>NC_141019.1:36688550-36708618 GCF_052327205.1 Somniosus microcephalus | reverse complement strand
CTGTGGGTGAGGGGGTCGGGGAGTTCAGTGCTGTGGGTGAGGGGGTCGGGGGGTTCAGTGCTGTGGGTGAGGGGGTCGGGGGGTTCAGTGCTGTGGGTGAGAGGGTCGGGGAGTTCAGTGCTGTGGGTGAGGGGGTCGGGGAGTTCAGTGCTGTGGGTGAGGGGGTCGGGGTGTTCAGTGCTGTGGGTGAGGGGGTCGGGGGGTTCAGTGCTGTGGGTGAGGGGGTCGGGGGGTTCAGTGCTGTGGGTGAGGGGGTCGGGGAGTTCAGTGCTGTGGGTGAGGGGGTCGGGGGGTTCAGTGCTGTGGGTGAGGGGGTCGGGGAGTTCAGTGCTGTGGGTGAGGGGGTCGGGGGGTTCAGTGCTGTGGGTGAGAGGGTCGGGGGGGTTCAGTGCTGTGGGTGAGGGGGTCGGGGGGTTCAGTGCTGTGGGTGAGGGAGTCGGGGGGTTCAGTGCTGTGGGTGAGGGGGTCGGGGAGTTCAGTGCTGTGGGTGAGGGGGTCGGGGAGTTCAGTGCTGTGGGTGAGGGGGTCGGGGGGTTCAGTGCTGTGGGTGAGGGGGTCGGGGGGTTCAGTGCTGTGGGTGAGGGGGTCGGGGGGTTCAGTGCTGTGGGTGAGGGGGTCGGGGGGTTCAGTGCTGTGGGTGAGGGGGTCGGGGGGTTCAGTGCTGTGGGTGAGGGGGTCGGGTGGTTCAGTGCTGTGGGTGAGGGGGTCGGGGGGTTCAGTGCTGTGGGTGAGGGGGTCGGGGGGTTCAGTGCTGTGGGTGAGGGGGTCGGGGAGTTCAGTGCTGTGGGTGAGGGGGTCGGGGAGTTCAGTGCTGTGGGTGAGGGGGTCGGGGGGTTCAGTGCTGTGGGTGAGGGGGTCGGGGGGTTCAGTGCTGTGGGTGAGGGGGTCGGGGAGTTCAGTGCTGTGGGTGAGAGGGTCGGGGGGTTCAGTGCTGTGGGTGAGGGGGTCGGGGGGTTCAGTGCTGTGGGTGAGGGGGTCGGGGGGTTCAGCGCTGTGGGTGAGGGGGTCGGGGGGTTCAGTGCTGTGGGTGAGGGGGTCGGGGGTTCAGTGCTGTGGGTGAGGGGGTCGGGGGGTTCAGTGCTGTGGGTGAGGGGGTCGGGGAGTTCAGTGCTGTGGGTGAGGGGGTCGGGGAGTTCAGTGCTGTGGGTGAGGGGGTCGGGGGGTTCAGTGCTGTGGGTGAGGGGGTCGGGGAGTTCAGTGCTGTGGGTGAGGGGGTCGGGGGGTTCAGTGCTGTGGGTGAGGGGGTCGGGGGGTTCAGTGCTGTGGGTGAGGGGGTCGGGGGGTTCAGTGCTGTGGGTGAGGGGGTCGGGGGGTTCAGGGCTGTGGGTGAGAGGGTCGGGGAGTTCAGTGCTGTGGGTGAGGGGGTCGGGGAGTTCAGTGCTGTGGGTGAGGGGGTCGGGGGGTTCAGTGCTGTGGGTGAGGGGGTCGGGGGGTTCAGTGCTGTGGGTGAGGGGGTCGGGGGGTTCAGTGCTGTGGGTGAGGGGGTCGGGGAGTTCAGTGCTGTGGGTGAGGGGGTCGGGGAGTTCAGTGCTGTGGGTGAGGGGGTCGGGGGGTTCAGTGCTGTGGGTGAGGGGTCGGGGGGTTCAGTGCTGTGGGTGAGGGGGTCGGGGGGTTCAGTGCTGTGGGTGAGGGGGTCGGGGAGTTCAGTGCTGTGGGTGAGGGGGTCGGGGAGTTCAGTGCTGTGGGTGAGGGGGTCGGGGGGTTCAGTGCTGTGGGTGAGGGGGTCGGGGGGTTCAGTGCTGTGGGTGAGGGGGTCGGGGAGTTCAGTGCTGTGGGTGAGGGGGTCGGGGGGTTCAGTGCTGTGGGTGAGGGGGTCGGGGAGTTCAGTGCTGTGGGTGAGAGGGTCGGGGGGTTCAGTGCTGTGGGTGAGGGGGTCGGGGGGTTCAGGGCTGTGGGTGAGGGGGTCGGGGGGTTCAGGGCTGTGGGTGAGGGGTGGCGGGGTTCAGTGCTGTGGGTGAGGGGGTCGGGGGTTCAGTGCTGTGGGTGAGGGGGTCGGGGGGTTCAGTGCTGTGGGTGAGGGGGTCGGGGAGTTCAGGGCTGTGGGTGAGAGGGTCGGGGGGTTCAGTGCTGTGGGTGAGGGGGTCGGGGGGTTCAGTGCTGTGGGTGAGGGGGTCGGGGGGTTCAGTGCTGTGGGTGAGGGGGTCGGTGGGTTCAGTGCTGTGGGTGAGGGGGTCGGGGGGTTCAGTGCTGTGGGTGAGGGGGTGGGGGAGTTCAGTGCTGTGTGAGAGGGGGTCGGGGGGGTTCAGTGCTGTGGGTGAGGGAGTCGGGGGGTTCAGTGCTGTGGGTGAGGGGGTCGGGGAGTTCAGTGCTGTGGGTGAGAGGGTCGGGGGGTTCAGTGCTGTGGGTGAGAGGGTCGGGGGGTTCAGTGCTGTGGGTGAGGGGGTCGGGGAGTTCAGTGCTGTGGGTGAGGGGGTCGGGGGTTCAGTGCTGTGGGTGAGGGGGTCGGGGGGTTCAGTGCTGTGGGTGAGGGGGTCGGGGGGTTCAGTGCTGGGGGTCGGGGGGTTCAGTGCTGTGGGTGAGGGGGTCGGGGGGTTCAGTGCTGTGGGTGAGGGGGTCGGGGGGTTCAGTGCTGTGGGTGTGAGGGTCGGGGAGTTCAGTGCTGTGGGTGAGGGGGTCGGGGGGGGTTCAGTGCTGTGGGTGAGGGGGTCGGGGGGTTCAGGGCTGTGGGTGAGGAGTGGCGGGGTTCAGTGCTGTGGGTGCGGGGGTCGGGGGGTTCAGGGCTGTGGGTGAGGGGTCGGGGGGTTCAGTGCTGTGGGTGAGGGTTGACGAGTTCAGGGCTGTAACCTTTCCCCCCCCACCTTCCCCTGTTTGGTGCTAGGTGTTACACCGCACGGGTCTGAGCAACCCAGACGGACTGGCTGTGGACTGGGTGGGCGGAAACCTCTACTGGTGCGACAAGGGGAGGGACACCATCGAAGTGTCGAAGCTGAACGGAGCCTATCGCACGGTGCTCGTCAACACCGGGCTGAGGGAGCCTCGTGCTCTGGCAGTGGACGTGCGGAACGGGTAAGCTGGCTTCCTGATACCCCTCCCTCCCGCTCGCCCCCTCCTGCTCTCCTCCTCCCCCTCTCCCTCCCTCTCTCTGCCCCTCCCGCGCTCTCCCTCTCCGCCCCCTCCCCATCTCCCGCGCTCCGCCCCCTCCCCTCCCGCTCTTTCTGTCCCCCTCGGCCTCTGCACTGAAGTTGTGAAAGGCGCTATATAAATGCAAGTTCTTTCTTCATTTACCACACACAAGCGTGGAAACCGCTTCTCGACAGGGGAGCCCGTGCCTTCGGGAGCGGTGGGTCGTGAGGAGGATTGAGGGGTGGGATGGGGAGGGGGAGGGTGCGTTCAGGGGTCGAGGGGACCGGCGATCACACACAGAATCACAGAATCCCCACAGTGCAGATAGAGGCCATTTCGGCCCATCGAGCCTGCACCGACACATATCCCACCCTATCCCCGTAACCCCACGTATTTAATCCCCCTAACACTAAGGGTCAATTTAGCATAGCCAAATCAACCTAACTCGCACATCTTTGGACTGTGGGAGGAAACCGGAGCACCCGGAGGAAACCCACGCAGACACAGGGAGAATGTGCAAACTCCACACAGACAGTCGCCCGAGGCAGGATTCGAACCCGGCTCCCTGGCGCTGTGAGGCAACAGTGCTAACCACTATGCCCCACCATGATCGAGTGGAACGTTCTGCTGCTGATCCTATGAATTGTAACCCAAGGTACCTGTACTGGTCGGACTGGGGCGACCATCCCCACATTGGCCGGATCGGGATGGACGGAACCAATCGAAGCATGGTGGTGGATACCAGGATTACCTGGCCCAACGGACTGACGCTGGACTATGTGAACAACAGAGTCTACTGGGCAGATGCTCGCGAAGACTACATCCAGTTCGCTGATCTTGACGGAGCCAACAGGCACATCGGTGGGTGGGATTTGCATTTGTTTCCTTAGTATTTTCCGGACACTGATGAAGATAGCGCTGGTGTCGGGAAGCTCCCTGTCATTTATACGGGCGCCTTTAATGTAGTAAAACGCCCCCAAGGCGCTTCACTGGGGCGTATATCAGACACAATTTGACACCGAGCCACGTGAGATATTAGGGCAGGCGACCAAAAGCTTAGTCAAAGAGGGAGGTTTTAAGGAGCGTCTTAAAGGGGGAGAGAGAGAGAGAGAGAGGCGGAGAGGTTTAGGGAGGGAATTCCAGAGCCTGGGGCCCAGGCGGCTGAAGGCACGGCCGCCAATGGTGGAGCGATGGAAATCTGGGGGATGCTCAAGAGGGCAGAATTGGAGGAGCGCAGAGATCTCGGAGGGTTGTGGGGCTGGAGGAGGTTACAGAGATAGGGAGGGTTGTAGGGGCTGGAGGAGGTTACAGAGATAGGGAGGGTTGTAGGGGCTGGAGGAAGTTACAGAGATAGGGAGGGTTGTAGGGGGCTGGAGGAGGTTACAGAGATAGGGAGGGTTGTCGGGACTGGAGGAGGTTACGGAGATAGGGAGGGTTGTCGGGGCTGGAGGAGGTTACAGAGATAGGGTGGGTTGTAGGGGCTGGAGGAGGTTACAGAGATAGGGAGGGTTGTAGGGGGCTGGAGGAGGTTACAGAGATAGGGAGGGTTGTAGGGGGCTGGAGGAGGTTACAGAGATAGGGAGGGTTGTAGGAGGCTGGAGGAGGTTACAGAGATAGGGAGGGTTGTAGGGGGCTGGAGGAGGTTACAGAGATAGGGAGGGTTGTAGGGGCTGGAGGAGGTTACAGAGATAGGGAGGGTTGTAGGGACTGGAGGAGGTTACGGAGATAGGGAGGGTTGTCGGGGCTGGAGGAGGTTACAGAGATAGGGTGGGTTGTAGGGGCTGGAGGAGGCTACAGAGATAGGGAGGGGTGTAGGGGGCTGGAGGACGTTACAGAGATAGGGAGGGTTGTAGCGGCTGGAGGAGGTTACAGAGATAGGGAGGGTTGTAGGGGGCTGGAGGAGGTTACAGAGATAGGGAGGGTTGTAGGGGGCTGGAGGAGGTTACGGAGATAGGGAGTGTTGTAGGGGCTGGAGGAGGTTACAGAGAGAGGGAGGGTTGTAGCGGCTGGAGGAGGTTACAGAGATAGGGAGGGTTGTAGGGGCTGGAGGAGGTTACAGAGAGGGAGGGTTGTAGGGGGCTGGAGGAGGTTACAGAGATGGGGAGGGTGGTAGGGCGAGGAGGCCCTGGAGGGATTTGGTGACTGGGATGAGAATTATAAAATCGAGGCCTTGCCGGAATGGGAGGCGGTGTAGATCCGCCAGCGTTGCTGCATTTGATTCCCATCCGGTGATGGCTCCTCACGCTGCGAGCGTATGATTGTGGCGGGGACTGAGGACTGTGGCTTCGGTCTTCCCGACATTTTGTCGGAGGAAATTTCTGCTCATCCAGAACTGGATGTCGGACCAGCTGGCAGAGTGGGGGATTGAGGTGGTGGGGTGGGGGGGGGGGTGCGGATTCGGCAGGCTGTCCGTCATGCTGCATCTCGGAACGGAGATGAACTTCTGTTTGAAGAATAAATGTACTGTGAAATCGCCAGTGTTGAAGGATGTTTGCGATCCTGCTATCGCTGGGTGAGCATCAGGAGTGCAGATTGCTTCTCGTTGCTGCCTGCTAGTAGCTTTCTAATGAAGTCGTTCGAACTGTTCTAGTGTTTGTCCTGATAAGGTATCAGTGCATTGACGTAGGCAGCGGCTCCTGATTTATTGGCTTATCAATAGTTACAGTTCATCTGCCAATGTCCGAGCTGTTGCGAAACTGCTGTATGTACTTGCGTTGTGTACAGCTTGTACTCGTTTATAAGTCCACTCTTACTATTCAGCAGGAAATAACAGCTTGTGAGGGACTCCATGACCCACGGATTCAACAGGCTGGAGCTCTTTTTTTATTTGCTTATGGGATCTGGGCATCGCTGGCAAGGCCAGCATTTATTGCCCATCCCTATTTGCCCTTGAGAAGGTGGTGGTGAGCCGCCTTCTTGAACCGCTGCAGTCCTGTGTGGTGAAGGTGCTCCCACAGCGCTGTTAGGGAGTTCCAGGATTTTGACCCAGCGCCGATGAACGAACAGCCGATATATTTCCAAGTCAGGATGGTGTGTGTGGCTCGGAGGTGGAACTTGGAGGTGGTGGTGTTCCCGTGCGCCTGCTGCCCTTGTCCCTCTAGGTGGAAGAGGTCGCGGGTTTGGGAGGTGCTGCCGAAGAAGACTTGGCGAGTCGCTGCAGTGCATCTTGTAGATGGTCCACACTGCAGCCACGGTGCGCCGGTGGTGGAGGGAGTGAATGTTTAAGGTGGTGGATGGGGTGCCGATCAATCGGGCTGCTTTATCCTGGATCATGTCGAGTTTCTCTAGTGTTGTCGGAGCTGCACTCATCCAGGCAAGTGGAGAGTATTCCATCACACTCCTGACTTGTGCCTTTGTAGATGGTGGAAAGGCTTTGGGGAGTCGGGAGGTGAGACACTCGCCGCAGAATACCCAGCCTCTGACCTGCTCTTGTTGCCACAGTATTTATGTGGACACTCCCAGTGGCAGTACTGAGGGGGTGCTGTGTGTGGGAGCTTGCTGTGCGCAAGTTGGCTGCAGCCTTTCCCTACATTACAACAGCGACTACACTTCAAAAAGTATTTCGTTGGCTGTGAAGTGCTTTGGGGCTTCCTGAGGTGGTGAAAGGCGTTGGATAAATGGGTGGGTTTTTTTTCTCTAGAACCGAGAAGGCTGAGGGGTGACCTGATGGAGGTCTTTAAAATTATGAAGGGGGTTCGATAGGGTAGACGTAGAGATGATGTTTCCACTTGTGGGGGAGACCAGAACTAGGGGCCATCAATGTAAGATAGTCACTAATAAATCCAATGGGGAATTCAGGAGAAACTTCTTTACCCAGAGAGTGGTGAGAATGTGGAACTCGCTACCACAGGGAGTGGTGGAGGCGAATAGTATCGATGCATTTAAGGGGGAAGCTGGATAAACACATGAGGGAGAAAGGAATAGAAGGATATGGTGAGAGGGTGAGGTGGGAGGAGGTCAGAAATGGGGATGTTCGCTGATGACTGCACAGTGTTCAGCGCCATTCACAACTCCTCAGATAATGAAGCAGTCCATGCCCGCATGCAACAAGACCTGGACGACGTTCAGGCTTGGGCTGATAAGTGGCAGGTAACATTCACGCCACACAAGTGCCAGGCAATGAGTATCTCCAACAAGCGAGAGTCTAAACACCGCCCCTTGACAGTCAATGGTATTACCATCGCCGAATCCCCCACCATCAACATCCTGGGGGTCACCATTGACCAGAAACTTAACTGGACCAGCCACATAAATACTGTGGCTACAAGAGCAGGTCAGAGGCTGGGTATTCTGCGGCACGTGTCTCACCTCCTGACTCTCCAAAGCCTTTCCGCCATCTACAAGGCACAAGTCAGGAGTGTGATGGAACACTCTCCACTTGCCTGGATGAGCGCAGCTCCAACAACACTCAAGAAGCTCGACACCATCCAGGACAAAGCAGCCCGCTTGATCGACACCCCATCCACACCACCTTAAACATTCACTCCCTCCACCACCGGCGCACCGTGGCTGCAGTGTGTACCATCTACAAGATGCACTGCAGCAACTCGCCAAGGCTTCTTCGGCAGCACCTTCCAAACCCGCGACCTCTTCCGCCTAGAAGGACGAGGGCAGCAGGCGCGTGGGAACACCACCACCTCCAAGTTCCCCTCCGAGTCACTCACACCATCCTGACTTGGAAATATATCGGCTGTTCCTTCATCGTCGCTGGGTCAAAATCCTGGAACTCCCTCCCTAACAGCGCTGTGGGAGCACCTTCACCACACGGACTGCAGCGGTTCAAGAAGGCGGCTCACCACCACCTTCTCAAGGGGCGACCAGGGACGGGCAATAAATGTTGGCCTTGCCAGCGACGCCCACATCCCATAAAATAATTTTTTAAAAAGGCTCGTGTGGAGCATAAACACCGGCACGGACCAGTTGGGCCGAATGGCCTGTTTCTGTGCTGTACACTTGATGTAATGGAGTAAGGTGACTCCATAGTTACAACAGCTCCCTGAGAGAAGGGAATTTGATTTTAATGCACGTTGACTGTCGCACATATTGCCACCTCGCACAGAGGGTTGGAAGAGCCCCTGAGGGTAGCAGGAGACCTTGAGACCCAGAGAGAGGGGAGGTTGGGAGAGCGAGAGAATGGGGAGGCTGGGAGACGGAGGAGTGCGAGACACTGAGCTCCAGAGAGAGGGTGGTGCCGGGGGGGAAGAGGAGGCCTGACACCAGGTGCTCAAAAGAGAGTGAACAGGGTCAAGGTTGGGACAGATTCCAGCAAGGGACAGCTCTTTCAGTGAGAGGCGATGGGCGGAACGGGGAATGGGACTGAGGGGAGAGGTCTTGCAGAGAGAGAGAGAGAGAGGGGCACGGGGGCGATGGGAGGACTGGGACTGAGGGAGGAGCTCGTTCAGATAGAGAGGGTACAGGGGTGCTGGGCAGAAAGGGGAATGGGACTGAGGGGAGAGGTCTTGCAGAGAGAGAGAGGGGCACGGGGGCGATGGGAGGACTGGGACTGAGGGAGGAGCTCGTTCAGATAGAGAGGGTACAGGGGTGCTGGGCAGAAAGGGGAATGGGACTGAGGGGAGAGGTCTTGCAGCGAGAGAGAGGGGGCACAGGGGTGATGGGCGGGGAGGGGAATGGGATGGAGAGGAGAGGTCTTGCAGAGAGAGAGGGGCACGGGAGTGATGGGCAGGGAGGGGAATGGGACTGAGGGGAGAGGTCTTGCAGAGAGAGAGAGGGGCACAGGGTGATGGGTGGGGAGGGGAATGGGACTGAGGGGAGAGGTCTTGCAGAGAGAGAGAGGGGCACAGGGTGATGGGTGGGGAGGGGAATGGGACTGAGAGGAGAGTTCTTGCAGAGAGAGAGAGGGGCACGGGGGTGATGGGCGGGGAGGGGAATGGGACTGAGGGGAGAGTTCTTGCAGAGAGAGAGAGGGGCACGGGGGTGATGGGCGGGGAGGGGAATGGGACTGAGGGGAGAGGTCTTGCAGAGAGAGAGAGGGGCACAGGGTAATGGGTGGGGAGGGGAATGGGACTGAGGGGAGAGGTCTTGCAGAGAGAGAGGGGCACAGGGTGATGGGTGGGGAGGGGAATGGGACTGAGGAGAGTTCTTGCAGAGAGAGAGAGGGGCACGGGGGTGATGGGCGGGGAGGGGAATGGGACTGAGGGGAGAGTTCTTGCAGAGAGAGAGAGGGGCACGGGGGTGATGGGCGGGGAGGGGAATGGGACTGAGGGGAGAGGTCTTGCAGAGAGAGAGAGGGGCACAGGGTAATGGGTGGGGAGGGGAATGGGACTGAGGGGAGAGGTCTTGCAGAGAGAGAGGGGCACAGGGTGATGGGTGGGGAGGGGAATGGGACTGAGAGGAGAGTTCTTGCAGAGAGAGAGAGGGGCACGGGGGTGATGGGCGGGGAGGGGAATGGGACTGAGGGGAGAGTTCTTGCAGAGAGAGAGAGAGGGGCACGGGGGTGATGGGCGGGGAGGGGAATGGGACTGAGGGGAGAGGTCTTGCAGAGAGAGAGAGGGGCACAGGGGTGATGGGCGGGGAGGGGAATGGGACTGAGAGGAGAGTTCTTGCAGAGAGAGAGAGGGGCACGGTGATGGGTGGGGAGGGGAATGGGACTGAGAGGAGAGTTCTTGCAGAGAGAGAGAGAGGGGCACGGGGGTGATGGGCGGGGAGGGGAATGGGACTGAGGGGAGAGGTCTTGCAGAGAGAGAGAGGGGCACAGGGTGATGGGTGGGGAGGGGAATGGGACTGAGAGGAGAGGTCTTGCAGAGAGAGAGAGGGGCACGGGGGTGATGGGCGGGGAGGGGAAATGGGACTGAGAGGAGAGGTCTTGCAGAGAGAGGGGCAGGGAGGGGAATGGGACTGAGGGGAGAGGTCTTGCAGAGAGAGGGGCACGGGGGTGATGGGCGGGGAGGGGAATGGGACGGAGAGGTCTTGCAGAGAGAGGGGCACGGGGGTGATGGGCGGGGAGGGTAATGGGACTGAGAGGAGAGTTCTTGCAGAGAGAGAGGGGCACAGGGGTGATGGGCAGGGAGGGGAATGGGACTGAGGGGAGAGTTCTTGCAGAGAGAGAGAGGGGCACAGGAGTGATGGGCAGGGAGGGGAATGGGACTGAGCGGAGAGGTCTTGCAGAGAGAGAGAGGGGCACAGGAGTGATGGGCAGGGAGGGGAATGGGACTGAGGGGAGAGGTCTTGCAGAGAGAGAGAGAGAGGGGCACGGTGGCGATGGGAGGACTGGGACCGAGGTGGGGAGCTCGCTTAAGTAGAGAGGCTACAGGGGCGATGGGCTGAATGCATTAACCCAAGCTCGCTCGCTCTCTCCTCTCTACGCAGTGCTGGACCAGGACATTCCACACATCTTTGCTCTGACACTCTTTGAAGATTACATCTACTGGACGGACTGGGAGACCAAATCGATCAACCGAGCTCACAAGAGCACGGGAGCCAACAAGTCGGTGTTGATCAGCACCCTCCACAGACCGATGGACATCCACATTTTTCACTCGTACAGGCAGCCGGAAGGTACTGGGATCTCCTTGTAGATAAGCGGGCGCGAGCACCGTTTCCTTCATGGTCTGTCATCATTTTCACCGTGTTCGTTTTCAAGCCCACCATTAGGAACAGGAGGAGGCCATTCAGCCACCCTCGAGCCTGTTACATTAGGAACAGGAGGAGGCCATTCAGCCTCCTCGAGCCTGTTACATTAGGAACAGGAGGAGGTCATTCAGCATCTCGAGCCTGTTACATTAGGAACAGCAGCAGGCCATTCAGCCCCTCGAGCCTGTTACATTAGGAACAGCAGCAGGCCATTCAGCCCCCCCTCGAGCCTGTTACATTAGGAACAGGAGGAGGCCATTCAGCCCCTCGAGCCTGTTACATTAGGAACAGGAGGAGGCCATTCAGCCACCCTCGAGCCTGTTACATTAGGAACAGGAGGAGGCCAGTCAGCCCCCCCTCGAGCCTGTTACATTAGGAACAGGAGGAGGCCATTCAGCCCCTCGAGCCTGTTACATTAGGAACAGGAGGAGGCCATTCAGCCCCCCTCGAGCCTGTTACATTAGGAACAGGAGGAGGCCATTCAGCCCCCTCGAACCTGTTACATTAGGAACAGGAGGAGGCCATTCAGCCCCTCGAGCCTGCTCCGCCATTCAATAAGATCATGGCTGATCTGATCCTAACCGCCAATCCACTATCACAGAACCATCTCCTGAATCTAACAGAATTAGACACACGAAATAGGAGCAGGATCAGGCTACACGGCCCCTGGGCCCGCTCCGCTACCCACAGGGCCATGACCGATCCGAACCTAGACTCATGTCCAAATTCCTGCCCGCCCCCCGTAACCCTTAATTCCCTTTTCTTCTAGGAAACTGTCTATTTCTGTTTTAAATTTATGTAATGATGTAGCTTCTACAGCTTTTTGGGGCAGCATATTCCATGGACCTACCACCCTCTGAGTGAAGTAGTTCCTCCTCATCTCAGTTTTGAAAGAGCAGCCCCTTATTCTAAGACTATGCCCCCTAGTTCTAGTTTCACCCATCATCGGGAACATCCTCCCCGCATCCACCCGATCCAACCCCTTCACAATCTTATATGTTTCAATAAGATCGCCCCTCATTCTTCTGAACTCCAATGAGTAGAGTCCCAATCTACTCAACCTCTCCTCATATGTCCATCCCCTCATCCCCGGGATTAACCGAGTGAACCTTCTTTGTACTGACTCGAGAGCAAGTATGTCCTTTGTTAAGTATGGACACCAAAACTGTACGCAGTATTCCAGGTGCGGTCTCACCAATACCTTGTACAACTGAAGCAATACCTCCCTATTTTTATATTCTATCCCCCTAGCAATGAAAGCCAACATTCCATTGGCCTTCTTAATCACTTGCTGCACCTGCATACTAACCTTTTGAGTTTCGTGCACCAGGACCCCCCAGATCCCTTTGTACTTCAACCCTTAACCTTCTAAATTCCAGGGGATACAACCCTAGTTTGTGTAATCTCTCCTCGTAACTTAACCCTTGGAGTCCGGGCATCATTCTGGTAAACCTACGCTGCACTCCCTCCGAGGCCAATATATCCTTCCTAAGGTGCGGTGCCCAGAACTGCTCACCGTGCTCCAGGTGTGGTCTCACCAGGCCTTGCATAGAATCTCAGAATGGTTACAGCACGGAAGAAGGCCATTCGGCCTGTCGAGCCAGTGCTGACTCTCGGCTATTCCCGCTCCCCCTGCCCTCTCCCCGTAGCCCTGCAAGTTGTTTTCCTTCAGATACTTATCCAACTCCCTCTTGAAAGATGAGATTGAGCCTGCCTCCACCGCCCTTGCAGGCAGTGCGCTCCAGATCCTAACCACTCGCTGCGTGACTTCTAGCCCCACCTTGCACTCTCGCCCTCCACCGCGGTATAAAGGCCAGCATTCCATTAGCCTTTTGGATTATTTTCTGTACCTGCCCTTGACATTTTTGATGATCTGAATCGCCCAGCACCCTTGCAATAAAGCCCACTGCTCCGAGGAACAAGGGAGTTCGACTATTAACCCGTAATGGTCCAGGATATCCGACAGCTAACGTGGATAAATGCGAAGTTATCTACTTTGGTCGGAAAAACGGAAAGGCGGAGTATTATTTAAATGGTAATAGATTGGGAAATGCTGATGTACAAAGGGACCTGGGTGTCCTTGTACACCAGTCACTGAAAGCAAACTTGCAGACGCAGCAAGCACTTAGGAAGGCAAATGGTATGTTGGCCTTCATTGCAAGAGGGTTCGAGTACAGGAACAAGGATGTCTTACTGCAGTTATACAGGGCCTTGGTGAGACCACACCTGGAGTACTGTGTGCAGTTTTGATCTCCTTACCTAAGAAAGGATATACTTGCCATAGAGGGAGTGCAGCGAAGGTTCACCAGACTGATTCATGGGATGGCAGGACTGTCGTATGAGGAGAGATTGGGTCGACTAGGCCTGTATTCACTAGAGTTTAGAAGAATGAGAGGGGATCTCATTGAAACGTATAAAATTCTGACAGGGTTAGACAGACTGGATGCAGGGAGGATGTTTCCCCATGACTGCGGAGTCCAGAACGAGGGGTCACAGTCTCAGGATACGGGGTAGGACATTTAGGACTGAGATGAGGAGAAATGTCTTCACTCAAGAGGGTGGTGAACCTGTGGAATTCTCTACCACAGAAGGCTGTGGAGGCCAAGTCACTGAATATATTTAAGAAGGAGATAGATTTCTGGACACAAAAGGCATCAAGGGGTATGGGGAGAGAGCGGGAATATGGTATTAAGATAGAGGATCAGCCATGATCATATTGAATGGCGGAGCAGGCTCGAAGGGCCGAATGGCCGACTCCAGCTCCGATTGTTCTCTGTTTCTAACTGCGCGTGATTATTATAATTTTTTTTCTCTGCCTCCCAGTACCCGAGCACCCCTGTAAAAACGAGAATGGAGGATGCAGCAACCTGTGCCTGCTGGCTCCCGGAGGCGGGTACAAGTGCGCCTGCCCTACCAACTTCTACCTGGCGGCCGACAGCAAGACCTGCCTGTCCAACTGCACCGCGAGTCAGGTAAGGGGCGCGGAGCCCAGCGAGGGACTGGGGGCGGCGGGTCGAAGTTGGGCAAACGGAAATGAAGAATTTGCATTCATACCTTCTGACGTAAGAAAAAATCCAGTACGGTTTGGACAGGTTGGGCGATTGGGCAGATGCAGTATAATGTGGATAAATGCGAGGTTATCCACTTTGGTGGCAAAAACAGGAAGGCAGATTATTAATTGAACGGCAATAGATTGGGAGAAGGGGAAGTGCAACGAGACCTGGGTGCCCTTGTGCACCAGTCGCTGAAGGTAAGCATGCAGGTGCAGCAGGCGGTTAAGAAGGCAAATGGTATGTTGGCCTTCATAGCGAGAGGATTCGAGTACAGGAGCAAGGATGTCTTGCTGCAGTTGTACAGGGCCTTGGTGAGACCACACCTTGAGTATTGTGTGCAGTTTTGGTCGCCTTCTCTGAGGAAGGATGTTCTTGCCATGGAGGGAGTGCAGCGAAGATTCACCAGACTGATACCTGGGATGGCAGGAATGACGTATGAGGAGAGATTGGATCGATTGGGCTTGTACTCACTGGAGTTTAGAAGAATGAGGGGATCTCATTGAAACTTATAAAATTCTAACAGGACTAGACAGACTGGATGCAGGAAGGATGTTCCCGCTGGCCGGGAGTCCAGAACCAGGGGGTCACTGTCTAAGGATAAGGGGTAAGCCATTTAGGACAGAGATAAGGAGGAATTTCTTCACCCAGAGAGTGGTGAACCTGTGGAATTCTCTACCACACAAGGCAGTGGAGGCCAATTCATTAAATATATTCAAGAAGGAGTTAGATATATTAAGGCTAAAGGGATATGGGGAGAAGGCAGGGACAGGGTACTGGATTTGGATGATCAACCATGTTAGCATTGAATGGCGGACCAGGCTCGAGGGGCCGAATGGCCTACTCCTGCTCCTATCTTCTATGTTTCTATGTAACTACTTGGCACTTGGTCTCAGTATTAAACAAGGCTTTAATCAACTGTTTTTCAACATGGAGAGCTAGTTGTGTCCTTCACTAGTTCCTGTTAAAGAATATCCTGAGCAAGCTGGGCCCGTGCCCGAGTATTTATACTCTCCCTGGACAGCGCCACCAGCAGGCCGCCCAGTATTATTACATAAGTCACATGACTGACAAGATTCATGTCACCTTCATGACTTCGGGACGTCCCAAAGCTCTTCCCTGGTGCAGTGCGGTCGCTGTTGTGATGTAGGAAACGCGGCAGCCAATTGGCGCACAGCAAGCTCCCACAAACAGCGGTGTGATCAATAACAACAACTTGTATTTATATAGCGCCTTTAAACGTAGTAAAACGTCCCAAGGCGCTGCCCAGGAGTATTTTAAGACAAAATAAATTTGACCCCGATCCGCATAAGGCTAATTTAGGGCAGGTGACCAAAGCTTGGTCAAAGAGGTGGGTTTTAAGGAGCGTCTTAAAGGAGGAGAGAGAGGTAGCGAGGCGGAGAGGTTTAGGCAGGGAATTCCAGAGCTTAGGGCTCAGGCAACAGAAGGCACGGCCGCCAAAGGTTGAGCAATTATAATCAGGGATGCTCAAGAGGGCAGAATTAGAGGAGCGCAGATATCTCGGTGAGGGGCGTGCAGGTGGATTGTGGGGCTGGAGGAGGTTACTAAGATAGGGAGGGTTGTAGGGGCTGGAGGAGGTTGCAGAGATAGTGAGGGTTGTAGGGGCTGGAGGAGGTTACAGAGATAGTGAGGGTTGTAGGGGCTGGAGGAGGTTACAGAGATAGGGAGGGTTGTAGGGGGCTGGAGGAGGTTACAGAGATAGGGAGGGTTGTAGGGGCTGGAGGAGGTTACAGAGATAGGGAGGGTTGTAGGGGGCTGGAGGAGGTTACAGAGATAGGGAGGGTTGTAGGGGCTGGAGGAGGTTACAGCGATCGGGAGGGTTGTAGGGGGCTGGAGGAGGTTACAGAGATAGGGAGGGTTGTAGGGGCTGCAGGAGGTTACAGAGATAGGGAGGGTTGTAGTGGGCTGGAGGAGGTTACAGAGATAGGGAGGGTTGTAGGGGGCTGGAGGAGGTTACAGAGATAGGGAGGGTTGTTGGGGCTGGCGTAGGTTACAGAGAGGGAGGGTTGTCGGGGCTGGAGGAGGTTACAGAGATAGGGAGGGTTGTAGGGGGCTGGAGGAGGTTACAGTGATAGGGAGGGTTGTAGGGGGCTGGAGGAGGTTACAGAGATAGGGAGGGGACGATGGCCATGGAGGGATTTGAACACGAGGATGAGAATTTTGAAATCGAGGCGCTGCTTAACCGGGAGCCTGTGTAGGACAGCGAGCACAGTGGGGGTGATGGGTGAACGGGACTCGGTGCGAGTTAGGACACGGGGCAGCAGAGTTTTGGATGAGCTGAAGTTTACGGAGGGTGGAATGTGGGAGGCCGGCCAGGAGTGCGTTGGAATATTTGAGTCTAGAGGTAACAAAGGGCAGGGGTGAGGGTTTCAGCAGCGGATGAGCTGAGGCAGGGGCGGAGACGGGCGATGTTACGGAGGTGGAAGTTGGCGGTCTTGGTGATGGGGTGGATATGTGGTCGGAAGTTCATTTCAGGGTCAGACATGGCACCAAGGTTGCGAACAGTGTGGTTGACCAAATAATCTGTTTTAGTGATGTTGGTTGAGGGATAAATATTGCCCTCGGGACACTGGCGAGAACTCCCCCCCCCCCCCCCCCCTGCTCTTCTTCGAAATAGTGGCCGAGGGATCCTTTACGTCCACCTGCAAGGGTTTGACCAGGTTTCCTACATTACAACAGCGACCACACGTCAAGAAAAGTCCTTCATTGACTGTGAGGTGCTTTGCGACGTTCTGTGGTGGTGAAAGGCGGTGGAGAAATGTGAGTAGTTGTTGCATAAAACCGCGCAGGTTGTTAATGTGCCGGTGTTTCCTTCACAGTTCGTTTGCAAGAACGATAAGTGCATCCCCTTCTGGTGGAAGTGTGACACCGAGGATGACTGTGGCGATCGATCAGACGAGCCGGATGACTGCCGTGAGTAGCGCCGAGACTCAGCCAGCGGGAGGAGTGGGGGAGCAGCTTGTTCCTGGGGAGTACCGACAGTGCAGTGTATTACCTTTTCGAGCACTCCTAGATGCAGAGTAAAGCTCCCGCTACACTGTCCCATCAAACACTCCCAGGGCAGGTACAGCACGGGTTTAGATACAGAGTAAAGCTCCCTCTACACTGTCCCATCGAACATTCCCAGGGCAGGTACAGCATGGGGTTAGATACAGAGTAAAGCTCCCTCTACACTGTCCCATCAAACACTCCCAGGGCAGGTACAGCACAGGTTAGATACAGAGTAAAGCTCCCTCTACATTGTCCCATCAAACACTCCCAGGGCAGGTACAGCACAGGTTAGATACAGAGTAAAGCTCCCTCTACACTGTCCCATCAAACACTCCCAGGGCAGGTACAGCACGGGGTTAGATACAGAGTAAAGCTCCCTCTACACTGTCCCCATCAAACACTCCCAGGGCAGGTACAGCATGGGTTAGATACAGAGTAAAGCTCCCTCTACACTGTCCCATCAAACACTCCCAGGGCAGGTACAGCACGGGGTTAGATACAGAGTAAAGCTCCCTCTACACTGTCCCATCAAACACTCCCAGGGCAGGTACAGCACGGGTTAGATACAGAGTAAAGCTCCCTCTGCACTGTCCCATCAAACACTCCCAGGGCAGGTACAGCACGGGTTAGATACAGAGTAAAGCTCCCTCTACACTGTCCCATCAAACACTCCCAGGACAGGTAGAGCACGAGTTAGATACAGAGTAAAGCTCCCTCTACACTGTCCCATCAAACACTCCCAGGGCAGGTACAGCACGGGGTTAGATGCAGAGTAAAGCTCCCTCTACACTGTCCCATCAAACACTCCCAGGGCAGGTACAGCACGGGGTTAGATACAGAGTAAAGCTCCCTCTACACTGTCCCATCAAACACTCCCAGGGCAGGTACAGCACGGGTTAGATACAGAGTAAAGCTCCCTCTACACTGTCCCATCAAACACTCCCAGGGCAGGTACAGCACGGGGTTCGATACAGAGTAAAGCGGCAGTCTGCCCTCAGAATTTTGATCGGTGCGTCTTTGTTTCTCTTACCAGCCGAGTTCAAGTGCCGACCTGGGCAATTCCAGTGCGGGACCGGTCATTGCACAAACCCAGCGTTCATCTGCGATGGCGATAACGATTGCCAGGACAGTTCGGACGAAGCCAACTGCGGTCAGTTGTATCGCCTTTTGCTATAGTGTCTGTCTGTGTGGTGTGTGTCTGTTTGTCTTTGTGTGTGGTCTGTCTGTCTGTCTGTGTATGTGTGGTGTGTCTGTGGTGTGTTTCTCTGTCTGTGTCTGTCTGTGTGGTGTGTATCCCTGTGTGTGGTTGTGTATCTCTGTGTATGTGTGTCGTGTGTCTTGTGTGTGTGTGTCTGTTGTGTGTGTGTCTGTTGTGTGGTGTGTGTGTGAGTCTGTCTGAGTGAGTCTGACCGTATTCCTTGTGATCTTTACTGCACCCCTCCCCGTACGCCCGTTAAATCGGCCCTCTCCCTCTCCTCTTCTTCACGCAGAGATTCACGTTTGTCTGCCGAGCCAGTTTAAGTGCACCACCGCGAACCGCTGCATCCCTGGAATATTCAGATGCAATGGGCAGGATAACTGTGGAGACGGAGAGGACGAGAGGGATTGTCGTAAGTGTGTTTTCAGCTCTCTCTCGCAAAGAGCGTGTTTTGTGAGGTGTGGAGGGGGCGATTGAGGCGAAGAGTGTGTTGTAATAATCGGGACTGGACGCGTCATTGCGTAGTATACACAGCACAGAACCAGGCCATTCGGCCCAACTGGTCCGTGCCGGTGTTTCTGCTCCACACGAGCCTCCTCCCACCCCTACTCCATCTCGCCCGATCACCATATCCTTCTATTCCTTTCTCCCTCGTGTGTTTATCCAGCTTCCCCCTTAAATGCATCTGTGCTCTTCGCCTCCACCACTCCCTGTGGTAGCGAGTTCCACATTCTCACCACTCTTTGGGTAAAGAAGTTTCTCCTGAATTCCCCATTGGATTTATTAGTGACTATCTTATATTGATGGCCCCTAGTTCTGGTCTCCCCCACAAGTGGAAACATCTTCTCTACGTCTACCCTATCGAACCCCTTCATAGCTTTAAAGATTTCTATCAGGTCACCCCTCAGCCTTACCTGATAGTCGTGAGGAGAAATTTCTTCACTCAGAGGGTGGTGAATCTTTGGAATTCTCTGGGTTGGTTCACTAGATTGATCCCTGGGATGAGCGGGCTGTCCTATGAGGAGAGATTGTGTAGAATGGGCCGATACTCTCCGGAGTTTAGAAGAATGAGAGGTGATCTCATTGAAACATGCAAGATTCTGAGGGGGATTGACAGGGTCGATGCTGAGAGGCTGTTTTCCCCCTGGCTGGAGAGTCTCGAACCAGGGGTCACAGTCTCAGGATAAGGGGTCGGCCATTTAGGACTGAGATGAGGAGGAATTTCTTCACTCAGAGGGCGGTGAATCTTTGGAATTCTCTGCCCCAGAGGGCTGTGGATGCTCAGTCGTTGAGTATATTCAAGGCTGAGATTGATTTTTTGAGGATGTAACTGGTAGAATAGATAAGGGAGAACCAGTGGATGTGGTGTATTTGGACTTTCAGAAGGCTTTCGATCAGGTCCCGCATAAGAGATTAGCGTGCATGGGATTGGGGGCAAGGTACTGACTTGGATGAAGAACCGGTTGGCAGACAGGAAGCCAAGAGTTGGAATAAACGGGTCTTTTTCCGAGTGGCAGGCAGTGACTAGTGGGGTACCGCTGGGATCGGTGCTAGGACCCCAGCTATTCACAATATATATTAATGATCTGGACGAGGGAACTAGATGTAATATCTCCAAGTTTGCAGACGACACAAAGCTGGGTGGGCGTGTGTGCTGTGAGGAGGATGCCGAGAAACTCCAGTATGATTTGGACAGGTTGGGCGGATGCATGGCAGATGCAGTATAATGTGGATAAATGCGAGGTTATCCATTTCGGTGGCAAAAACAGGAAGGCAGATTATTATCTGAACGGCAATAGATTGGGAGAAGGGGAAGTGCGACGAGACCTGGGTGTCCTTGTGCACCAGTCGCTGAAGGTAAGCATGCAGGTGCAGCAGGCGGTTAAGAAGGCAAATAGTATGTTGGCCTTCGTAGCGAGAGGATTCGAGTACAGGAGCAAGGATGTCTTGCTGCAGTTGTACAGGGCGTTGGTGAGACCACACCTTGAGTATTGTGTGCAGTTTTGGTCACCTTATCTGAGGAAGGATGTTCTTGCCATGGAGGGAGTGCAGCGAAGATTCACCAGACTGATACCTGGGATGGCAGGAATGACGTATGAGGAGAGATTGGGTCGGTTGGGCTTATATTCGCTGGAGTTTAGAAGAATGAGAGGGG
>NC_141019.1:36662925-36680425 GCF_052327205.1 Somniosus microcephalus | reverse complement strand
GAGGAGGTTACAGAGATAGGGAGGGTTGTAGGGGGCTGGAGGAGGTTACAGAGATAGGGAGGGTTGTAGGGCTGGAGGAGGTTACAGAGATAGGGAGGGTTGTAGGGACTGGAGGAGGTTACAGAGATAGGGAGGGTTGTAGCGGCTGGAGGAGGTTACAGAGATAGGGAGGGTTGTAGGGGGCTGGAGGAGGTTACAGAGATAGGGAGGGTTGTAGGGCTGGAGGAGGTTACAGAGATAGGGAGGGTTGTAGGGACTGGAGGAGGTTACAGGGATAGGGAGGGTTGTAGGGGCTGGAGGAGGTTACAGAGACAGGGAGGGTTGTCGGGGCTGGAGGAGGTTACAGAGATAGGGAGGGTTGTAGGGGCTGGAGGAGTTTACAAGGATAGGGAAGGTTGTAGGGGCTGGAGGAGGTTACAGAGATAGGGAGGGTTGTAGGGGGCTGGAGGAGGTTACAGAGATAGGGAGGGTTGTAGGGGGCTGGAGGGGGTTACAGAGATAGGGAGGGTTGCAGGGGGCTGGAGAAGGTTACAGAGATAGGGAGGGTTGTAGGGGCTGGAGGAGGTTACAGAGATAGGGAGGGTTGTAGGGGGCTGGAGGAGGTTACAGAGATAGGGAGGGTTGTAGGGCTGGAGGAGGTTACAGAGATAGGGAGGGTTGTAGGGGGCTGGAGGAGGTTACAGAGATAGGGAGGGTTGTAGCGGCTGGAGGAGGTTACAGAGATAGGGAGGGTTGTAGGGGGCTGGAGGAGGTTACAGAGATAGGGAGGGTTGTAGGGCTGGAGGAGGTTACAGAGATAGGGAGGGTTGTAGGGACTGGAGGAGGTTACAGGGATAGGGAGGGTTGTAGGGGCTGGAGGAGGTTACAGAGACAGGGAGGGTTGTCGGGGCTGGAGGAGGTTACAGAGATCGGGAGGGTTGTAGGGGCTGGAGGAGTTTACAGGGATAGGGAAGGTTGTAGGGGCTGGAGGAGGTTACAGAGATAGGGAGGGTTGTAGGGGGCTGGAGGAGGTTACAGAGATAGGGAGGGTTGTAGGGGGCTGGAGGGGGTTACAGAGATAGGGAGGGTTGCAGGGGGCTGGAGAAGGTTACAGAGATAGGGAGGGTTGTAGGGGCTGGAGGAGGTTACAGAGATAGGGAGGGTTGTAGGGGCTGGAGGAGGTTACAGAGATAGGGAGTGTTGTAGGGGCTGGAGGAGGTTACAGAGATAGGGAGGGATGTAGGGGCTGGAGGAGGTTACAGAGATATGGAGGGTTGTAGGAGGCTGGAGGAGGTTACAGAGATAGGGAGGGTTGTAGGGGGCTGGAGGAGGTTACAGAGATAGGGAGAGGTGTCGGGGCTGGAGGAGGTTACAGAGATAGGGAGGGTTGTAGGGGGCTGGAGGAGGTTACAGAGATAGGGAGGGTTGTAGCGGCTGGAGGAGTTTACAGAGATAGGGACGGTTGTAGGGGCTGGAGGAGGTTACAGGGATAGGGAGGGTTGTAGGGGCTGGAGGAGGTTACAGAGATAGGGAGGGTTGTAGGGGCTGGAGGAGGTTACAGAGATAGGGAGGGTTGTAGGGGCTGGAGGAGGTTACAGAGATAGGGAGGGTTGTAGGGGCTGGAGGAGGTTACAGGGATAGGGAGGGTTGTAGGGGCTGGAGGAGGTTACAGAGATAGGGAGAGGTGTCGGGGCTGGAGGAGGTTACAGAGATAGGGAGGGTTGTAGGGGCTGGAGGAGGTTACAGAGATAGGGACGGTTGTAGGGGCTGGAGGAGGTTACAGGGATAGGGAGGGTTGTAGGGGCTGGAGGAGGTTACAGAGATAGGGAGGGTTGTAGGGGCTGGAGGAGGTTACAGAGATAGGGAGGGTTGTAGGGGCTGGAGGAGGTTACAGAGATAGGGAGGGTTGTAGGGGCTGGAGGAGGTTACAGGGATAGGGAGGGTTGTAGAGGGCTGGAGGAGGTTACAGAGATAGGGAGGGTTGTAGGGGCTGGAGGAGGTTACAGGGATAGGGAGGGTTGTAGGGGCTGGAGGAGGTTACAGAGATAGGGAGGGTTGTAGGGGCTGGAGGAGGTTACAGAGATAGGGAGGGTTGTAGGGGCTGGAGGAGGTTACAGAGATAGGGAAGGTTGTAGGGGGCTGGAGAAGGTGACAGAGATAGGGAGGGTTGTAGGGGGCTGGAGGAGGTTACAGAGATAGGGAGGGTTCTGGGGGCTGGAGGGGGTTACAGAGATAGGGAGGGTTGCAGGGGGCTGGAGAAGGTTACAGAGATAAGGAGGGTTGTAGGGGCTGGAGGAGGTTACAGAGATAGGGAGGGTTGTAGGGGCTGGAGGAGATTACAGAGATACGGAGGGTTGTAGGAGGCTGGAGGAGGTTACAGAGATAGGGAGGGTTGTAGGGGGTTGGAGGAGGTTACAGAGATAGGGAGAGGTGTCGGGGCTGGAGGAGGTTACAGAGATAGGGAGGGTTGTAGGGGCTGGAGGAGGTTACAGAGATAGGGAGGGTTGTAGGGGCTGGAGGAGGTTACAGAGATAGGGAGGGTTGTAGGGGCTGGAGGAGGTTACAGAGATAGGGAGGGTTGTAGGGGCTGGAGGAGGTTACAGAGATAGGGAGGGTTGTAGGGGCTGGAGGAGGTTACAGAGATAGGGTGGGTTGTAGGGGGCTGGAGGAGGTTACAGAGATAGGGAGGGGTGTAGGGGCTGGAGGAGGTTACAGAGATAGGGAGGGTTGTAGGGGCTGGAGGAGGTTACAGGGATAGGGAGGGTTGTAGGGGGCTGGAGGAGGTTACAGAGATAGGGAGGGTTGTAGGGGCTGGAGGAGGTTACAGGGATAGGGAGGGTTGTAGGGGCTGGAGGAGGTTACAGGGATAGGGAGGGTTTTAGGGGGCTGGAGGAGGTTACAGCGATAGGGAGGGGGGTTAGGGCCATTTAGGTATTTGAACACGAGGATGAGAATTTTGAAATCGAGGTGTTGCCGGACTGGGAGCCAGTGTGGGTCAGCGAGCACAGGGGTGATGGGTGAACGTGACTCGGTGCGAGTTAGGACACGGGCAGCCGAGTTTTGGACGAGCTGAAGTTTGCGTAGGGTAGAATGTGGGAGGTCGGCCAGGAGTGCGTTGGAATAGTCGAGTCTGGAGGTAACAAAAGCAGGGATGAGGGTTTCAGCAGCGGATGAGCTGAGGCAGGGGCGGAGACGGGCGATGTTACAGAGGGGGGATGTAGGCGGTCTCGGCGGGGGAGCGGAGATGCAGTCTGAAGCTCAGCTCGGGGTGACACAGCACACAGGTCACAAGCGGTCGGGCTCAGCCTGAGACAGTGGGCGGGGAGCAAGCACGGGTTTCCAAAGTTCATGAGCAGGTGCAGTCAGTAATGAGGAATTAAAGTGAAGACTACTGGAGATGAGTAATTAGCAGATTAGTGAGCGAAGAATTGGTAATGGGGGCTATTAATCCACTGCCTTAATGTAGCTGCAAACTCGAAGACCGCAGGGCGGTGTCCTTACAGCAAAATTAAACCGCAGTCACACTCTAATCACATCTTAGCCCAGATACAGCAGGCATTTTTAACTTCTTCCAATTTAATGTACTGTATTCACTGCTCACAATGCAGTCTCCTCTACACTGGGGAGAACAAACACACTCCAGAGACTCGAGCCCCGTAATCCAGGTCAACGCTCCCCCGTGCCAGTACTGAGGGAGCGCCGCACTGTCGGAGGGGCAGTACTGAGGGAGCGCCGCACTGTCGGAGGGGCAGTACTGAGGGAGCGCCGCGCTGTCGGAGGGGCAGTACTGAGGGAGCGCCGCGCTGTCGGAGGGGCAGTACTGAGGGAGCGCCTCACTGTCGGAGGGGCAGTACTGAGGGAGCGCCGCACTGTCGGAGGGGCAGTACTGAGGGAGCGCCGCACTGTCGGAGGGGCAGTGCTGAGGGAGCGCCGCACTGTCGGAGGGGCGGTACTGAGGGAGCGCTGCACTGTCGGAGGGGCGGTACTGAGGGAGCGCCGCACTGTCGGAGGGGCAGTACTGAGGGAGCGCTGCACTGTTGGAGGGGCGGTACTGAAGGAGCGCCGCACTGTCGGAGGGGCAGTACTGAGGGAGCGCCGCACTGTCGGAGGGGCAGTACTGAGGGAGCGCCGCACTGTCGGAGGGGCAGTCCTGAGGGGCAGTACTGAGGGAGCACCGCACTGTCGGAGGGGCAGTACTGAGGGAGCGCTGCCCTGTCGCAGGGGCAGTACTGAGGGAGAGCTGTACTGTCGGAGGGGCGGTACTGAGGGAGCGCCGCACTGTCGGAGGGGCGGTACTGAGGGAGCGCCGCACTGTCGGAGGGGCGGTACTGAGGGAGCGCCGCACTGTCGGAGGGGCGGTACTGAGGGAGCGCCGCACTGTCGGAGGGGCGGTACTGAGAGAGCGCCGCACTGTCGGAGGGGCAGTACTGAGGGAGCGCCGCACTGTCGGAGGGACGGTATTGAGGGAGCGCCGCACTGTCGGAGGGGCGGTACTGAGGGAGCGCCGCACCGTCGGAGGGGCAGTACTGAGGGAGCGCCGCACTGTCGGAGGGGCAGTACTGAGGGAGCGCCGCACTGTCGGAGGGGCGGTACTGAGGGAGCGCCGCACTGTCGGAGGGGCGGTACTGAGGGAGCGCCGCTCTGTCGGAGGGCTTGTTGTGCGCTGTCAAACTGTTTGTGAAAACTCGGAAGCAGCTGAGCTGGAATCACTTGCCTGAACTCCGCACAGCAAGGGAGCGGAGCAATCGCAATGGACTGCATTAGTCCTGACTGTTCTCATTACGAGCAGCAGGAGATGCCTTCAACGTCCCAGCCCATGATAATCTTTAACCTTCAGGCTTAGCATAAAAATGAAAAAAAAAAATTTAAAATGAGGATGCGAAATGTTAAAGAAAAATAATCACCAATTAGCATTGAATGTTGTTACTGGGAGCATAATTACAGAGCGAGAGACCGTGGTCGATAATGCTACTTCCCTTCTTGCTCCTTGCTTAAGCTGCAGAGATTTTAATCTCATACCTAGCATTAAAAGTCCACATCGGAGGGTCGAATTAAATTCCCCTTCATTTCAGCGAAAGATATATATTTTCCCTTTCTTTATTTTTTTTAATCCACACTTTCGTTTGGGCTTTTTTACATAGATACATAGAAGATAGGAGCAGGAGGAGGCCATTCGGCCCCTCGAGCCTGCTCCGCCATTCAATGAGATCATGGCTGATCATCCAAATTCAGTACCCTGTCCCTGCCTTCTCCCCATATCCCTCGATCCCTTTAGCCTTAAGAAATCTATCCAACTCCTTCTTGAATATATTTAATGAATTGGCCTCTACTGCCTTCTGTGGTAGAGAATTCCACAGGTTCACCACTCTCTGGGTGAAGAAATTCCTCCTCATTTCTGTCCTAAATGGCTTACCCCTTATCCTTAGACTGCGACCCCTGGTTCTGGACTCCCCCGACCATCGGGAACATCCTTCCTGCATCCAGTCTGTCTAGTCCTGTTAGAATTTTATAAGTTTCAATGAAATCCCCTCTCATTCTTCTAAACTCCAGCGAGTATAAGCCCAATCGACCCAATCTCTCCTCATACGTCATTCCTGCCATCCCAGGTATCAGCCTGGTGAATCTTCGCTGAACTCCCTCCATGGCAAGAACATCCTTCCTCAGATAAGGCGACCAAAACTGCACACAATACTCAAGGTGTGGTCTCACCAAGGCCCTGTACAACTGCAGCAAGACATTCTTGTTCCTGTACTCGAACCCTCTTGCTACGAAGGCCAACATACCATTTGCCTTCTTAACCGCCTGCTGCACCTGCATGCTTACCTTCAGCGACTGGTGTACAAGGACACCCAGGTCTCGTTGCACTTCCCCTTCTCCCAATCTATTGCCGTTCAGATAATAATCTGCCTTCCTGTTTTTGACACCAAAGTGGATAACCTCGCATTTATCCACGTTATATTGCATCTGCCATGCTTCTGCCCAATCACCCAACCTGTCCAAATCATACTGGAGTTTCTCGGCATCCTCCTCACAGCACACACGCCCACCCAGCTTTGTGTCATCTGCAAACTTGGCGATATTACATCTAGTTCCCTCATCTAGATCATTAATATATATTGTGAATAACTGGGGTCCTAGCACCGATCCCTGCGGTACTCCACTAGTCACTGCCTGCCACTCGGAAAAAGACCCGTTTATTCCAACTCTTTGCTTTCTGTCTGCCAACCAGTTCTTTATCCAAGTCAGTACCTTGCCCCCAATCCCATGTGCCTTAACTTTACACGCTAATCTCTTATGCGGGACCTTATCGAAAGCCTTCTGAAAGTCCAAATACATCACATCCACTGGTTGTCCCTTATCTATCTTACCAGTTACATCCTCAAAAAATTCCAGTAGATTAGTCAAGCACGATTTACCTTTTGAAAATCCATGTTGACTTTGTCCGATCCTGTCACTGTTTTCCAAGTGCTCTGCTATTACATCTTTTATAATGGACTCTAGCATTTTCCCTACTATCGATGTCGGGCTTACCGGTCTGTAATTCCCCGTTTTCTCTCTACCACCTTTTTTGAATAGTGGGGTAACATTAGCTACCCTCCAATCCATGGTACTGTTCCAGAGTCTATCGAATTTTGGAAGATGTCCAGCAATGCATCTACTATTTCTAGGGCCACTTCCCTCCCACATGGCAGCTGTCCTTCATTCTGGCCAGGGACATTCACACTTCATCTGCAGCCATCCTTTATTCCTTGAATATCGCTTGCGTCTGCGCTCACTCAGAGGTCAAACACAAACCATCATCATCAGCTTCACCGAAGCGTACGAGAGCATAGGCCTTACACTAAACATCCGTAAGACAAAGGTCCTCTACCAACCTGCCCCCGCCACACAGTACTGCCCCCCGATTATCAAAATCTATGACAAAGCCTTGGACAACGTGGACCACTTTCCATACCTCGGGAGCCTACTGTCAACAAGGGCAGACGTCGACGACGAAGTCCAACACCGCCTTCAGTGTGCCAGCGCAGCCTTCGGTCGCCTGAGGAAGAGAGTGTTTGAAGACCAGGACCTCAAACCCAGCACCAAGCTCATGGTCTACAGAGCAGCAGTGATACCCGCCCTGATGTATGCCTCAGCGACATGGACCATGTACAGCAGGCACCTCGAAGCACTGGAGAGGTACCACCAACGCTGCCTCCGCAAGATCCTGCAAATCCACTGGCAGGATAGGCGCACCAACGTCAGTGTTCTCGCTCAGGCCAACATCCCCAGCATCGAAGCTCTGACCACACTCGATCAGCTCCGATGGACGGGTCACATTGTCCGCATGCCCGATACGAGACTCCCTAAACAGTCTCATAAAATAACCCACGCTCGCGTAACAAGAGCATAAAAATAACTGCAAACCTCCCAAACCCGCGACCTCTTCCACCTAGAAGGACAAGGGCAGCAGGCGCACGGGAACACCACCACCTCCAAGTTCCCCTCCAAGTCACACACACCATCCTGACTTGGAAATATATCGGCCGTTCCTTCATCGTCGCTGGGTCAAAATCCTGGAACTCCCTCCCTAACAGCGCTGTGGGAGCACCTTCACCACACGGGACTGCAGCGGTTCAAGAAGGCGGCTCACCACCACCTTCTCAAGGGGCAACTAGGGATGGGCAATAAATGCTGGCCTTGCAAGTGGCGCCCACGTCCTGTGAACGAATTTAAAAAAAACTTTTTAGAGGGATAGAAATGCAAAGCAGGGAAGTTTTATGTTAAACTTGTATCGTACCTTGGTTAGACCACACTTGGAGCACTGTGCACAGTTTTGGTCTCCGTATGCCTTGGTTAGACCACACTTGGGAGCACCGTGCACAGTTCTGGTCTCTCTATACCTTGGTCAGACCACACTTGGAGCACTGTGCACAGTTCTGGTCTCCGTATACCTTGGTTAGACCACACTTGGAGCACCGTGCACAGTTCTAGTCTCCATATACCTTGGTTAGACCACACTTGGAGCACTGTGCACAGTTCTGGTCTCCATATACCTTGGTTAGACTACACTTGGAGCACCGTGCGCAGTTCTAGTCTCCATATACCTTGGTTAGACCACACTTGGAGCACCGTGCACAGTTCTGGTCATATACCTTGGTTAGACCACACTTGGAGCACTGTGCACAGTTCTGGTCTCCGTATACCTTGGTCAGACCACACTTGGAGCACTGTGCACAGTTCTGGTCTCCGTATACCTTGGTTAGACCACACTTGGAGCACTGTGCACAGTTCTGGTCTCCGTATAACTTGGTTAGACCACACTTGGAGCACTGTGCACAGTTCTGGTCTCCGTATACCTTGGTTAGACCACACTTGGAGCACTGTGCACAGTTCTGGTCTCCATATAACTTGGTTAGACCACACTTGGAGCACTGTGCACAGTTCTGGTCTCCATATACCTTGGTTAGACTACACTTGGAGCACCGTGCACAGTTCTAGTCTCCATATACCTTGGTTAGACCACACTTGGAGCACCGTGCACAGTTCTGGTCATATACCTTGGTTAGACCACACTTGGAGCACTGTGCACAGTTCTGGTCTCCGTATACCTTGGTCAGACCACACTTGGAGCACTGTGCACAGTTCTGGTCTCCGTATACCTTGGTTAGACCACACTTGGAGCACTGTGCACAGTTCTGGTCTCCGTATAACTTGGTTAGACCACACTTGGAGCACTGTGCACAGTTCTGGTCTCCATATAACTTGGTTAGACCACACTTGGAGCACTGTGCACAGTTCTGGTCTCCATATACCTTGGTTAGACCACACTTGGAGCACTGTGCACAGTTCTGGTCTCCGTATACCCTGGTTAGACCACACTGGGAGCACTGTGCACAGTTCTGGTCTCCATATACCTTGGTTAGACCACACTTGGAGCACTGTGCACAGTTCTGGTCTCCATATACCTTGGTTAGACCACACTTGGAGCACTGTGCACAGTTCTGGTCTCCATATACCTTGGTTAGACCACACTTGGAGCACTGTGCACAGTTCTGGTCTCCGTATACCTTGGTTAGACCACACTTGGAGCACTGCGCACAGTTCTGGTCTCCATATACCTTGGTTAGACCACACTTGGAGCACCGTGCACAGTTCTGGTCTCCATATACCTTGGTTAGACCTCACTTGGAGCACTGTGCACAGTTCTGGTCTCCATATTATAAAAAGGATATAGAGGCAGTGGAGAAGCTGCAATAAAGATTTACAATGATGATACCAGAACTGAGAGGTTTATAACTATCAGGAAAGGATGAACAGATTGGGGGCTCTTTTCTCTTGAAAAGAGAAGGCTGAGGGGTGACCTGATCGAGGTCTTTAAAATTATGAAGGGGTTCGATAGGGTAGACGTAGAGAAGATGTTTCCACTTGTGGGGGAGACCAGAACTAGGGGCCATCAATATAAGACAGTCACTAATAAATCCAATGGGGAATTCAGGAGAAACTTCTTTACTCAGAGAGCAGTGAGAATGTGTGACTCGCTCCAGAGAGACAGAGAGAGAGAGAGAGACAGAGACAGGGAGAGAGAGAGACAGAGAGAGAGAGACAGGGAGAGAGAGAGACAGAGAGAGAGAGACAGTGAGAGAGAGAGACAGAGAGAGTGAAAGACAGAGAGAGAGAGAGACAGAGAGAGCGAAAGACAGAAAGAGAGAGCGATGGATTGAGAGAGTCACTGTTTGTGGGAGCTTGCTGTGCGCTAATTGGCTGCCGCCTTTCCTACATTACCTCAGCAACCACACGCCAATAAAACAGTTCTTCATTGGCTTTGAAAGCCCTTTGGGACGCCCTGAGGCGGTGAAAGGCGTGGGAGAAATGCGAGTGGGTTCGTCCGATTACCCTTCCCTTTGCCCTCATTGTACAAGCCCCCCGCCCACCCCTTTTCCTCCTCTCCCTTCTCGCTCCACAGCATCTCAGCCCCTTTAACAAATCAACGATGGGAAGATGGAGGCTTCTGCGGCTGGTTGCCAATTAGCGGAGAGAGAGAGAGAGAGAGAGAGTCCACAGCGAGAGATTGCCCTGTTCTCTCGTGAGAGACAGTCTGAGAGGTGGTGCCAAGGACACGTCTGTCGGATGACATGGACAGCGCCGGGGGAGAATGTGAAGGGCGCTTAACCTTGTCGCAATCTGTCGGACAATCGCCCATCACGCCTGACGCACCTCCTGCGAACCCCCGCAACCCCCGCCCGCTCGAGCCTACTCCGCCGTCAGCGCCAGACAAACGGAGATGCCAATTAGCCGTGATTAGCTGGGGAAGGGGCTCCACTGATGCAACTGAGGGCGAACAGGCAGAGGGAGGCTGTGAGTGCTTGGGAACCGAATGACCAGACTGTCAGCACAAAAATAGAGCTTGGAATATGTTTACTGTGTGTGTGACAAAGGTCGATGTACGGCCCCTGTGTGTGTCTCAGTGTCGGCTTCTGTGCATGTACAGTACATACTGCGGGTAGGAGAGAAATGCACAGCAAGCTCCCACAAATAGCAATAAGATAAAGGGCTGCACTGTGGGAGGGGCAGTACTGAGGGAGTGCCACACTGTCGGAGGGGCAGTACTAAGGGAGCGCCGCTCTGTCGGAGGGACAGTACTGAGGGAGCGGCACACTGTCTGAGGGGCAGTACTGAGGGAGCGCTGCTCTGTCGGAGGGGCAGTACTGAGGGAGCGCCGCTCTGTCAGAGGGGCAGTACTGAGGGAGCGCCGCACTGTCGGAGGGGCAGTGCTGAGGGAGCGCTGCTCTGTCGGAGGGGCAGTACTGAGGGAGCGCCGCACTGTCGGAGGGGCGGGTACTGAGGGAGCGCCGCTCTGTCGGAGGGACAGTACTGAGGGAGCGTCGCTCTGTCAGAGGGGCAGTACTGAGGGAGCGCCGCACTGTCGGAGGGGCAGTACTGAGTGAGCGCCGCACTGTCGGAGGGACAGTACTGAGGGAGCGCCGCTCTGTCGGAGGGGCAGTACTGAGGGAGCGCCGCACTGTCGGAGGGACAGTACTGAGGGAGCGCCGCTCTGTCGGAGGGGCAGTACTGAGGGAGCACCGCACTGTCGGAGGGACAGTACTGAGGGAGCGCCGCTCTGTCGGAGGGACGGTACTGAGGGAGCGCCGCTCTGTCGGAGGGACAGTACTGAGGGAGCGCTGCTCTGTCGGAGGGGCAGTACTGAGGGAGCGCCGCACTGTCGGAGGGGCAGTACTGAGGAAGCGCCGCACTGTCGGAAGGGCAGTACTGAGGGAGCGCCGCACTGTCGGAGGGGCGGTACTGAGGGAGCGCCGCACTGTCGGAGGGGCGGTACTGAGGGAGCACCGCACTGTCGGAGGGGCAGTACTGAGGGAGCGCCGCACTGTCGGAGGGGCAGTACTGAGGGAGCGCCGCACTGTCGGAGGGGCAGTACTGAGGGAGCGCCGCACTGTCGGAGGGGCAGTACTGAGGGAGCGCCGCACTGTCGGAGGGGCAGTACTGAGGGAGCGCCGCACTGTCGGAGGGGCAGTACTGAGGGAGCGCCGCACTGTCGGAGGGGCAGTACTGAGGGAGCGCCGCACTGTCGGAGGGACAGTACTGAGGGAGCGCCGCTCTGTCGGAGGGACGGTACTGAGGGAGCGCCGCTCTGTCGGAGGGACAGTACTGAGGGAGCGCCGCTCTGTCGGAGGGGCAGTACTGAGGGAGCGCCGCACTGTCGGAGGGGCAGTACTGAGGGAGCGCCGCACTGTCGGAAGGGCAGTACTGAGGGAGCGCCGCACTGTCGGAGGGGCAGTACTGAGGGAGCGCCGCACTGTCGGAGGGGCGGTACTGAGGGAGCGCCGCACTGTCGGAGGGGCAGTACTGAGGGAGCGCCGCACTGTCGGAGGGGCAGAACTGAGGGAGCGTCGCACTGTCGGAGGTGGCATCTTTCGGATGAGACATTAAACCGAGGCCCTGTCTGACCTCTCAGGTGGACGTAAAAGATCCCACGGCCACTATTTTGAAGAAGAGCGGGGAGGGAGTTATCCCCGGTGTCCTGGGGCCAATATTTATCCATCAACCAACATCACTAAAACAGATGATCTGGCCATTTATCACGTTGCTGCTTGTGGGATCTTGCTGTGCGCAAATTGGCCTCCGCGTTTCCTACATTACAACAGTGACCACACTTCATTAAAAAAAAGTACTTCATTGGCTGTGAAGCGCTTTGGGACGTCCTGAGGTGGGGAAAGGCGTCGGAGAAATGCGAGATCTTTCTTTAGGACTGCGTCCCATCTAACCGGGCAAAGATCAGTGTGGGGTGAATCCGCCTGCAATTCGCTCCCGCCGGGTGTCTCACTGCGCAGCGGTCGGCCCGGGGGAGGGAGCAGGCTGCCTGCGGATTCGGAGCGAGCAAATTAAAGCCTCCTTAAAAAATGTTTATATATAAATATAACTGCTCGCCCCTGAACGGTCTGCGCAGTGCAGGCAATGTAACACTTGACTGAGGTTTATGAATTATTAAAATAAAACCCTGCAATATCTAGTTTAATTACTTTCTGCGATCGACAATGCCTCCAGCACTGCTCTCCCCTACACGGTCCAGGGAAGTGTTCGAGGGGCTCACTCAGCGCAAAGATGAGCATACAGATGTGACTGAAGTCTTGCACCTCAAGTTTAAAATCCTCGTCCTCCTGTTCAAATCCCTCCTCACTCCTCCCTCCCTATCACCTGTGACCACCTCCAGTGCCTACAACCCTCCCTATCTCTTTAACCTCCTCCAGCCTCCTAAAATCCTCCCTATCTCTGTAACTTCCTCCAGCCCCCTACAATCCTCCCTATCTCTGTAACCTCCTCCAGCACCCTACAACCCTCCCTATCTCTGTAACCTCCTCCAGCCCCTACAACCCTCCCTATCTCTGTAACCTCCTCCAGCCCCTACAACACTCCCTATCTCTATAACCTCCTCCAGCCCCTACAAACCTCCCTATCTCTGTGTCCTCCTACAGCCCCTACAACGCTCCCTATCTCTGTAACGTCCTCCAGCCTCCTACAACGCTCCCTATCTCTGTAACCTCCTCCAGCCCCTACAACCCTCCCTACCTCTGTAACCTCCTCCAGCCCCCTGCAGCCCTCCCTATCTCTGTAACCTCCTCCATCCCCGACAATCCTCCCTATCTCTATAACCTCCTCCAGCCCCTACAAACCTCCCTATCTCTGTGTCCTCCTACAGCCCCTACAACCCTCCCTATCTCTGTAACCTCCTCCAGCCCCTACAACACTCCCTATCTCTATAACCTCCTCCAGCCCCTACAAACCTCCCTATCTCTGTAACCTCCTCCAGCCCCTCCCTATCTCTGTAACATCCTCCAGCCCCCTACAACCCTCCCTATTTCTGTAACCTCCTCCAGCCCCAACAACCCTCCGTATATCCGTATCCTCCACTAGCCCCCTACAACCCTCCCTATCTCAGTATCCTCCACCAGCCACCTACAACCCTCCCTATCTCTGTAACCTCCTCCAGCCCCCTACAACCCGCCCTATCTCTGTAACTTCCTCCAGCCCCTACAACCCTCCCTATCTCTGTAACCTCCTCCAGCCCCTACAACCCTCCCTATCTCTGTAACCTCCTCCAGCACACTACAAACCTCCCTGTCTCTGTATCCTCCTCCAGCCTCCTACAACCCTCCCTATCTCTGTAACCTCCTCCAGCACCCTACAACCCTCCCTATCTCTGTAACCTCCTCCAGCCCCTACAACCCTCCCTATCTCTGTAACCTCCTCCAGCACACTACAAACCTCCCTGTCTCTGTATCCTCCTCCAGCCTCCTACAACCCTCCCTATCTCTGTAACCTCCTCCAGCACCTACAACCCTCCCTATCTCTGTAACCTCCTCCAGCACACTACAAACCTCCCTGTCTCTGTATCCTCCTCCAGCCTCCTACAACCCTCCCTATCTCTGTAACCTCCTCCAGCCCCTACAACCCTCCCTATCTCTGTAACCTCCTCCAGCACACTACAAACCTCCCTGTCTCTGTAACCTCCTCCAGCCCCCTACAACCCTCCCTATCTCTGTAACCTCCTCCAGCACCTACAACCTTCCCTGTCTCCATAACCTCCCCCATCCCCTACAACACTCCCTATCTCTGTAACCTCCTCCAGCCCCCTACAACCCTCCCTATCTCTGTAACCTCCTCCAGCCCCCTACGACCCTCCCTATCTCTGTAACCTCCTCCAGCCCCCTACAACCCTCCCTATCTCTGCAACCTCCTCCAGCCCCCTACGACCCTCCCTATCTCTGTAACTTCCTCCAGCCCCCTACAAATCTCCCTATCTCTGTAACCCCCTCCAGCCCCTACAACCCTCCCTAACACTGTAACCTCCTCCAGCCCCTACAACCCTCCCTATCTCTGTAACTTCCTCCAGCCCCCTACAAATCTCCCTATCTCTGTAACTGCCTCCAGCCCCTACAACCCTCCCTATCAGTGTAACCTCCTCCAGCCCCCTACAACCCTCCCTATCTCTGTAAACTCCTTCAGCCCCTACAACCCTCCCTATCTCTGTAACCTCCTCCAGCCCCCTACAACCCTCCCTATCTCTGTAACCTCCTCCAGCCCCCTACAACCCTCCCTATCTCTGTAACCTCCTCCAGCCCCGACAACCCTCCCTATCTCTGTAACCTCCTCCAGCCCCCGACAACCCTCCCTATCTCTGTAACCTCCTCCAGCCCCTACAACCCTCCCTATCTCTGTAACCTCCTCCAGCCCCTACAACCCTCCCTATCTCTGTAACCTTCTCTAGCCCCCTACAACCCTCCCTATCTCTGTTTCCTCCTCCAGCCCCACAACCCCTCCCTATCTCTGTAACCTCCTCCAGACCCTACAACCCTCCCTATCTCTGTAACCTCCTCCAGCCCCTACAACCCTCCCTATCTCTGTAACCGCCTCCAGCCCCCTACAACCCTCCCTATCTGTGTAACCTCCTCCAGCCCTTACAACCCTCCCTATCTCTGTAACCTCCTCCAGCCCCTACAACCCTCCCTATCTGTGTAACCTCCTCCAGCCCCTACAACCCTCCCTATCTCTGTAACCTCCTCCAGCCCTTACAACCCTCCCTATCTCTGTAACCTCCTCCAGCCCCCTACAACCCTCCCTATCTCTGTAACCTCCTCCAGCCCCTACAACTCTCCCTATCTCTGTAACCTCCTCCAGCCCCCTACAACCCTCCCTATCTCTGTAACCTCCTCCAGCCCCTACAACCCTCCCTATCTCTGTAACCTCCTCCAGCCCCCTACAACCCTCCCTATCTCTGTAACCTCCTCCAGCCCCACAACCCCTCCCAGATCTCTGCGCTCCTCCAATTCTGGCCTCTTGAGCATCCCCCCGATTTCCATCGCTCCACCATTGGCGCCCATGCCTTCAGCCGCCTGGGCCCTAAGCTCTGGAATTCCCTCCCTAAACCTCTCCGCCTCTCTCTCTCCTCCTTTAAGACGCTCCTTAAAACCTCCCTCTTTGACCAAGCTTTTTGTCACCTGTCCTACTATCTCCTCGTGGGACTCGGTGTTAATTTTTGGCCGAATTACGCTCCTGTGAGGCAGGTTGGGACATTTTACTATGTTAAAGGCGCTATATAAATGCAAGTTGTTGTTGTTTGGAGAGACTTTTTCTCCCGCGCCTTGGGCTCCGGGACCTGAGTGAATGACGGGACCAGCCATCTACCTCCTTAAACCAGCGAGGTTTAAGCAATTTGATAGAATCAGAGGAACAAATGAGAAGGGAATAGGGTGACTCAGAGAGAAATGAGGTACTGGGAGAGGGAAATAAAGAGAGGGAAAGAAAGATTGGAATAAGAGAGAGAGAAAGAGAAGACAGAAAGGAAAAGTAACAGCATGCTTAACATTCAGAGGTGTTTACAGTCTCTAACAACAATTGACTATCTGCAGGAATGAGATTCAACACTTTTAATTGTTCGCTTTCTGGGCTAGAGAGGTCGATTGGCTCTGCAGCAACAACAACAACTTGTATTTATATAGCCCCTTTAACATAGTAAAACGTCCCACGGCGCTGCACAGGAGTATTTTAAGACAAAAAATTTGACACCGAGCCACATAAGGATAAATTTCAGCAGGTGACTAAAAGCTTGGTCAAAGATGTAGGTTTTAAGGAGCATCTTAAAGGAGGAGAGAGAGGCGGAGAGGTTTAGGGAGGGAATTCCAGAGCTCGGGGCCCAGGCGGCTGAAGGCACGACCGCCAATGGTGGAGCGATGGAAATCGGGGGATGCTCAAGAGGGCAGAATTATAGGAGCGCAGAGATCTCGGGGGGTTTGTGGGCCTGGAGGAGGTTACAGAGATAGGGAGGGTTGTAGGGGGCTGGAGGAGGTTACAGATATAGGGAGGGTTCTGGGGGCTGGAGGTGGTTACAGAGATAGGGAGGGCTGTAGGGGGCTGGAGGAGGTTACAGAGATAGGGAGGGTTGTGGGGGCTGGAGGTGGTTACAGAGATAGGGAGGGCTGTCGGGGGCTGGAGGCGGTTACAGAGATAGGGAGGGTTGTAGGGGGCTCAATGAGGTTACAGAGATAGGGAGGGTTGTAGGGGCTGGAGGAGGTTACAGAGAAAGGGAGGGTTGTAGGGGCTGGAGGAGGTTACAGAGATAGCGAGGGTTGTAGGGTCTGGAGGAGGTTACAGAGATAGGGAGGGTTGTAGGGGCTGGAGGAGGTTACAGAGATAGGGAGGGTTGTAGGGTCTGGAGGAGGTTACAGAAATAGGGAGGTGTGTAGGGGCTGGAGGAGGTTACAGAGATAGGGAGGGTTGTAGGGGGCTGGTGGAGGTTACAGAGATAGGGAGGGTTGTAGGGGGCTGGAGGCAGTTACAGAGATAGGGAGGGTTGTGGGGGCTGGAGGAGGTTACAGAGATAGGGAGGGAAGTAGGGGCTGGAGGAGGTTACAGAGATAGGGAGGGTTGTAGGGGGCTGGAGGAGGTTACAGAGATAGGGAGGGTTGTAGGGGGCTGGAGGCAGTTACAGAGATAGGGAGGGTTGTGGGGGCTGGAGGTGGTTACAGAGATAGGGAGGGTTGTAGGGCTGGAGGAGGTTACAGAGATAGGGAGGGTTGCAGGGGCTGGAGGAGGTTACAGAGATAGGGAGGTTTGTAGGGGGCTGGAGGCGGTTACAGAGATAGGGAGGGTTGTAGGGGGCTCAATGAGGTTACAGAGATAGGGAGGGTTGTAGGGGCTGGAGGAGGTTACAGAGAAAGGGAGGGTTGTAGGGGCTGGAGGAGGTTACAGAGATAGCGAGGGTTGTAGGGTCTGGAGGAGGTTACAGAGATAGGGAGGGTTGTAGGGGCTGGAGGAGGTTACAGAGATAGGGAGTGTTGTAGGGTCTGGAGGAGGTTACAGAAATAGGGAGGTGTGTAGGGGCTGGAGGAGGTTACAGAGATAGGGAGGGTTGTAGGGGGCTGGTGGAGGTTACAGAGATAGGGAGAGTTGTAGGGGCTGGAGGAGGTTACAGAGATAGGGAGGATTGTAGGGGGCTGGAGGAGGTTACAGAGATAGGGAGGGTTGT
>NC_141019.1:36625425-36657925 GCF_052327205.1 Somniosus microcephalus | reverse complement strand
TAGACCCAGGCCAGGACCCTGCACCTTCAGGAGAGGAGGGTTGGGGGCGGGAGGTGAGGGTCGCAGGGAGGGTATTGGGCTTTCAGATTGACATCAGCAACCAGAGTGTTCTGACGTCTTGCAAAAGGCAACAGGAACTGTATCTCACTGTTCCCAGCAACGGGTACACCTTGCTAATTCAGGACTTGTTAATTAAACCTGTGATAGTGAATACATCAGGGAGGGGAACGTCAATCAAACTCACAGAGTCGCATCTGCACTGTCGGAGGGGCAGTACTGAGGGAGCGCCGCACTGTCGGAGGGGCGGTACTGAGGGAGCGCCGCACTGTCGGAGGGGCAGTACTGAGGGAGCGCCGCACTGTCGGAGGGGCGGTACTGAGGGAGCGCCGCACTGTCGGAGGGGCGGTACTGAGGGAGCGCCGCACTGTCGGAGGGTCAGTACTGAGGGAGCGCCGCACTGTCGGAGGGGCGGTACTGAGGGAGCGCCGCACTGTCGGAGGGGTGGTACTGAGGGAGCGCCGCACTGTCGGAGGGGCAGTACTGAGGGAGCGCCGCACTGTCGGAGGGGCGGTATTGAGGGAGTGCCGCACTGTCGGAGGGGCAGTACTGAGGGAGCGCTGCACTGTCGGAGGGGCAGTACTGAGGGAGCGCCGCACTGTCGGAGGGGCGGTACTGAGGGAGCGCCGCACTGTCGGAGGGGCAGTACTGAGGGAGCGCCGCACTGTCGGAGGGGCGGTATTGAGGGAGTGCCGCACTGTCGGAGGGGCAGTACTGAGGGAGCGCTGCACTGTCGGAGGGGCAGTACTGAGGGAGCGCCGCACTGTCGGAGGGGCGGTACTGAGGGAGCGCCGCACTGTCGGAGGGGCAGTGCTGAGGGAGCGCCACACTGTCGGAGGGGCAGTACTGAGGGAGCGCCGCACTGTCGGAGGGGCAGTACTGAGGGAGCGCCGCACTGTCGGAGGGGCAGTGCTGAGGGAGCGCCACACTGTCGAAGGGGCGGTACTGAGGGAGCGCCGCACTGTCGGAGGGGCGGTACTGAGGGAGCGCCGCACTGTCGGAGGGGCAGTACTGAGGGAGCACCGCACTGTCAGAGGGGTGGTACAGAGGGAATGCCGCACTGTCGGAGGGGCAGTACTGAGGGAGCGCCGCACTGTCGGAGGGGCGGTACTGAGGGAGCGCCGCACTGTCGGAGGGGCAGTACTGAGGGAGCGCCGCGCTGTCGGAGGGGCGGTACTGAGGGAGCGCCGCACTGGCGGAGGGGCAGTACTGAGGGAGCGCCGCACTGTCGGAGGGGAGGTACTGAGGGAGCGCCGCACTGTCAGAGAGGCAGCACTGAGGGAGCGCCGCACTGTCGGGGGGGCAGTACTGTGGGAGCACCGCACTGTCGGAGGGGCAGTACTGAGGGAGCGCCGCACTGTCGGAAGGGCGGTACTGAGGGAGCGCCGCACTGTCGGAGGGGCAGTACTGAGGGAGCGCTGCACTGTCGGAGGGGCAGTACTGAGGGAGCGCCACACTGTCGGAGGGGCGGTATTGAGGGAGTGCCGCACTGTCGGAGGGGCAGTACTGAGGGAGCACTGCACTGTCGGAGGGGCAGTACTGAGGGAGCGCCGCACTGTCGGAGGGGCAGTACTGAGGGAGCGGCTCACTGTCGGAGGGGCGGTACTGAGGGAGCGCCGCACTGTCGGAGGGGCAGTGCTGAGGGAGTGCCACACTGTTGGAGGGGCAGTACTGAGGGAGCGCCGCACTGTCAGAGGGGCGGTACTGAGGGAGCGCCGCACTGTCGGAGGGGCAGTGCTGAGGGAGTGCCACACTGTTGGAGGGGCAGTACTGAGGGAGCGCCGCACTGTCGGGGGGGCAGTACTGTGGGAGCGCCGCACTGTCGGAGCGGCAGTACTCAGGGAGCGCCGCACTGTCGGAGGGGCAGTGCCGAGGGAGAGCTGCACTGTCTTTAAAATTATGAAGGGGGTTCGATAGGGTAGACGTAGAGAAGATGTTTCCACTTGTGGGGGAGACCAGAACTAGGGGCCATCAATATCAGATAGTCACTAATAAATCCAATGGGGAATTCAGGAGAAACTTCTTTACCCAGAGAGTGGTGAGAATGTGGAACTCGCTACCACAGGGAGTGGTGGAGGCGAATAGTATAGATGTATTTAAGGGGAAGCTGAATAAACACTCGAGGGAGAAAGGAATAGAAGGATGGGGTGAGATGGAGTAGGGGTGGGAGGAGGCTCGTGTGGAGCATAAACACCGGCACGGACACATTGGGCCGAATAGCCTGTTTCTGCGCTGTTCAATTCTATGTCCAATCCACAAACTCCATTCCCTCGCCACCCGCTCCATCCCTCTCCCTGGCACCTGTCGGAGGCTGAACCAGGCTGTTTGCAACCCTGGGGTCGTGCTTGACCCTGAACTGAGCTTCCGACCACATATCCACCCCATCACCAAGACCGCCAATTCCACCTCCGTAACATCGCTCGTCTCCGCCCCTGCCTCAGCTCATCCGCTGCCGAAACCTGCATCCCTGCCTTTGTTACCTCCAGACTCGACTATTCCAACACACTCCTGGCCAGCCTCCCACATTCCACCCTACGTAAACTTCAGCTCGTCCGAAACTCTGCTGCCCCGTGTCCTAACTCGCACCAAGTCCCGTTCGCCCATCACCCCCACTGTGCTTGCTGAACTACACTGGCTCCCGATCCGGCAACACCTCGATTTCAAAATTCTCATCCTTGTGTTCAAATCCCTCTGTGGCCTCCTCGCCCCCCTTCCTATCTCTGTAACCTCCAGCCCCCTACAACCCTCCCTATCTCTGTAACTTCCTACAGTCCTCCCTATCTCTGTAACCTCCTCCAGCCCCCTACAACCCTCCCTATCTCTGTAACCCCCTCCAGCCCCCTACAACCCTCCCTATCTCTGTAACCTCCTACAGTCCTCCCTATCTCTGTAACCTCCTCCAGCCCCCTACAACCCTCCCTATCTCTGTAACCCCCTCCAGCCCCCTACAACCCTCCCCAGCTCTGTAACCTCCTCCAGCCCCCTACAACCCTCCCTATCTCTGTAACCTCCACCAGCCCCCTACAACCCTCCCTATCTCTGTAACCTCCTCCAGCCCCTACAACCCTCCCTATCTCTGTAACCTCCTCCAGCTCCTACAACCCTCCCTATCTCTGCAACCTCCTCCAGCCCCCTACAACCCTCCCTATCTCTGTAACCTCCTCCAGCCCCCTACAATCCACCCTATCTCTGTAACCTCCTCCAGCCCCCTACAACCCTCCCTATCTCTGTAACCTCCTCCAGCCCCCTACAACCCTCGCTATCTCTGTAACCTCCTCCAGCCCCTACAATCCTCCCTATCTCTGTAACCTCCTCCAGCCCCATCAACCCTCCCTATCTCTGTAACCTCCTCCAGCCCCTACAACCCTCCCTATCTCTGTAATCTCCTGCAGCCCCTACACCCCTCCCTATCTCTGTAACCTCCTCCAGCTCCCTGCAACCCTCCCTATCTCTGTAACCTCCTCCAGCCCCCTACAACCCTCCCTATCTCTGTAACCTCCTCCAGCCCCCTACAACCCTCCCTATCTCTGTAACCTCCTCCAGCCCCTACAACCCTCCATATCTCTGTAACCTCCTCCAGCCCCCTACAACCCTCCCTATCTCTGTAACCCCCTCCAGCCCCCTACAACCCTCCCTATCTCTGTAGCCCCCTACAACCCTCCCTATCTCTGTAACCTCCACCAGCCCCCTACAACCCTCCCTATCTCTGTAACCTCCTCCAGCCCCTACAACCCTCCCTATCTCTGTAACCTCCTCCAGCTCCTACAACCCTCCCTATCTCTGCAACCTCCTCCAGCCCCCTACAACCCTCCCTATCTCTGTAACCTCCTCCAGCCCCCTACAATCCACCCTATCTCTGTAACCTCCTCCAGCCCCCTACAACCCTCCCTATCTCTGTAACCTCCTCCAGCCCCCTACAACCCTCGCTATCTCTGTAACCTCCTCCAGCCCCTACAATCCTCCCTATCTCTGTAACCTCCTCCAGCCCCATCAACCCTCCCTATCTCTGTAACCTCCTCCAGCCCCTACAACCCTCCCTATCTCTGTAATCTCCTGCAGCCCCTACACCCCTCCCTATCTCTGTAACCTCCTCCAGCTCCCTACAACCCTCCCTATCTCTGTAACCTCCTCCAGCCCCCTACAACCCTCCCTATCTCTGTAACCTCCTCCAGCCCCCTACAACCCTCCCTATCTCTGTAACCTCCTCCAGCCCCTACAACCCTCCATATCTCTGTAACCTCCTCCAGCCCCCTACAACCCTCCCTATCTCTGTAACCTCCTCCAGCCCCCTACAACCCTCCCTATCTCTGTAACCTCCTCCAGCCCCCTACAACCCTCCCTATCTCTGTAACCTCCTCCAGCCCCCTACAACCCTCCCTATCTCTGTAACCTCCTCCAGCCCCCTACAACCCTCCCTATCTCTGTAACCTCCTCCAGCCCCCTACAACCCTCCCTATCTCTGTAACCTCCTCCAGCCCCCTACAATCCTCCCTATCTCTGTAACCTTCTCCAGCCCCCTACAACCCCCCCTATCTCTGTAACCTCTCCATCCCTCCCAGATCTCTGCACCCCTCCAACTCTGCCCTCTTTAGCATCCCCCCCGATTTCCATCGCTCCACCATTGGCGGCCGTGCCTTCAGCCGCCTGGGCCCCGAGCTCTGGAATTCCCTCCCTAAACCTCTCCGCCTCTCTCTCTCTCTCCGCCTTTAAAATGGTCCTTAAAAACCTCCCTCTTTGACCAAGCTTTTGGTCACCTGTCCTAATATCTCCTTATGTGGCTGGGGGTCAGACCTTGTTTGATAATCGCTCCCGTGAAGCGCCTTGGAAACGTTCTAGGCGCTTTGCAAGTGTTGGCATAGTCATAAGTCTACCTGTTTAATATAAATTAACAAAAAGATGCTTCACTTAAATGAATCCAGCGGGGGCTGAATTTTCTTTGCTGGTTCTCATCAGCCAGTAATCTGTTCAAATGACCGAGAGGGGAGCTTTTAAGATTGTTGTGTCAAGAGATTTACTGAGGCTTAACTGACGAATATCCTTCCAAAGTATCTGACCTGACCCAGGGGTGATATTAACGGATTCAAGCCAATTTTTATGGCGCATTTCAGAACTGGACCCGCGGGAGAGGTCCCGTTCTAAAGCCTTTCATTCTCGGAGCTGATTCTGGCACGAGGAATAATATCCGTCGCTGAGATTGAAATCTGCTCAAGCATTTCACCGCAGCGCATCGGCAGTCCCTCTCTCTCAGGGAGATATCTGTACACTGACTGGTGTCTCTCAGTCCCTCTCTCTCAGGGAGATATCTGTACACTGACTGGTGTCTCTCAGTCCCTCTCTCTCTCAGGGAGATATCTGTACACTGACTGGTGTCTCTCAGTCCCCTCTCCCACATGGAGATATCTGTACACTGACTGGTGTCTCTCAGTCCCTCTCTCTCAGGGAGATATCTGTACACTGACTGGTGTCTCTCAGTCCCTCTCTCTCTCAGGGAGATATCTGTACACTGACTGGTGTCTCTCAGTCCCCTCTCCCACATGGAGATATCTGTACACTGACTGGTGTCTCTCAGTCCCTCTCTCTCAGGGAGATATCTGTACGCAGACTGGTGTCTCTCAGTCCCTCTCTCTCAGGGAGATATCTGTACACTGACTGGTGTCTCTCAGTCCCTCTCTCTCAGGGAGATATCTGTACACTGACTGGTGTCTCTCAGTCCCTCTCTCTCTCAGGGAGATATCTGTACACTGACTGGTGTCCCTCAGATATTTCCCTGAGAGTACACTGACTGGTGTCTCTCAGTCCCCCTCTCTCAGGGAGATATCTGTACACTGACTGGTGTCTCTCAGTCCCCCCTCTCTCAGGGAGATATCTGTACACTGACTGGTGTCTCTCAGTCTCCTCACGCTCTCAGGGAGATATCTGTACACTGACTGGTGTCTCTCAGTGCCCTCTCCCTCAGGGAGATATCTGTACACTGACTGATGTCTCTCAGTCCCCTCTCCCTCAGGGAGATATCTGTACACTGACTGGTGTCTCTCAGTCCCCCTCTCTCAGGGAGATAGCTGTACACTGACTGGTGTCTCTCAGTCCCCCCTCTCTCAGGGAGATATCTGTACACTGACTGGTGTCTCTCAGTCCCTCTCTCTCAGGGAGATATCTGTACACTGACTGGTGTCTCTCAGTCCCTCTCTCTCAGGGAGATATCTGTACACTGACTGGTGTCTCTCAGTCCCCTCTCTCTCAGGGAGATATCTGTACACTGACTGGTGTCTCTCAGTCCTTCTCTCTCTCAGGGAGATATCTGTACACTGACTGGTGTCTCTCAGTCCCCCCTCTCTCAGGGAGATATCTGTACACTGACTGGTGTCTCTCAGTCCCTCTCTCTCAGGGAGATATCTGTACACTGACTGGTGTCTCTCAGTCCCTCTCTCTCAGGGAGATAGCTGTAAACTGACTGGTGTCTCTCAGTCCCTCTCTCTCAGGGAGATATCTGTACACTGACTGGTGTCTCTCATTCCTCTCTCTCTCAGGGAGATATCTGTACACTGACTGGTGTCTCTCAGTCCCCTCTCCCACAGGGAGATATCTGTACACTGACTGGTGTCTCTCAGTCCCTCTCTCTCTCAGGGAGGTATCTGTACACTGACTGGTGTCTCTCAGTCCCTCTCTCTCTCAGGGAGATATCTGTACACTGACTGGTGTCTCTCAGATATTTCCCTGAGAGTACACTGACTGGTGTCTCTCAGTCCCCCTCTCTCAGGGAGATATCTGTACACTGACTGGTATCTCTCAGTCCCCCCTCTCTCAGGGAGATATCTGTACACTGACTGGTGTCTCTCAGTCCCCCCTCTCTCAGGGAGATATCTGTACACTGACTGGTGTCTCTCAGTCCCTCTCTCTCAGGGAGATATCTGTACACTGACTGGTGTCTCTCAGTCCCTCTCTCTCAGGGAGATAGCTGTAAACTGACTGGTGTCTCTCAGTCCCTCTCTCTCAGGGAGATATCTGTACACTGACTGGTGTCTCTCAGTCCCCTCTCCCACAGGGAGATATCTGTACGCAGACTGGTGTCTCTCAGTCCCCTCTCCCTCAGGGAGATATCTGTACACTGACTGGTGTCTCTCAGTCCCCTCTCTCTCAGGGAGATATCTGTACACTGACTGGTGTCTCTCAGTCTCCTCACGCTCTCAGGGAGATATCTGTACACTGACTGGTGTCTCTCAGTCCCCTCTCCCTCAGGGAGATATCTGTACACTGACTGGTGTCTCTCAGTCCCCCCTCTCTCAGGGAGATATCTGTACACTGACTGGTGTCTCTCAGTCCCCCCTCTCTCAGGGAGATATCTGTACACTGACTGGTGTCTCTCAGTCCCTCTCTCTCAGGGAGATATCTGTACACTGACTGGTGTCTCTCAGTCCCTCTCTCTCAGGGAGATAGCTGTAAACTGACTGGTGTCTCTCAGTCCCTCTCTCTCAGGGAGATATCTGTACACTGACTGGTGTCTCTCAGTCCCCCCTCTCTCAGGGAGATATCTGTACGCAGACTGGTGTCTCTCAGTCCCCTCTCTCTCAGGGAGATATCTGTACACTGACTGGTGTCTCTCAGTCCCCTCTCTCTCAGGGAGATATCTGTACACTGACTGGTGTCTCTCAGTCCCTCTCTCTCAGGGAGATATGTGTACACTGACTGGTGTCTCTCAGTTCCTCTCCCTCAGGGAGATATTTGTATACTGACTGGTGTATCTCAGTCCCTCTCTCTCTCAGGGAGATATCTGTACACTGACTGGTGTCTGTCAGTCACTCTCTCTCTCAGGGAGATATCTGACTTTATTGTGATGTTGATTGAGTGATAAATATTGAACCCAGGACATCAAGAAGAACTCCCCCCTGCTCTTCTTCAAAATAGTGGCCATGGGATCTTTTACTTACACCTGAGAGAGCAGATGGGGACTCAGTTTAACTTCTCAACCGAAACACGGCACCACCGACAGTGCAGCGCTCCCTCAGTACTGCCCCTCCGACAGTGCAGCGCTCCCTCAGTACTGCCCCTCCGACAGTGCAGCGCTCCCTCAGTACTGCCCCTCCGACAGTGCGGCGCTCCCTCAGTACTGCCCCTCCGACAGTGCGGCGCTCCCTCAGTACTGCCCCTCCGACAGTGCGGCGCTCCCTCAGTACTGCCCCTCCGACAGTGCGGCGCTCCCACAGCGCTGCCTCTCCGACAGTGCGGCGCTCCCTCAGTACTGCCTCTTCGACAGTGCGGCGCTCCTTCAGTACTGCCCCACCGACAGTGCACCGCTCCCTTGTAAAGTCTGTGGGTTGTTCAGTTAATTAATACACAGACTCCAAGAGTAACTTAAAACAGGACTTTACTATTTGAAGGTCAGGGCGAATCTGCCCAATAACTCCTGGCACAACACTTATATACTGGTGTGGTCACCGTCGGTATTACCGTATACAGAAGCCAAACAAAGTAGTGCCACACCTAAAATAGTTCTCTTAAAGGTGAACGTTTACATACAATAGTTCTCTTAAAGGTAGACGGGTACATACACTACAATCCTCCCTTTTTAGCTTACAACATACTTATTCCCCATTAAACATAACATATAATCAACTTCATGTAAAACAATTCACAGATATAGTCTCTGCGGGAAACAGTTCACAGATTCAGTCTCTGCGGGAACAGTTCACAGATTCAGTCTCTGGTCTTGACTCGGTCCGAACAACATCTCTGTGGTGTAGCCGGTTCACATTTCTAGCGTGACTCATCCAATAGTCTTTCCCTTGGCTTAACAGCTTTAACTTCCGTCCTGCTGAACCAGCAGTGCTGACTTTTACAAACAGCTGGACTGCCTTGGTAATTTTTCCTACTTTCCAACTGATTTGGCCCCCTTCGTGGGGCCCACGTGCATGATCTGATAGAAGTGATAATGATTTAGATGGTTATCGTCTTCTGCTTCGTCTTTTTCTTTTCTGCTTCTTGGAGACTCTCGGGGCTCCCTTATCCGCTGCCAGCTGTAGCGCCACCATCTCCCTATGTTCCTTAGACTTTAAGTGCTTCATCCTGATTTCTGCACTTTGGGAGTTTTCATCACAAGCTGGGCAGACCAAGTCATCATAATATTCCGTGTCACTCAACAGGTCATGGTAATATTCGGTGTCGTCCTGAGCTAGTCTAGCGAGAGGGCCTGCGACTTCTTCCGTACCCAACTGGACGTTAGCCGACTGTTGTTCCCTCACTAGACATCTTTCCTGAAGAGACTTCTTCATGCGTTCATATTCATCCCGCTCTTCCTGGGTTTCCTGCAAATCCTTCACTAATGACCTCGTTTGTGATTTCAACACTTCCCCTTCCCTCGGGGATTGATTGATCAGGCTATTCAATCCTTCTACTGGAGCAGCTGTTTCAACATTCTGCTGTTCACATTGACGTGATTCAGCGTACTTTTGGCATCCCTGTAAAATCTGTGTTGCAACCTCAGCTATTTCCATAACTTTTGAGAGCTCCGAACTCCTTCCCTTTAAAGATTGAAGCTCGTGTTCAGATTGTTCCCATTGTAGAGTCTTGTCCTTCAGCATATGAAGGAGTTGGCTGACCGTTAACTCTTCCACGGGAACACTGTGGGTCAGAGTCTTCTCCATTTCATCCACCTTTTCCTCCAATGCTTTCACCTTCTTTTCCTCTTGTACTTTGGCTTCCAGCGCTCGGAGAAGTTGCACCTTGATGCTCTCTAGCTCATGTTCAGAGGCCATCCTTACAGTCGCTGTGTTTCTTACAGTTCCCTTTTCTTCCACTGAACGGATTCCCAGTTGAATCTGTTCTTCAAGTTGTTGAATCTCGGTCATTGCCGCCCCATATTTGCCTTGGGTTTCCTTTAATATTTTTATGAGTTCTTGTACATCTTGTCTTTCATGTTCTGCCATGTCTTTCACCTCTAATTTCTCATCTATGGATGGAACTTCTCCCGATGAGTCTGTCTTGGCCTTGAGCTCATCAAGAATTTCCTGCAGCTTTTGGACTTCTTGCTCATGTTCAACCTTCAGTTGCTCATATGCTTCCACTGAAACTAGCTTTTCGGAGGTTGCCGAGTTAACCCCTTCCAGAATTGTAGCCTGGGCCTGTTCATACTGTTCTTTCAACTTCTCACACTCTGCTTGTAAGGAGTCGTAGAGAAGAACTGGAATAAAATCCTGGCTTCCTGAAGATTCCTCTTCATTTGCTTCTTCCTGCAAATATTCTAACTCCTGAACAGCATAAGGGAGATGTGATCGGTAATTGGTCACGATGGCTCTATGGTCGCTCTCTGCTTGAGCTAGCTGCTTCTGTTGTCTTTCCAGATTCTCCCATTCAGTGTCATAGAACTTTTTCATTGTTTTCATCTCTTGTACGAGACGGTAACTCAATTGTTCTAATTGTTGTCGTAATTTGAAATAAGTTTGAGTCCGAGCTCGGTGTTCTTCCGTCATGGATATGTCCGTAACTTGAACAGGCTCAGAATTTTCTGTCAAACTAGGTTGTCGTTGTTCTGTGGAGTTCTGTTCTGAAACTTTGTTCTTCTCTGGAGCATAAGCCTTTATGCATGCCTTCGTTTTTCCAACCTTCGTCGGCAAGTCCATTTCAGCCTTGTCTTTCATATTTGGGTTGGTCTTATCGTCATCCGTTTCAGAATCTGAGCTGATTGTCTGCACCGAGTCCTCACTCGTTATGGCTTTTAGATAGTGCCATTCCATGTCTATTTTCTTGATCCACTCCCGTCCTAGAAGTGGTGGTCCTCCCTCATGTAGTACGTATAAGTTCATTCTTGGGTGTTCTTTACCCCTATCTCTCACTTTGACTCTTATCTTTCCCATGGGGTATACTTTATGCCCCGTGTATGTCTGCAATACGAACTTGGTATCTCTTAAGGGTATGTGAGAATAGCCGGTGGTAATCCCTTCGATTTATGACTGATAGAGCTAATCCAGTGTCCAACTCCGTTTTCACTTGGATTCCAGCTATTTTTAGCATGACCCAGATAGTTTGTAGGTCAGCTTCCTTACTCACATTGTGAATTCTCAGACTGCCCAGCTCCTGGCCGTTTGGGTCTGAGTCTGAATTCTGTTCGTCTGAACTCTTCTCAGCCACCTTGTGTACCTTGTTGTACTTTTCCTGTGATGGCTTCCTTTGGTTGTTGGTCCTTTGGTTGTTGGTCTTCTTCCCTGACCGGCATACCTTAGCTATGTGACCCAGTTTGCCACATTTCCTACATTCCTGGTTCTTAAACCAGCATTGGTTCTGGTCGTGTGTTGTCTTCCCACAACGATAGCATTTTGTTGTTGTCGAGGTAATTTGATCCACACTTAGTGCTGCTGTCTTTAGCTGCATTTCCGCAGTTCCCTTCGCTGCGGCTTCGTGCGATGCTGCAATAAGGACAGCCCTGTCAAGTGTAAGGTCGTTCTCTTCGAGTAGTCGCTTTTGCGTTCCTTCCTTTGCCAACCCGCACACGAACTTGCCTCGCAATGCCTCTGTCAGATTCCCTCCAAACTGGCAGTATTTCGCTAGTCTACGCAGTTCGACCAAGTATTCTGCGTTGCTTTCGTCTTTCCGTTGCGTTCTCGCATAGAATTTGAATCGTTCCGCCAACATCAACGGTGTGGGGTTCAAGTGATCCTTCAGAACAGCCACAATATCATCGAAAGTCTGATCCGCCGGTTTAGCTGGTGATAGTAGATGCTTCAAGAGCCCGTATGTCTTCGCGCCCATCGAGTTTAGCAAGGTTATAGCTTTGTCATCTTCTTCTATTTTATTGGCCTCACAATAGATCTCGATGCGTTCCACATACGTGGCCCAGTCTTCTACCTCGGAATTAAAATCGTTGATGTTACCATGCTTAGGCATCTTCCTCTCTTTCTGATAACACCCCGAATTATTTCTTTAACTTATTTTTTTTTTCTAAGATGGCGGTTTTCCCGCGAAAATGGCGGTTTCCCGCGCTTATCTTCTCTCCCCGCCCACTTCAATGGCGGTTTCCCACTTCTGTCTTCTTCCCCGCCTAATGGCGGCTTCCCGCGTTTCTTCCCTAGCGGGAGGGGTACACTTTCCCCCACAGGCGACGGCCGCTGGCTTTCAGATTCACAGCCTGCGCGTCGGCTTCAGTGCTTTCCCTTTTCTCGGCAAGGCAACCGGCACTGGGTACACCCCGTTGACGGCGAACAGGTTCAGCCGCTGGGCTGGCTCTCGCTCAGTTCCCCTTGCTCGGGCTCGGTCTCTCTCCCGCTCTCTCGGCTCTACCGGCACTGGGTACACCCCGTTGATGGAGAACAGTTTCAGCCGCTGGACTGGCTCTCGCGCAGTCTCCCTTGGTCGGCTCTGCCTCTCCCGCTCGCTCGGCTCTACCGGCGCTGGGTACACCCCGTTGACGGCGAACAGTTTCAGCCGCTGGACTGGCTCTCGCGCAGTCTCACTTGGTCGGCTCTGCCTCTCCCGCTCGCTCGGCTCCCAAACACCTCTCCCAGCCGTCTCGCAGTCCGGTGCTTCCCTCCCCGGCTGCGGCTGAGTTTTTATATCTTCCCGCGCCTACGCTCCCGGTCGCAGCGCTTCGTGGCTTCGGTCGCTGCCCGGCCTTTTTCGCCGGTCGCGGTCTAGCTGTCTCACGACGCCGTTGCGTCCCCCAGCCTGTCTGTACCGCGGCTTCCTTGCTCCACGCTGCCCCAGTCTCAGCGCCTCTGGGCCCGACTTCTGTCCGGCTCCTTTCCCCCTCGACCGTGGTCGAGTGCACCGCCCTTATCCTCCGGTTATTCTTTTTACTTTCCCTTACTCACAGTCACCGTGGCCGCCTTGCTTCTCGTGCTGATCGGCTCACTCCTCACTGTGGCAGAAGGGACAGTCAGTGCCTGTTGCTGATGGAAGTCTTTGTCTCTAAATTCTTCCTCCTTTCTAGTTCTGCAGCCTCGAGTTTTCTCCCAGCAGAACGACGAGGGCGGTTGCCTCTTCTCGACGCTCGTTAACTGCTTCGGCAGAATTGTTGCCGCAGGGTACGATCGGACTCGTCGCCACTGTAAAGTCTGTGGGTTGTTTAGTTAATTAATACACAGACTCCAAGAGTAACTTAAAACAGGACTTTACTATTTGAAGGTCAGGGCGAATCTGCCCAATAACTCCTGGCACAACACTTATATACCGGTGTGGTCACCGTCGGTATTACCGTATACAGAAGCCAAACAAAGTAGTGCCACACCTAAAATAGTTCTCTTAAAGGTGAACGGTTACATACAATAGTTCTCTTAAAGGTAGACGGGTACATACACTACATCCCTCAGTACTGCCCCTCCGACAGTGCAGCGCTCCCTCAGTACCGCCCCTCCGACAGTGCGGCGCTCCCTCAGTACTGCCCCTCCGACAGTGCGGCGCTCCCTCAGTACTGCCCCTCCGACAGTGCGGCGCTCCCTCAGTACTGCCCCTCCGACAGTGCAGCGCTCCCTCAGTACTGCCCCTCCGACAGTGCGGCGCTCCCTCAGTACTGCCTCTTCGACAGTGCGGCGCTCCCTCAGTACTGCCCTCCGACAGTGCAGCGCTCCCTCAGTACTGCCTCTTCGACACTGCGGCGCTCCCTCAGTACTGCCCCTCCGACAGTGCGGCGCTCCTTCAGTACTGCCCCTCCGACAGTGCGGCGCTCCCTCAGCACTGCCCCTCCGACAGTGCGGCGCTCCCTCAGTGCTGCCTCTCCGACAGTGCGGGACTCCCTCAGTGCTGCCTCTCCGACACTGCGGCGCTCCCTCAGTACTGCCTCTTCGACAGTGCGGCGCTCCTTCAGTACTGCCCCTCCGACAGTGCAGCGCTCCCTCAGTACTGCCCCACTGACAGTGCACCTCTCCCTCAGTACTGCCCCTCTGACAGTGCAGCGTTCCCTCAGTACCGCCCCTCCAACAGTGCAGCGCTCCCTCAGTACTGCCCCTCCGACAGTGCGGCGCTCCCTCAGTACTGCCCCACCAACAGTGCAGCGCTCCCTCAGTGCTGCCTCTCCGACAGTGCGGCGCTCCCTCAATACTGCCACTTCGACAGTGCGGCGCTCCCTCAGTACTGCCCCTCTGACAGTGCGGCGCTCCCTCAGTACTGGCCCTCCGACAGTGCAGCGCTCACTCAGTACTGCCCCTCCGACAGTGCGGCGCTCCCTCAGTGCTGCCTCTCCGACATTGCGGGACTCCCTCAGTGCTGCCTCTCCGACAGTGCAGCGCTCCCTCAGTGCTGCCTCTCCGACACTGCGGCGCTCCCTCAGTACTGCCTCTTCGACAGTGCGGCGCTCCCTCAGTACTGCCCCTCCGACAGTGCGGCGCTCTCTCAGTACTGCCCCTCGGACAGTGCGGTGCTCCCTCAGTACTGGCCCTCCAACAGTGCGGCGCTCTCTCAGTACTGCCCCTCCGACAGTGCGGCGCTCCCTCAGTACTGCCCCTCCGACAGTGCGGCGCTCCCTCAGTACTGCCCCTCCGACAGTGCGGCGCTCCCTCAGTACTGCCCCTCCAACAGTGCGGCGCTCCCTCAGTACTGCCCCTCCGACAGTGCGGCGCTCCCTCAGTACTGCCCCTCCGACAGTGCGGCGCTCCCTCAGTACTGCCACTCCGACAGTGCGGCGCTCCCTCGGTACCACTCCTCTGAGAGTGCGGCGCTCCCTCAGTACTGCCCCTCCGACAGTGCGGCACTCCCTCAGTACTGCCTCTCCGACAGTGCAGCGCTCCCTCAGTACCGCCCCTCCGACAGTGCGGCACTCCCTCAGTACTGCCCCTCCGACAGTGCGGCGCTCCCGCAATACTGCCCCTCCGACAATGCGGCCCTCCCTCAGTACTGCCCCTCCGACAGTGCAGCACTCCCTCAGTACTGCCCCTCCGACAGTGCGGCGCTCCCTCAGTACTGCCCCTCCGACAGTGCGGCGCTCCTTCAGTACTGCCCCTCCGACACTGCGGCGCTCCCTCAGTACTGCCCCTCCGACAGTGCGGCGCTCCCTCAGTGCTGCCTCTCCGACAGTGCGGGACTCCCTCAGTGCTGCCTCTCCGACACTGCGGCGCTCCCTCAGTACTGCCTCTTCGACAGTGCGGCGCTCCTTCAGTACTGCCCCTCTGACAGTGCAGCGCTCCCTCAGTACTGCCCCACTGACAGTGCACCTCTCCCTCAGTACTGCCTCTCTGACAGTGCAGCGCTCCCTCAGTACCGCCCCTCCGACAGTGCAGCGCTCCCTCAGTACTGCCCCTCCGACAGTGCGGCGCTCCCTCAGTACTGCCCCACCAACAGTGCAGCGCTCCCTCAGTGCTGCCTCTCCGACAGTGCGGCGCTCCCTCAATACTGCCACTTCGACAGTGCGGCGCTCCCTCAGTACTGCCCCTCTGACAGTGCGGCGCTCCCTCAGTACTGGCCCTCCGACAGTGCAGCGCTCACTCAGTACTGCCCCTCCGACAGTGCGGCGTTCCCTCAGTGCTGCCCCACCAACAGTGCAGCGCTCCCTCAGTGCTGCCTCTCCGACACTGCGGCGCTCCCTCAGTGCTGCCTCTCCGACACTGCGGCGCTCCCTCAGTACCGGCCCTCCAACAGTGCGGCGTTCCCTCAGTACTGCCTCTTCGACAGTGCGGCGCTCCCTCAGTACTGCCCCTCCGACAGTGCGGCGCTCCCTCAGTACTGCCCCTCCGACAGTGCGGCGCTCCTTCAGTACTGCCCCTCCGACACTGCGGCGCTCCCTCAGTACTGCCCCTCCGACAGTGCGGCGCTCCCTCAGTGCTGCCTCTCCGACAGTGCGGGACTCCCTCAGTGCTGCCTCTCCGACACTGCGGCGCTCCCTCAGTACTGCCTCTTCGACAGTGCGGCGCTCCTTCAGTACTGCCCCTCTGACAGTGCAGCGCTCCCTCAGTACTGCCCCACTGACAGTGCACCTCTCCCTCAGTACTGCCTCTCTGACAGTGCAGCGCTCCCTCAGTACCGCCCCTCCGACAGTGCAGCGCTCCCTCAGTACTGCCCCTCCGACAGTGCGGCGCTCCCTCAGTACTGCCCCACCAACAGTGCAGCGCTCCCTCAGTGCTGCCTCTCCGACAGTGCGGCGCTCCCTCAATACTGCCACTTCGACAGTGCGGCGCTCCCTCAGTACTGCCCCTCTGACAGTGCGGCGCTCCCTCAGTACCGCCCCTCCGACAGTGCAGCGCTCCCTCAGTACTGCCCCTCCGACAGTGCGGCGCTCCCTCAGTACTGCCCCACCAACAGTGCAGCGCTCCCTCAGTGCTGCCTCTCCGACAGTGCGGCGCTCCCTCAATACTGCCACTTCGACAGTGCGGCGCTCCCTCAGTACTGCCCCTCTGACAGTGCGGCGCTCCCTCAGTACTGGCCCTCCGACAGTGCGGCGCTCCCTCAGTGCTGCCCCACCAACAGTGCAGCACTCCCTCAGTGCTGCCTCTCCGACACTGCGGCGCTCCCTCAGTACTGCCTCTTCGACAGTGCGGCGCTCCCTCAGTACTGCCTCTTCGACACTGCGGCGCTCCCTCAGTACTGCCTCTTCGACAGTGCGGCGCTCCCTCAGTACTGCATCTCTGCCAGTGCGGCGCTCCCTCATAATTTCATTATGTCCCAAATAAAGCAATGAGATTTAAGGGGGTGGTGGATTCGGATATAGAACTGCTGTAGACTAAATTGGTCTCAGGGAGAATTGGAACACGGTTTTGCTGTGAGGTATAATAGGACTCTTGAGCGTTCCCGGCACTATGAAAGGAGCAGTATTCTTGTGTGTGAGTTTTCGTTCAGTGTCCACACACGGACTGGTACCTATTAATTCCTGCACTAATGAGGTCATCAAACGTTCTGTTGGAAAGTTAAAAAGACAGATCTTGCATTTCTCCAGCCCCTTTTCACCACCTCAGGACGTCCCAAAGCACTTTCACGGCCAATTAAGTACTTTTTTTGAAGTGTGGTCACTGTTGTAATGTAGGAAACGCGGCAGCCAATAGGCGCACAGCAAGCTCCCACAGACAGCAATGTGATAAATGACCTGATCATCTGTTTTTAGTGATGTTGGTTGAGGGATAAATATTGGCCCCAGGGCACCGGGGAGAACTCCCCCCCTGCTCTTCTTCGAAATCGTGGCCGTGGGATCTTTTACATCCACCTGAGAGGGCAGACGGAGCCTCGAGTTTAACATCTCCGACAGTGCGGCGCTCCCTCAGTACTGCCACTCCGACAGTGCGGCGCTCCCTCGGTACCACTCCTCTGAGAGTGCGGCGCTCCCTCAGTACTGCCCCTCCGACAGTGCGGCACTCCCTCAGTACTGCCTCTCCGACAGTGCAGCGCTCCCTCAGTACCGCCCCTCCGACAGTGCGGCACTCCCTCAGTACTGCCCCTCCGACAGTGCGGCGCTCCCGCAATACTGCCCCTCCGACAGTGCGGCCCTCCCTCAGTACTGCCCCTCCGACAGTGCAGCACTCCCTCAGTACTGCCCCTCCAACAGTGCGGCGCTCCCTCAGTACTGCCCCTCCGACAGTGCGGCGCTCCCTCAGTACTGCCCCTCCGACAGTGCGGCGCTCCCTCAGTACTGCCCCTCCAACAGTGCGGCGCTCCCTCAGTACTGCCCCTCCGACAGTGCAGCGCTCCCTCAGTACTGCCCCTTCGACAGTGCGGCGCTCCCTCAGTACTGCCCCTCCGACAGTGCGGCGCTCCCTCAGTACTGCCCCTCCGACAGTGCGGCGCTCCCTCAGTACTGACACTACGACAGTGCGGCGCTCCCTCAGTACTGCCCGTCCGACAGTGCGGCGCTCCCTCAGTACTGCCCCTCCGACAGTGCGGCGCTCCCTCAGTACTGCCCCTCTGACAGTGCGGCGCTCCCTCAGTACTGCCCCTCCGACAGTGCGGCGCTCCCTCAGTACTGCCCCTCCGACAGTGCGGCGCTCCCTCAGTACTGCCCCTCCGACAATGCGGCGCTCCCTCAGTACTGCCCCTCCGACAGTGCGGTGCTCCCTCAGATTGTCACAATCCTCCACTGAACAGAAACGCCACAAATTCATCTGGCTTAACAAATCCTTGCTTGGCCTGGTTTGGGACAGAATCCTTTGGAAGTGAAGATCAAGGCAACGGAGGGGATGCGAGAGAGTCAACACAACTGGACCAGCCATTCAGTCCCCTCGAACCTGTTACATTAGGAATAGGAGGAGGCCATTCAGTCCCCTCGAAACTGTTACATTAGGAACAGGAGGAGGCCATTCAGTCCCCTCGAAACTGTTACATTAGGAACAGGAGGAGGCCATTCAGCGCCCTCGAGTGTGTTAAATTAGTAACAGGAGGAGGCCATTCAGCCCCCTGGAGCCGGTTACATAAGGAACAGGAGGAGGCCATTCAGCCTCTCAAGTCTGTTACATTAGGAACAGGAACAGGCCATTCAGCCCCTCAAGCCTGTTGCATTAGGAACAGGAGGAGGCCATTCAGCCCCTCGATGCTGTTACATTAGGAACAGGAGGAGGCCATTCAGCCCCTTCGAGCCTGTTACATTTGGAACAGGAGGAGGCCATTCAGCCCCCCTCGAGCCTGTTACATTAGGAACAGGAGGAGGCCATTCAGCCCCCTCGAGCCTGTTACATTAGGAACAGGAGGAGGCCATTCAGCCCCCCTCGAGCCTGTTACATTGGGAACAGGAGGAAGCCATTCAGCCCCCTCGAGCCTGTTACATTAGGAACAGGAGGAAGCCATTCAACCCCCTCGAGCCTGTTACATAGGAACAGGAGGAGGCCATTCAGCCCCCCTCGAGCCTGTTACATTAGGAACAGGAGGAAGCCATTCAGCCCCCTCGAGCCTGTTACATTAGGAACAGGAGGAAGCCATTCAGCCCCCCTCGAGCCTGTTACATTAGGAACAGGAGGAAGCCATTCAGCCCCCCTCGAGCCTGTTACATTAGGAACAGGAGGAGGCCAATCAGCCCCCTCGAGCCTGTTACATTAGGAACAGGAGGAGGCCATTCAGCCCCTCGAGTCTGTTCCGCCATTCAATGAGATCATTGCTGATCTGCGACCTAACTCCATCTACCCACCTTTGCCCCGTATCCCTTAATACCCTTTGGTTAACAGAAATCTATCAATCTCAGATTTAAAATTAACAATTGACCCCCCCAGCACCAATTGCCATTTGCGGAAGAGAGTTCCAAACTTCGACCACCCTTTGTGTGTCGAAGTGTTTCCTAACTTCACTCACGAAAGGTCTGGCTCTAATTTTTAGACTCTGCCCCCTAGTCCGAGACTCCCCAACCAGCGGAGATAGTTTCTCTCTCTCCACCCTATCAGTTCCCGCTTAATATCTTGAAAACTTCGATCAGATCACCTCTTAACCTTCTAAATCCCAGGGAATACAACCCTAGTTTGTGTAATCTCTCCTCGTAACTTAACCCCTTGGAGTCCGGGTATCATTCTGGTAAACCCACGCTGCACTCCCTCCGAGGGCAATATATCCTTCCTAAGGTGTGGTGCCCAGAACTGCTCACAGTGCTCCAGGTGTGGTCTCACCAGGGCTTTGTACAGCTGCAGCATAACTTAAACCCCTTGTATTCTAGTCCTCGAAATATAAAGATATTTCGAACGTCCTTAGAAGGTGTGTCGACATCTACCAGCTCACAGAATGACCCGGCACAGGAGGAGGCTATTCGGCCCATCGTGCCTGTCCCGGCTCTTTGAAAGAGCTCTCCAAATAGTCCCCACTCTCCCCTGTCCTTTCCCCCGTAGCCCTGTGAACTTTTCCCCTTCAAGTATTTATCCAGTTCCCCTTTTGAAAGTTACTATTGAATCTGCTCCCACCGCCCTTTCAGGCAGCGCATTCCAGATCACAACAACTCGCTGCGTTAAAAACATTCTCCTCATCTCCCCCTCTGGTTCTTTTGCTGATTATCTTCAATCTGTGTCCTCTGGTTACCGACCCTCCTGCCACTGGGAACAGTTTCTCCCTCCCTACTCGTATCGAAAACCTCTCGTAATTCTGAACATTTCTCGATTAAATTTAACTGAGAAAATATCTAAGTCTCCCACTCACTCCGAGAGCAGCCCACGTCAGTCAGACTCCCCTCCCCGACCCGCCGCCCCCCGAGCAGACGGAAGCCTCAGGCACTGTGGGGTGTGTGGGGGGAGGGGGGTGCGGGGGGAGTGAGGGGGGGCGGCGCGGGAGGGGGAGCTCGGGGAAGGACGAGCTGCTCTGTGAAGTGACCAGTCTCCCCGAGGACATCATTACCTCCCCGTAAATAAAACATCTGACGCGCCGCTAAATATTTTATCCGGTAGAAGAACAGAGAGAGCGCGCAGCGCACGATCCCCGCGTCAGACGGTGCCTGCCAGGGCCGGCGTGAACTTACAAGTCCACAGCAGCCTGACTCCCAATCCCAGCTCCAGGGGGGGTGGGGGAGAGAGGGAGGGAGGGAGGGAGAGAGGGAGAGACAGAGAGAGAGAGAGACAGAGAGGGAGGGAGAGGGAGCGAGAGAGGGAGAGAGGGAGAGAGGGGAGGGAGATAGAGGAGGAGAGAGAGACAGAGAGAGGGGGAAGAGAGAGAGAGAGGAGGGAGAGAGGGAGAGAGAGCGAGAGGGAGAGACAGAGAGAGAGGGAGAGAGAGGGAGAGGCAGGGGGGGAGAGTGAGAGAGGGAAGGAGAGGGATGGAGAGAGAGAGAGAGAGGGATGGAGAGAGAGAGAGGGAGAGAGAGGGAGGGGTAGAGAGAGGGGAAAAGAGAGACAGAAAATTACAAGGCGCAGGAGGAGGCCATTTGGCCCATCGTGCCTGTGCCGGCTCTTTGAACGAGCTCTCCAATTAGTCCCACTCTCCCCCCTGCCCCTCCGACAGTGCGGCGCTCCCTCAGTACTGCCCCTCTGACAGTGCAGCGCTCCCTCAGTACTGCCCCTCCGACAGTGCGGCGCTCTCTCAATACTGCCCCTCCGACAGTGCGGCACTCCCTCAGTACTGCCCCTCCGACATTGCGGCGCTCCCTCAGTACTGCCCCTCCGACAGTGCGGCGCTCCCTCAGTACTGCCCCTCTGACAGTGCGGCACTCCCTCAGTACTGCCCCTCCGACAGTGCGGCGCTCCCTCAGTACTGCCCCTCCGACAGTGCGGCGCCCCCTCAGTACTGCCCCTCCGACAGTGTGGCGCTCCCTCAGTACTGCCCCACCGACAGTGCGGCGCTCCCTCAGTAGTGCCCCTCCGACAGTGCGGCGCTCCCTCAGTACTGCCCCTCCGACAGTGCGGCGCTCCCTCAGTACTGCCCCTCCGACAGTGTGGCGCTCCCTCAGTACCGCCCCTCCGACACTGCGCACGCATAGACCGAGAGTGCGGGGTGGGGGTAGCGGAAATCTAAGGGGATGAAAGAGTCTGCTCGAATCAATCTGTGGAAAAGCGCCCGAGTGCGCCAGCACATGGTGACGGACGATCGATTATCATCGTTTCCTCTATTGTGCGTCGTGTCACATCGATCTACTGTGTACGCAGATATTTTTTTAATACAAATGCCCGGAGACACAATCTGACGCATTTGGGCCATTACACAAAAAAAATTAGAACATTCATCGCCTTCCCTCGATCTCTCTCTCGCTCTCGCTCTCTGCCTGTCCCTCTCCCTTTTTCCTCTGCTATTGATTTTGCCACGGTGTGAGCGGCTCAATTCAATTTTCTTTTAATCGAGCAAAATATCCCCACCGAAAAGGAAAACAATTTTCTCTGAGAGATCAGCTCCTCCTAATGTGATGAAGTTATGGAAAGTAACGGCAAGAATCAATTTGTTTGCTACGCAAAGGATTTTGTTTCTCTCTCTCTCTCTCTCCGTCTCTCTCTCTCTCTCTCTCTCTCTCTCTCTCTCTGTCTCTCTCTCTCTCTCTCTGTCTCTCTCTCTGTCTCTCTCTCTGTCTCTCTGTCTCTCTCTGTCTCTCTCTCTCTGTCTCTCTCTCTCTCTCTCTCTCTCTCTGTCTCTCTCTGTCACTCTCTCTGTCTCTCTCTCCTCTGTCTCTCTCTGTCTCTCTCTGTCTCTCTCTCTCTGTCTCTCTCTCTCTGTCTCTCTGTCTTTCTCTCTCTCTCTGTCTCTCTCTCTGTCTCTGTCTCTCTGTCTCTGTCTCTCTCTCTCTCACTGTCTCTCTCTCTCTCTCTGTCTCTCTCTCTCTCTCTGTCTCTCTCTGTCTCTCTCTGTCTCTGTCTCTCTCTCTGTCTCTCTCTGTCTCTCTCTCTCTGTCTCTCTCTCAGTTCAGTTCAGTTCAGTTCAAATGCTTTATTGGCATGAAAGTTTACAGAGAACCATATTGCCAAAGCTTACATAGCAAAAAGGTACAGTTTTCCAACATTCTGTAGGTGTCAATCGATTTGACATTTGTTGGGTATATACAATATTACTTTTAAACAATATTAATTTTAAACAGTCTTTCTACTTCATTTGGTACGTTCAATATTAATTTTAAACAGTCTTACTTTTAAACAGTCCTCAGGTTGTGACATGTTGTTACATATTTAGCCCCAAGGTATGGTCTGTCTCCTTCTCCTAGGACTAATCTCAATTTTGACAGATCATCCAATTCCTTGAAATCTGGGGTTGTTTGGCTTAGCTTGTTGAATAATATGTTTCTTGATGTGTTGAATTTTTCGCATTTTAGGAGGAAATGCATTTCTGTTTCAACCTCGCCAGCCAGACATTGATCGCATATTCTATTCTCTCTAGGCTGCCAGGATTTCTTGTATCTGCCTTTTTCAATTTCCAGTTGGTGGTCGCTTAGTCTGTACCTGGTGAGGGTCTGTCTCTGTTTTGTGTCTCTGATGGTCGTGAGGTAGTCTGCCAGTTTATATTCTCTTTTTAGGGCCCGGTAACATTCTAATCTGCTTTGGCTTTCGGTTATTTTGTTCCAATGTTCCAGGTAGGTTTCTTTGCATTTTTTAATGATTTGGTTCACTCGGATTGGTGTTTGGACGGCTGTGTTGGTCTGGGGCTGGTCAGGGTCCGGCTGAGTACTTAGTTTCAGTAGCAGCTGACTCAGGGGACTCTTTTCTGGGTTTAGCTCTTGGGTCTGAAAGGCTTTGAAATGAAGGGTGTCTGGGGAGCTAGATTTGAGGTGATTTAGGAAGTTTAGTGCTCGTTTTTGGATGTTTATTATCAGTGGGTATCTGCCTAGTTCGGCTCTGCATGCATTTGTTGGCGTTTTTCTTTGGGTGCGAAGGATGCTTCGGCAGAATTCTGCATGTAGGGCTTCTATTGTGTGTTCTCTCTCTTTCTCTCTCTCTCTCTGTCTCTCTCTCTCTGTCAGTTCAGTTCAGTTCAGTTCAAATGCTTTATTGGCATGAAAGTTTACAGAGAACCATATTGCCAAAGCTTACATAGCAAAAAGGTACAGTTTTCCAACATTCTGTAGGTGTCAATCGATTTGACATTTGTTGGGTACATACAATATTACTTTTAAACAATATTAATTTTAAACAGTCTTTCTACTTCATTTGGTACGTTCAATATTAATTTTAAACAGTCTTACTTTTAAACAGTCCTCAGGTTGTGACATGTTGTTACATATTTGGCCCCAAGGTATGGTCTGTCTCCTTCTCCTAGGACTAATCTCAATTCTGTCTCTCTCTCTCTCACGCAATTCAATTCAATTCAAATGCTTTATTGGCATGAAAGTTTACAGGGAATCATATTGCCAAAGCTTACATAACAAAAAGTACAGGTTTCCAACATTCTGTAGGTGTCAAACAATTTTGACCCTCGTTGGGTACAGACAATATTAATTTAAACAGTCGTTGACCCTCGTTGGGTACATTCAGTATTAATTTAAACAGTCGTTGGGTACATTCGGTATTGATTTAAACATTTTTAGATTATATATGCTATAGGTGTGCTCGTTAGTCACTCACTGTTCCTCAGGTTGTGACATGTTGTTACATATTGGGCACCAAGATATGGTCTGTCTCCTTCCCCCAGGACTATTCTTAATTTTGACAGGTCATCCAATTCTTTGAAACCTGGGGTTGTAAGGCTGAGCTTGTCAAAATATATGTTTCTTGTTTTGTTGAATTTTTCGCATTTTAGGAGGAAGTGCACCTCTGTCTCAACCTCGCCGGCCAGACAGTGATCACATATTCTATTTTCTTTAGGTTGCCAGGATTTCTTGTATCTTCCTTTTTCAATTGCCAGTTGGTGGTCGCTTAGTCTGTATCTGGTGAGGGTCTGTCTCTGTTTTGTGTCTCTGATGGTCGAGAGATAGTCTGCCAGTTTATATTCTCTCACTCTCTGTCTCTCTCTCTCTGTCTCTCTCTCTGTCACTCTCTCTCTGTCTCTCTCTGTCTCTCAATTCAATTCAATTCAAATCGCTTTATTGGCATGATAAGGTACATCTAATGTTGCCAAAGCATCGAAAAACATTTATGGTTGAACACATAAACGCAGATCTATTCATACAGTGTATAAACAGATATATCCCTGAGTGTATAAATATACATTCGTATAATTTGTATATACTCTTTTCTTAGGTTTACTGGTTGTCCCTCTGTTTATGGCAAGCTGTAACATAGTGTGCCGCTAAGGTTACACAGTTTCTCTGTTCCCCTAGTAGGTATGGGAGTTTTTGGTCGTCATTCAAATTTCTGAATTCAGGGCATATTTGTGTGAATTTTTGGTAGAAATTCTCCCTGATGCCCTGATATTTTCCACAAGCTGTGAGGAAGTGCATCTCTGTCTCCACCACTCCCTGACTGCAGTGAGAGCATATCCTGTCCTCTCTTGGCAGCCGGGTCTGTCTGTGTCTGCCTTTTTTGATTGCCTGGCTATGTTCACTAAGTCTGTACCTTGTCAAGGTTTTTCTCAGTTTGCTATCCTTTACCATGGTCAGGTATTCAGCCATGTTGTATTGTCTGTTTAGGGCCAAGTAGCAATTGAGTTTGTTTTGGGTTTTTGTTGTTTCTGCCCAATATGACAGGTATTTTTCCTTTTGCTTAGTGACAATTGTGTTGGGTCGAATTCTCTGTGCTACGATGTCACTGTCCTGGGGCTGATTATTGTTAGTAGTGTTAGTGGTTGCTTCACTGAGTCCCAGGACTAGTTGACTGAGAGTATTCTTCTTTATGGTCCTCTCTTGGCATTTCAAGGCTTCGTAATGATAGCAGTGGGGGTTGCTCATTTTTAGGTGTTTCCAAAATTTGGTGGCTCTTTTTTGGATAGTAATTATTAATGGATATTGGCCTAGTTCTGCCCTGCATGCATTGCTTACGGTTTTCCTTTGAGTCCGGAGGATACTTTTACAGAATTCTGCATGTAGGATCTCAATTGGGTGTTTGTCCCATTTTGCAAATTCTTGTTGTGTTAGCGGTCCCCACACCTCACTGCCATAGAGTGCAATTGGTTCAATTACTGATTTAAAAATTTTGAGCCAAATGCTAATTGGGATTTCTATTTGGATTGATCTTTTAATGGCATAGAAAGCCCTTCTAGCTTTCTCTTTCAGTTCATTCACAGCCAGATGAAAATTTCCTGTAGAGCTGATTTTTATGCCCAAGTATGTGTAGTTAGTGGTTTGTTCGATTTTAGTTGTTCCTAGTGTGAAATTTATTCTGGGTCCCTGATGTCTAGATCTTTGCTGGAACACAAGGACTTTGGTTTTTTTGGGGTTTATTGTCAGGGCCCAGGTCTGACAGAATGACTCCAGCAGATCCAGGTTCTGCTGTAGACCCTCCTTAGTTGGTGACAGCAGAACCAGGTCATCTGCATAGAGGAGGAATTTAACCTTGGATTCATATAGGGTGAGGCCGGTGTATCGATTTGTATGTGGGTTCAATGACGACACATTCATGAAAGAGAATGACTTTTTATCTAAAGTATGTTCAACTCAGTTAACAGCATTACAGGAGACACCATCTTAGAGATCCATCTAAAACGAAACTAAAACTAAACTGCTTGTCTCTCACATGCCCTCTGCTGGTCAGGCATAAATAATCAATCAGGCAAATATGCTGGTAAGGCATAAATAATCAAACAGGCAAATACCATCACTATTTGCTGATATCATTACATCTCCCTTTCTTAAAACAAAAATATTTTACTTTTATCTAACAACATGTTTTCTTTGTATTACTCTGCATTTTAACTGTAACACTTAATGAACTTACATTATCATTATCACGATCAAGGTTTTTTAACCTTGTTTTGTGTGTTCACATGAAATATGTAAATACACTAGAACTTGAAGAAAGAATAAGATAACATTACTTCCTTCTATAACAAGAGTCCTTAAATTTGCTCAATGAGTCTCTCAGGAGGCTTCACGTGTCTTGAGGATTTTCTGATTGATTGTCCTTGAATCTGAGTTGTTGCCTCAGATGATGATTTCTCAGCTGTGTGATCAGGTTGTTCAACAGTATCAGTCTTTTGACCTGCTGTGTGATCAGGTTGTTCAACAGTATCAGTCTTTTGACCTGCTGTGGCTGGTCCCATGAGAAGATCTCGACGATTTCTTCGCAGAACAGCACCCTCATCTGTCTGAATGGTGTATGATCTTGGTTGAACTTCACTCAGGACAGTTCCCTTCTGAGTCCATATGTTTGTTTTGTCTTTGAACCTTACTTGGTCACCAGTGTGGAGTTCAGGTACGTTTTGTGTTCCTCTGTCATAGTAGTACTTTTGCTTTTCTTTCTGTTGTTCTTTGAACTTCCTCACTTTCTCCCCCTCTTTTGTTTTCAGGAGGTTCTCCGGGATGGGTAGGTTTGACCTTAGCAGACGTCCCATAAGGTGTTGGGCTGGTGACATACCACACTCGAGCGGCGTTGTGCGGTATACAAGCATGCTCTGGTAAAAGTCAGTTCCACTGTCTTTTGCCTTGTACATCAGTCTTTTCACTGTCTGGACCGATTTTTCCACTAGACCATTGGACTGTGGAAAGTGAGGACTTGACGTTGTGTGGACAAAGTCCCGCTCTTTGGCAAAGTGTCGGAAACTTGCATTGTAAAACTGGGGTCCGTTGTCTGTGAAGACCTCGCTTGCCACGCCATGTCTGGAGAATATGGCTTTCATACATGTTATCACAGCATCTGCAGTGGTGGTGTACAGTCTACAAACCTCTGGATACAGGGAGTAATAGTCTGTGACTACAAGATAGTCCTTCCCTTGACATACGAATAGGTCAGCGCCTATCTTCTGGTAAGGTCTGTCTGGCGCTGGGTGTGGCTTTAGTGGTTCTACCGGATTGCTTGCTCGATATTTCAGGCATATTGTGCAGTTTGACACCTCATTTGTCACATCTTGGTTGATTCGTGGTCAGTACATCACCTCTCGTGCTCTTTTCTTACACTTTTCGATTCCCAGATGTCCTCCATGGATCCTTTTTAGCATCTCTTTTCTCAGACTCTTTGGGATAACTATTTTACTTCCTTTGTAGATGATGTCTTCGACCACTGATAGTTCTGCCCTGCAGTTCCAGTACTCTGCCATGTCAGGTGAGCAGTCTTGCTTCATGTTGGGCCATCGATCCAAGATGCTTTTCCTCAGTCGTCTCATTGTTTCATCTTTGTTTGTCTCAGTCTTTATGAGCTCCATTTTTGCATCTGCTATGGGCAGTGCACTTGTGATCATGTCCACGTAGGCGTTCACTTTTTCATCCGTTTTGGTGTTTGCGGGCTCTCTTGGGTCAACAGCTCTGGACAACGTGTCTGCTGCATACATCAGCTTACCCGGTGTGTACGCAACATTCAGTGTATAGCGTTGCAGCCTGATCATCATTCTTTGTTTTCTAAGCGGACAGCTATTTAGTGGCTTTTGGAACAATGCAATCAAGGGCTTATGGTCAGTCTCTACACTGATTGCTTGTCCTGACACAAACTGGTGAAATCTTTCACAGGCGTATGTGATGCTGAGCAGCTCCTTTTCTATTTGAGCGTCTGTCATTGAGCGTGATGCATATGCAATAGGTTGCCAGTAGTCATATTTTTGCAGAAGAACAGCACCGAGCCCACCCTGTGATGCATCTGATGATATCTTGATGGGTCTCGCTGGGTCATAAAACCTCAGAACTGGTTCCTCTGTGAGCAGTTTCTTTAGATCGCTCCATGACTTCTCATGCTCATGATTCCATTCCCATTCTATGTTCTTTTCAGTTAGTCGTCTCAGTGGCGCCATCTTTTCTGAGAGGTTGGATATGAATTTACCCATGTAGTTGATCATTCCATTAAACCTCTGCACGTCCTTTTTGCATTGCGGCTTTGGCATATTCTCAATGGCGGACACCTTTCTGGGATCTGGTCTGATGCCCTCACTGCTAAGGATATCTCCCACGAATGTCAGTTCTGTCACCCCGAGCTGGCATTTCTCTCTATTCAGCTTCAGTTTCGTTTTCCTTGTTGCTTCCAGCACTTTTTTCAGTCTCTCGTCATGCTCAGTTCTCGTGGTTCCCCATACTATGATGTCATCCATTGATGTATCAACTCCCTCCAGGTGCTCATAGACCATATGGATAGTTTTGTGATACACTTCAGGAGCTGAGGCAATGCCAAATGGTAACCTTAGGAATCTGTATCTGCCAAATGGACTGTTGAACGTGCACAGTCTTGAACTTGCCTTGTCCAGTTTCATCTGCCAAAATCCTGATGATGCATCTAACTTGCTGAAATACTTTGCATTTGCAAACTGTGACATGATTTCCTCACGCGTAGGAAGCTTGAAGTACTCTCTCTTTATTGCTCTGTTTAGATCTCTTGGATCCAGGCAAATTCTGAGCTTTCCATTCTTTTTGTCCACAACGACGAGGGAACTCACCCACTCAGTTGGCTCATCTATCTTTTGAATCACGTTCAGGCTTTCCATCCTGTCCAACTCTGCCTTCAGTTGCTTTTGAAGAGCAAACGGAACTTTTCTGCATGGATGTATGACCGGTGTCATACTTTTATCTACTCTGATCGTGTGTTCTCCTGGAAGGCAGCCTAGACCCTTAAATAGGTCGTTGTACTCTTTCATGAGTTCATCATAGACTGTCTCTCCTTCGCTTTCCACAACGAGGACTCTCTTTACCAGGTTCAGTCTCTCACAGGCTATTAAACCTAGTATGGCTTGCACATCCTTTGGCACCACGATTAATGCTAGCGTGTGCTCTCTGTCCTTGTGTGTCACTTTGACAATGCATCTTCCTTTCACTGGTATATTAGTACCTGAGTATCCTGTCACTTTCACTTTTATTCCATGTATCTTTGGTCTGGGTCTAATTTTCTTAAAATCAGTCTCTGATATCACATTAACTTGTGCTCCAGTATTCAATTTAAATGGAATGTGTATGTCATTCACTTTTAGTGTCAACATCCAGTCTCTTTTTTCTTTTTTGTTTTCAGACACCATGTCCACATAGATCTCCTCTATCTCGCTTTCATCTACTGCATGGACCTTGCTTTGTTGCGCTTGGTTCTTACAGCAACGGGCATAATGGTTGTTTTTGTTGCAACTATTGCATGTTTTACCATATGCTGGATACTTTTTTGGTGTATGCTGTGTACCACATCGACTACATGACTTTCGATTGCCCCTTTCATTTTTGTTCGCTGGCCACGCCTCTTTTTTCACATTGGCGCTCTTTTTGTTAAACGGTTTGTGTCCGTTCATTCTCACTGCATCCACGTTGCAGCTACTGTCACTGAACAGCTCCTTTGCCTGTGACTTCACAGTCTCTGTAGCCCTACACAGTGCTATGGCTTTTCCCAGGTCTAGATTTTGCTCTCTTAGCAGTCTTTCCCTTAGACCATTATCTGGAATACCACACACTAGTCTGTCTTTTATCAGCGAGTTTGTCAGTCCCCCAAATTCACACGATTTGCTTCTGTTTCTCAGTTCAGTCACATACTGGTCAATAGTCTCTCCTGTTTTCTGTACACATGTGAAAAATCTGAGCCTCTCAAACGTCACGTTACGTTTAGGTATGCAGTCGGCCTCAAACTGTTCCATTATTTTATCCAGCTTCATTTTGTCTCCCTCAGCAGCGAATGTGAAGTTACTATACACCTCCAGCGCTTCATCACCCACGACATGTAAGAACACTGACGCTTTCATTTTATCACTTTTCTCGTCAGCTCCGATTGCCGCTAAATACAACTCCAAACGTTGTTTAAACCTCCTCCAATTTTCAGCCACATTACCTGTCAACTGAAGCTTCGCCAGTGGGTGTAAACCTTCCATTTTTCACTTCGTTAGCTATTCTTCAAAGGTAAGTAACGATGTTCTCTTTTGGCTTGCTAATATGTGGAGAGCTGATTTAACTTCAGATTTTTCCTCTTCATCTCTTTCAATCACTTCTGACACAATGTATCGATTTGTATGTGGGTTCAATGACGACACATTGATGAAAGAGAATGTCTTTTAATCTAAAGTCTGTTCAACTCAGTTAACAGCATTACAGGAGACACCATGTTAGAGATCCATCTAAAACGAAACTAAAACTAAACTCTGCCTCTGTCACATGCCCTCTGCTGGTAAGGCATAAATAATCAAACAGGCAAATATGCTGGTAAGGCATCATAATCAAACAGGCAAATACCATCACTATTTGCTGATATCATTACAAGCACCTCTCCCTCTGCCTGGCTGGGGGTGGTCCTGTTCCCCTGTAGGACATGAGTGGTGCAGGTCCGACATTGTTGTTGTGCGTGGGGATCCTCTCTGGTCCCGGTTGGTGTGGTGGTGGTCTCTGTAGTAGTCCTGGTCTGTATCCCGTTGGTCTTTGGTGATTCGGGGGGGGGGTCCTTTTGGGATCTGGGTGTGGACCCGGTTAAAAGCGACATCCTTCGGGTCCTTCGCAAAGACCGACATTTGGTTCCTGTGGATATGGACTTGGTCATAAAGACATTCCACATCGAGGGTGGGGTGTTGGGCCAGGTGCACGTTATGTTTTAATTCACAGTCTCTTGCTATGCTTGCGTTTATCTCGTGGATTATTTTGTTGTTGAAGTTTCTTCTCGGCAATAGTGTGGAAACCGTGATTCTAGTGTTTGGGAAGGTGTCGCTTGCCTTCTCGATCACTGATCCGAGCGATGTTGCTACCCTTTTCTGCTGGGCCCTTAGGTCATTTGTGCCGGTGTGTATTGTTATGTGTTGGGGGGAGCCTAATTGGGTTTTGGTCAGCCATTCTAGGGCTCTGTCTGTTGTTGGGCACCAGAGCTTTTCTACTTTACGTCTAGGGAAGAGCCTTTTCTCCCATAGGTATTTCCCATTTGAGTCTATGAGTATTACGATGTCAGCCTTGTTGGTGTTTACTGGTTTGTGGCTTTCATCTGGACTCCCCGGTTGTGTGTTGGACCGGGGTGGTCATGTCTGGTGTGAGCGTTCCTCTTGTGAGCGGCTCGGCTGTGGTTCCAAAGTGCTGGGGGCAGACTGGGTTTCAGTGTGCTGGTCGGTCTGTGAGCTCCCCATGTATTGTGGGTCTGCTGCTGTTGTTCAGTGTGAGAGTGCAGCTGCCCAGTCGGGCTCTGTACTGTCTTATCTCTCTCTCTCTCTCTCTCTCTCTCTCTCTTTTTCTCTCTCTCGCTTTATTGTTCCCTCTCTCTTTCTCGGTCTCTCTCCCTCTCTTTTTCTCTGTCTCTCTATCGCTCTCTCCCTCCCTCTCTCCAGCTGGGGACCATGATAGGGCGATAGAAAGAGGGAGGCAGGAAGCGGGGAGGGAGAGAGAGAGAGGGGGAGACAGGAAGGGAAGAGGGGGAAGGTGAGAGAGAGAGAGAAAGAGAAAGGGAGAGAGAGAGAGGAGGGGAAGGGGAGAGGGAGAGGATCAGAGGGGGAAGAGGAGAGGGAGAGGAAAAGAGAAAAAAGGGGAAGGGGAGAGGGAGGAGAGAGAGGGAAGGGGAGGGTGGAGAGAGAGAGGGGGAAGGGGGAGGGTGGTGAGAGAGAGAGGGGGAAGGGGAGGGTGCAGAGGGAGAGAAGGGGAAGGGGGAGAGAGAGAGGGGGAAGGGGAGAGGGAGAGGGAGAGAGGAGGAAAGGGAGAGGGTGGGGAGAGAGGGGGAAGGGGAGAGGAGAGAGAGAGAGGGGGAAGGGGAGGGGGAGAGAGAGAGAGGAAGAAAGGGAGAGGGAGGGGAGAGAGAGCGGGAAGGGGGAGGGGAAGGAGGGAAAGAGAGAGGTGGGAAGGGGGAGAGGGAGGGGAGAACACTTCGCACTCTCATGATCCTTTGTTGTCACGAGTTTTCTCAGCTCCAGCTGTGTCTGAAAATGCATCCATCAAAACTCAGCGAGTTATTTAAGTGGAGAAGTTTAATACAGATTTTAAATTGTGTTTACCAATCTGGCAATTGCATTCAGAGCGTGATGAAGTGTTCTCTCAAAACTCCCATCTCTCAGCCGCGCTCTTGCCACGGTGGAATATTCCAGAATGACAGGGACATTGATTTCCTGCCGCACTGTCGGAGGGGCAGTACTGAGGGAGCGCCGCACTGTCGGAGGGGCAGTACTGAGGGAGCGCCGCACTGTCGGACGGGCAGTACTGAGGGAGTGCCGCACTGTCGGAGGGGCA
>NC_141019.1:36595425-36620425 GCF_052327205.1 Somniosus microcephalus | reverse complement strand
CTTCGTGCCATATAGAGTCAAAGGCTTTCTTGAAGTCGATGAAACAGGCGAATATTTTCCCATTTTTTGTTTGGTGTATATGTTTTTCAATGAGGGTGTGAAGGGTATAGATATGGTCGGTGGTGCGGTGTTTTGGAAGAAAGCCTATTTGGTTTTTTCTGAGGATATTATGTTTGTTAAGAAAATCAAGTAATCTACTATTTAGAATACTGCAGAATAACTTCCCTAGACAACTGTTGACACAGATGCCGCGGTAGTTATTTGGGTCTGATTTGTTTCCACTTTTATATATGGGGGAGATTAGTCCTTGGCACCAGATATCGGGAAAACAGCCTGAACGTAATATGATGTTGAATAATTTGAGTACCGCACCCTGCATCTCCATATTGCTGAACTTGAGCATTTCATTTTTGATGTTGTCTGGGCCACAGGCTTTCTTTAGGTGGAGAGATTTTGTTTTTGTGGCCAGTTCTTTCCATGTGATTGGGGAGTCTAGAGGGTTTTGGTTGTCTTTAATTGTTGCTTCTAATGTGTGGAGTTTTTCTGTGACCTGATGTTGACTTGGGTTTGTTTCGTTTATTGGGATGTCTTTGTAGAGGTTTTCAAAATGTGTTCTCCAGATGTCGCCATCTTGGATTGGTAATGCTTGCAATTGTGTTGTACTCAGGTTATTCCACATTTCCCAGAATTGTTTTGGATTGGTGGAGTTTTCAATTTCTTCGAGTATTTTGTGGGTATAGTTTTGTGTTTTGTTCCTAATGGTGTGTTTATATCTTTTGAGGGTTTCATTGTATCTAGTACGTAGGTCCGGATTGTTTGGTTGGCGATGCTTTTGGTTTGATATTTTTCTCAGGTCTTTTCTGGCATTTTTGCATTCGTGGTCAAACCATTTCTTATTTTTATTTTGTCTTTTGTGACGCTTCCTCTTCTGTTTCACAAGGTCGGCTTTTACAGCTGCCTCGTGGAAGATCATATTTATATCCTCTATGGCCATGTTTACACCATCTCTGGTGATCTCGTATGGGTTTTCTTTCAATTTTGATATTTTACTTGTGAGATCAGGTGACTTTAGTGCTGTGATGAATTTTTCTCCACTGTCTGGGGCCCATCTGTATGTCTGGTTTATTTTATGGAGCTTACTGGGTTCTTTTTTTGTGTCTGTAGTTTGGGCAGAAAGTTTAAGGTACATATTTATTTGGTTATGGTCTGAGAGGGGGGATTGCTGCCTGACAGTGAATGAGTTGATATCGCAGGGGTCCAGGTCAGTGATTGTATAGTCCACCACACTAGACCCAAGAGTTGAGGAGTATGTGAGTCTCCCTAGGGAGTCCCCTCTGAACCTACCGTTAACTATGTACAGGCCTAAGGCTCGGCAGAGTTGCACTACCTCCCTACCGCTTTTATTTATTTCACGATCAAGGTTGTTCCGATTTGCGATGGCTGGTGTGACATCTAAAGGGGTCTGGCCAAACACATGGTTGTTTCCCTGTGGGTCTATGAAGTCAGGTTCACAACCGGTCCTTGCATTTAGGTCCCCACATATTATCACCTTTCCTTGGGCCTGGAAATGGCTGATTTCCATGTGGAGAGTATCAAATAACTCCTCTTCGAAATATGGCGATTCTATTGGAGGTATGTAGATCGCACATAAGTAAACATCTTTTTTTGCTATTCCTATATTTTTATCTAGTTTTAGCCATACGTGTGATTTTCCCTGTTTTACCGGTGAGATGTGTTTGTCCAGTTCTCCCTTATACCACACCAATATTCCCCCGGAGGTTCTGCCCTTGCGTGTTTTAGTGTTCTTTACTGAGGGCACAATGATTTCATGGTACATTGGAGGACAGTGGGTCGGCACGTCCTTTTGGCACCATGTTTCTGTTAACACAATTATATCAATGTCTTTTATAGCTTTTAGGAATTCAGGGTCTGTACTCTTCATCCCAAAAGTTGAGGAGCGGAGGCCCTGGATATTCCAGCCGCTTATGTGGAAAGAACGCATTTATATAGTTCAATAAAACGAAATAAAATGGACCTATTTTGTGGGATGAGTGTGGAAACACTATTTTCTATAATGCTAAATGATGATTTAGTATAAATTTCATGAGGCATGCACATATATCTATCTAATAATAGTAATAATACTGATCAATAATGATAATGATAAATAACAATATTAATAATTTCTCCGGCTTTCTATCAGGCTGTTCAGCATCGTCATGATCTTTCTCAGTTCTTGATCTACAGTCTGTGGTCTAGAGGGGGGTCTTGGGTCAGGTATAAAAGCACGGTTCTGTTGTTGGTTTTGTAATGGGGGGTGGGGGACATTGGTGGTCCTGTTTGGGCTCCCAATGGTAGAGGGGGTGGGAGGGCTGCGTCTTTTGGCAGTGTTTATGAGGTTTCTTGCGAAGACCCACATCCGCTGTTTGAGTAGATGTATTTCGTCATAGAGGTCCCTTGTGTTGATGTTTGGATGATGGGCCAGGGAGACGTTGGGGAGGACAGAACATCTCGTGTCGATCTCCCTGTTGGTGTTGTGGATTATATAGGCTGGGGTGTCCTTTCTGGGCAGTAGTGTGGAGATCACGATCCGCGCCTCGGGGAATTCCCTGCTGGCCTTTTCCGCCATCCTGCTCACCGCCCTAGCAGTGCCTTCCTGTAGGGTGCGTAGGTCGTTCGTGCCTGTGTGGATCACAATCCATTTGGGGCTTCCAAGGGATTCTTTGTTCAGGATCTTCATTGCTTGGTCTGTGTTGCTGCACCATTTTTTCAGGACTTGATGGTCTGGGAACAGCCTCTGGGGGTCCAGAAACTTTCCGTTGGAGTCGGTCAGCAGGACCGCCTGAGGGGCTGGTTTTTCAGACTGGGTAACAGTAGTCTGGGTAGGACTCGCCTGGTGGCTGGTTGTTGGCTGGGTTTCTGGGATATGTTGTGTGGCAGGAGCGGGGTTTGGGGCTTTCGGTGTGTCCTCGTTTGGGGGGTATCTGTCGGTTTTTGTGTTCCTGTGTGTGAGGACTGGGTAGCAGTAGTCTGGGCATGATTCGACTGAGGGCTGGTTGGAGCGGGGTTTGTGGCTTTCGGTGTGTCGTCGTGTGGGGTGGCATCCAGCGGGTTCTGTGTCCTTGTGTGTGTTGTTTTTGTGTCCCCAGGTTTTTGGACCTTAAGAGGTTTGTGTTGCCTGCTGAGCCTTTCTACGGTCTCCTTCGTTTTGTTTAGTTGAGTACGGAGTTCTTTGATCTCATTTCTTTGCTCCTCTATGGTCTTTGTCATCTTGTGGATGGTGGACTCGTGTTCCGTTTTTAGCTGTTTGAATTCCTCCTTCAGATTCTTGGCCAGTGTTTCTCTGTATTCGTTGAAATCAAGTTCTAGTTTGGCCAGATTCTCTTTCATCATTTTGTTTTCGTTGAGAGGTGTGGCGGGGGTGGAGATGGACAGGGAGGTGTTTTCCTCTGCTGGTCTCTCTTCTTCTTCCTCCACTTGGTTCTCATCATCCTCTGTTCAACTCTCTTTTGCTTCCTGTCCAATGGTCCTCTTTGTGTCTGCCATAGTTTTCAACTGGGGGAATTCCTTTTCGAAGGAGTCCAGATTTTCCACATTCCCCTGTATCATGATCTTTCTATTTTTGTTGTAGTAGCTTATGGTTAGCAGGGGGTCATCTTTATCTAGGTTTCCATCTTTACATATTTTCAGTCTGCCTCCACTGCCAATACCTTCTCTCTCTCTTTCTCTCTGTCTCTGTCTCTCTGTCTCTGTCTCTGTCTTTCTGTCACTCTCTCTCTCTCTCTCTGTCTCTCTCTGTCTCTTGCTCTCTCTCTCTCTGTCTCTCCAATTCCAATTCCAATTCAAATGCTTTATTGGCATGAAAGTTTACAGAGAACCATATTGCCAAAGCTTACATAGCAAAAAGGTACAGTTTTCCAACATTCTGTAGGTGTCAATCGATTTGACATTTGTTGGGTACATACAATATTACTTTTAAACAATATTAATTTTAAACAGTCTTTGTACTTCATTTGGTACGTTCAATATTAATTTTAAACAGTCTTAATTTTAAACAGTCCTCAGGTTGTGACATGTTGTTACATATTTGGCCCCAAGGTATGGTCTGTCTCCTTCTCCTAGGACTAATCTCAATTTTGACAGGTCATCCAATTCCTTGAAATCTGGGGTTGTTTGGCTTAGCTTGTTGAATAATATGTTTCTTGATGTGTTGAATTTTTCGCATTTTAGGAGGAGATGCATTTCTGTTTCAACCTCGCCGGCCAGACATTGATCGCATATTCTATTCTCTCTAGGCTGCCAGGATTTCTTGTATCTGCCTTTTTCAATTTCCAGTTGGTGGTCGCTTAGTCTGTACCTGGTGAGGGTCTGTCTCTGTTTTGTGTCTCTGATGGTCGTGAGGTAGTCTGCCAGTTTATATTCTCTTTTTAGGGCCCGGTAACATTCTAATCTGCTTTGGCTTTCGGTTATTTTGTTCCAATGTTCCAGGTAGGTTTCTTTGCATTGTTTAATGATTTGGTTCACTCGGATTGGTGTTTGGACGGCTGTGTTGGTCTGGGGCTGGTCAGGGTCCGGCTGAGTACTTAGTTTCAGTAGCAGCTGACTCAGGGGACTCTTTTCTGGGTTTAGCTCTTGGGTCTGAAAGGCTTTGAAATGAAGGGTGTCTGGGGAGCTAGATTTGAGGTGATTTAGGAAGTTTAGTGCTCGTTTTTGGATGTTTATTATCAGTGGGTATCTGCCTAGTTCGGCTCTGCATGCATTTGTTGGCGTTTTTCTTTGGGTGCGAAGGATGCTTCGGCAGAATTCTGCATGTAGGGCTTCTATTGTGTGTTTTTCCCATTTAGTGTAGCTTTGGTGATTTAGCGGGCCCCATACTTCACTACCGTACAGTGCAATGGGCAGGATTATGCTGTCAAATATTTTGAGCCAGATTTTGATTGGGATTTGGATGTTGTAGAATTTTCTTTTTATTGCATATAGGGCTCTTCGTGCTTTTTCTTTTAGTGCATTCACTGCTATGCTGAAGCTCCCTGATGCTGTAATAGTTAGACCAAGGTAGGTGTAGCTCATAGTGTGTCCTATAGTGGTATCACTGAGGGTAAACTGGTATTTGTTTTCCTGACATCTGGGCCTTTTTTGAAAAATCATGATGTTGGTTTTCTTTAGATTTACTGTTAGAGCCCAATTTTGGCAGTATTTGTCGAGTAGGTCTAGTTGTTGCTGTAATCCCTGTTCTGTGGGAGACAGCAGAACCAGGTCGTCCGCATAGAACAGGGATTTCACTTCTCCATCCAGGAGACGGAGACCTGGTGACTCGCTTTGCTCCAGCATGTCTGCTAATTCATTTATGTATATGTTGAACAGGGTCGGGCTCAAAATGCAGCCCTGCCGGACGCCTCTTCTCTGGGTGAAGAAATCGGTGCGTTTGTCTCCAATTTTGACCCCGCATTTGTTTTTCAGATACATTGATTTAATAAGGTCATAGACTTTGCCCCCTATTCCACACTGAAGAAGTTTATAATAGAGCCCTTCGTGCCATATAGAGTCAAAGGCTTTCTTGAAGTCGATGAAACAGGCGAATATTTTCCCATTTTTTGTTTGGTGTATATGTTTTTCAATGAGGGTGTGAAGGGTATAGATATGGTCGGCGGTGCGGTGTTTTGGAAGAAAGCCTATTTGGTTTTTTCTAAGGATATTATGTTTGTTAAGAAAATCAAGTAATCTACTATTTAGAATACTGCAGAATAACTTCCCTAGACAACTGTTGACACAGATGCCGCGGTAGTTATTTGGGTCTGATTTGTTTCCACTTTTATATATGGGGGAGATTAGTCCTTGGCACCAGATATCGGGAAAACAGCCTGAACGTAATATGATGTTGAATAATTTGAGTACCGCACCCTGCATCTCCATATTGCTGAACTTGAGCATTTCATTTTTGATGTTGTCTGGGCCACAGGCTTTCTTTAGGTGGAGAGATTTTGTTTTTGTGGCCAGTTCTTTCCATGTGATTGGGGAGTCTAGAGGGTTTTGGTTGTCTTTAATTGTTGCTTCTAATGTGTGGAGTTTTTCTGTGACCTGATGTTGACTTGGGTTTGTTTCGTTTATTGGGATGTCTTTGTAGAGGTTTTCAAAATGTGTTCTCCAGATGTCGCCATCTTGGATTGGTAATGCTTGCAATTGTGTTGTACTCAGGTTATTCCACATTTCCCAGAATTGTTTTGGATTGGCGGAGTTTTCAATTTCTTCGAGTATTTTGTGGGTATAGTTTTGTGTTTTGTTCCTAATGGTGTGTTTATATCTTTTGAGGGTTTCATTGTATCTAGTACGTAGGTCCGGATTGTTTGGTTGGCGATGCTTTTGGTTTGATATTTTTCTCAGGTCTTTTCTGGCATTTTTGCATTCGTGGTCAAACCATTTCTTATTTTTATTTTGTCTTTTGTGACGCTTCCTCTTCTGTTTCACAAGGTCGGCTTTTACAGCTGCCTCGTGGAAGATCATATTTATATCCTCTATGGCCATGTTTACACCATCTCTGGTGATCTCGTATGGGTTTTCTTTAAATTTTGATATTTTACTTGTGAGATCAGGTGACTTTAGTGCTGTGATGAATTTTTCTCCACTGTCTGGGGCCCATCTGTATGTCTGGTTTATTTTATGGAGCTTACTGGGTTCCTTTTTTGTGTCTGTAGTTTGGGCTCTCTCTCTCTCTGTCTCTCTCTCTCTCTCTCTGTCTCTCTCTCTCTCTGTCTCTCTCTCTCTCTCTCTGTCTCTCTCTCTGTCTCTCTCTCTGTCTCTTTCTGTCTCTCACTCTCTCTCTCAATTTTTCAATTCAATTTTTTCAATTCAAATGCTTTATTGGCATGAAAGTTTACAGGGAACCATGTTGCCAAAGCTTACATAACAAAAAGTACAGGTTTCCAACATTCTGTAGGTGTCAAACGTTTTTGACCCTCGTTGGGTACAGACAGTATTAATTTAAACAGTCGTTGACCCTCGTTGGGTGCATTCAGTATTAATTTAAAACAGTCGTTGGGTACATTCGGTATTGATTTAAACATTTTTAGCGTATATATGCTATGGGTGTGCTCTCTCTCTCTCTCTCTCTCTGTCTCTCTGACACCATTCTCTGGTCTTTCCCACACTGTGCTGTGTTGTGTTCAGTTACCAAACAGCAACAATCCCAGTGACACGGAGTGAACCCTCTCCAATCGCTCAGTACGATGGGGCGCTTGTTCTAGGACAAGCTGCACTTTCTGCAAGAGCGAGTAATTAGTTATATTGATCCACGGAGAAAATTAACTTCAATGTACCAGAAATGTAGGAACCTGCAGGAGGCTGAAAATGAAAAGATATCAGAAACATAATTCTGCAAAAATGTGTTGATTAACCCTCCCCCCAGGTGCGATATTGAGAAATTCATACCACGCACCTCCCACACTCTCCCTGTCCCAGGACATGATCGATGATCTCACCTCGGTCAGCAATGGAGCAAGACACCTCAACACTGGGGTCCATCTACAGAGGGGTCAAATTGCAAAGCAGAGAGATTTGTGTTAAAACATGTATCGAACCTTGGTTAGACCACACTTGGAGCACTGTGCACAGTCCTGGTCTCCGTATACCTTGGTTAGACCACACTTGGAGCACTGCGCACAGTTCTGGTCTCTGTATACCTTGGTTAGACCACACTTGGAGCACTGCGCACAGTTCTGGTCTCTGTATACCTTGGTTAGACCACACTTGGAGCACTGTGCACAGTTCTGGTCTCCATATACCTTGGTTAGACCACACTTGGAGCACTGCGCACAGTTCTGGTCTCCATATACCTAGGTTAGACCACACTTGGAGCACTGCGCACAGTTCTGGTCTCCATATACCTTGGTTAGACCACACTTGGAGCACCATGCACAGTTCTGGTCTCCATATACCTTGGTTAGACCACACTTGGAGCACTGTGCACAGTTCTGGTCTCCATATACCTTGGTTAGACCACACTTGGAGCACTGTGCACAGTTCTGGTCTCCGTATACCTTGGTTAGACCACACTTGGAGCACTGTGCACAGTTCTGGTCTCCATATACCTTGGTTAGACCACACTTGGAGCACTGTGCACAGTTCTGGTCTCCATATACCTTGGTTAGACCACACTTGGAGCACTGCGCACAGTTCTGGTCTCCATATACCTAGGTTAGACCACACTTGGAGCACTGTGCACAGTTCTGGTCTCCATATACCTTGGTTAGACCACACTTGGAGCACTGTGCACAGTTCTGGTCTCCGTATACCTTGGTTTGACCACACTTGGAGCACTGTGCACAGTTCTGGTCTCCATAAACCTTGGTTAGACCACACTTGGGGCACTGTGCACAGTTCTGGTCTCCATATACCTTGGTTAGACCACACTGGGAGCACCGTGCACAGTTCTGGTCTCCATATACCTTGGTTAGACCACACTGGGAGCACCGTGCACAGTTCTGGTCTCCGTATACCTTGGTTAGACCACACTTGGAGCACTGTGCACAGTTCTGGTCTCCATATACCTTGGTTAGACCACACTTGGAGCACTGTGCACAGTTCTGGTCTCCATATACCTTGGTTAGACCACACTGGGAGCACCGTGCACAGTTCTGGTCTCCATATACCTTGGTTAGACCACACTGGGAGCACCGTGCACAGTTCTGGTCTCCATATACCTTGGTTAGACCACACTTGGAGCACTGTGCACAGTTCTGGTCTCCATATACCTTGGTTAGACCACACTTGGAGCACTGCGCACAGTTCTGGTCTCCGTATACCATGGTTTGACCACACTTGGAGCACTGTGCACAGTTCTGGTCTCCGTAAACCTTGGTTAGACCACACTTGGAGCAATGCGCACAGTCCTGGTCTCCATATACCTTGGTTAGACCACACTTGGAGCACTGTGCACAGTTCTGGTCTCCCTATACCTTGGTTAGACCACACTTGGAGCACTGTGCACAGTTCTGGTCTCCGTATACCTTGGTTAGACCACACTTGGAGCACTGTGCACAGTTCTGGTCTCCATATATCTTGGTTAGACCACACTTGGAGCACTGTGCACAGTTCTGGTCTCCATATACCTTGGTTAGACCACACTTGGAGCACCGTGCACAGTTCTGGTCTCCATATACCTTGGTTAGACCACACTTGGAGCACCGTGCACAGTTCTGGTCTCCATATACCTTGGTTAGACCACACTTGGAGCACTGCGCACAGTTCTGGTCTCCATATACCTAGGTTAGACCACACTTGGAGCACTGTGCACAGTCCTGGTCTCCGTATACCATGGTTTGACCACACTTGGAGCACCGTGCACAGTTCTGGTCTCCATATACCTTGGTTAGACCACACTTGGAGCACCGTGCACAGTTCTGGTCTCCATATACCTTGGTTAGACCACACTTGGAGCACCGTGCACAGTTCTGGTCTCCATATACCTTGGTTAGACCACACTTGGAGCACTGTGCACAGTTCTGCTCTCCATATACCTTGGTTAGACCACACTTGGAGCACTGTGCACAGTTCTGGTCTCCGTATACCTTGGTTTGACCACACTTGGAGCACTGTGCACAGTTCTGGTCTCCGTAAACCTTGGTTAGACCACACTTGGAGCATTGTATACAGTTCTGGTCTCCGTATACCTTGGTTAGACCACACTTGGGGCACTGTGCACAGTTCTGGTCTCCGTATACCTTGGTTAGACCACACTTGGAGCAATGCGCACAGTCCTGGTCTCCATATACCTTGGTTAGACCACACTTGGAGCACTGTGCACAGTTCTGGTCTCCATATACCTTGGTTAGACCACACTTGGAGCACTGCGCACAGTTCTGGTCTCCTTATACCTTGGTTAGACCACACTTGGAGCACTGTGCACAGTTCTGGTCTCCATATACCTTGGTTAGACCACACTTGGAGCACCGTGCACAGTTTTGGTCTCCATATACCTTGGTTAGACCACACTTGGAGCACTGTGCACAGTTCTGGTCTCCATATACCTTGGTTAGACCACACTTGGAGCACTGTGCACAGTTCTGGTCTCCGTATTCCTTGGTTAGACCACACTTGGAGCACTGTGCACAGTTCTGGTCTCCATATACCTTGGTTAGACCACACTTGGAGCACTGTGCACAGTTCTGGTCTCCGTATACCTTGGTTAGACCACACTTGGAGCACTGTGCACAGTTCTGGTCTCCATATACCTTGGTTAGACCACACTTGGAGCACTGTGCACAGTTCTGCTCTCCATATACCTTGGTTAGACCACACTTGGAGCACTGTGCACAGTTCTGGTCTCCGTATACCTTGGTTAGACCACACTTGGAGCACTGTGCACAGTTCTGGTCTCCATATACCTTGGTTAGACCACACTTGGAGCACTGTGCACAGTTCTGGTCTCCATATACCTTGGTTAGACCACACTTGGAGCAATGTGCACAGTTCTGCTCTCCAAATACCTTGGTTAGACCACACTTGGAGCACTGTGCACAGTTCTGGTCTCCATATACCTTGGTTAGACCACACTTGGAGCACAGTGCACAGTTCTGGTCTCCCTATACCTTGGTTAGACCACACTTGGAGCACTGTGCACAGTTCTGGTCTCCGTATACCTTGGTTAGACCACACTTGGAGCACTGTGCACAGTTCTGGTCTCCATATACCTTGGTTAGACCACACTTGGAGCACTGTGCACAGTTCTGGTCTCCATATACCTTGGTTAGACCACACTTGGAGCACTGTGCACAGTTCTGGTCTCCATATACCTTGGTTAGACCACACTTGGAGCACAGTGCACAGTTCTGGTCTCCGTATACCTTGGTTAGACCACACTTGGAGCACTGTGCACAGTTCTGGTCTCCATATACCTTGGTTATACCACACTTGGAGCACTGTGCATAGTTCTGGTCTCTATATACCTTGGTTGGACCACACTTGGAGCAATGTGCACAGTTCTGCTCTCCATATACCTTGGTTATACCACACCTGGAGCACTGTGCATAGTTCTGGTCTCTATATACCTTGGTTGGACCACACTTGGAGCACTGTGCACAGTTCTGGTCTCCATAAACCTTGGTTAGACCACACTTGGAGCACTGTGCACAGTTCTGGTCTCCGTATACCTTGGTTAGACCACACTTGGAGCACTGTGCACAGTTCAGGTCTCCGTATACCTTGGTTAGACCACACTTGGAGCACTGTGCACAGTTCTGGTCTCCATATACCTTGGTTAGACCACACTTGGAGCACTGTGCACAGTTCTGGTCTCCGTATACCTTGGTTAGACCACACTTGGAGCAGTGTGCACAGTTCTGGTCTCCATATACCTTGGTTAGACCACACTTGGAGCACTGTGCACAGCTCTGGTCTCCATATTAGAAAAAGAATAAGATGAAAAATAAAGAACTTGCATTTCTCCAGCGCCTTTCACGAACATCGAATGTCCCAAAGCGCTTCACAGCCAATGAAGTACTTTTTTTGAAGTGTGGTCACTGTTGTAATGTGGGAAACGCGGCAGCCAATTTGCGCACAGCAAGCTCCCACAAACAGCACATTCCAGATCATAAGCTGCTGTGTAAAAACATTTCTCCTCATAAGAACATAAGAAATAGGAGCAGGAGTCGGCCATTCGGCCCTTCGAGCCTGCTCCACCATTCAATGAGATCATGGCTGATCATCGACCTCAACTCCATTCACCGGCCCTATCGCCACATCCCTCGATGCCCTTACTAGTCCGAAATCTATCGATTTCTGTTTTGAATATACCCAATGACTGAGCTTCCACAGCCCTCTGGGGTAGAGAATTCCAAAGATTTACCACCCTCTGTGTGGAGAAATTTCTCCTCATCTCAGTCCTGAATGGCCGACCCTTTATCCTGAGGCTGTGGCCCCTGGTTCTAGTCTCCCCAGCCAAGGGAAACATTCTCCCAGCATCCACCCTATCAAGCCCTGTAATAATTTTGTATGCTTCAATGAGATCCCCTCATCCTTCTGAATTCTAGAGAATACAGGCCTAGTTTACTCAATCTCTTCTCATACGACAGTCCCGCCATCCCAGGAATCAATCTCGTGAACCTTCGTTGCACTCCCTCTATGGCAAGTATATCCTTCCTTAGGTAAGGAGACCAAAATTGTACACAGTACTCCAGGTGTGGTCTCACCAAGGCCCTATATAATTGGAGTAAGACTTCTTTACTCCTGTACTCAAATCCTCTTGTAATGAAGGCCAGCGTACCATTTGCCTTCCTAATGGCTTGCTGCACCTGCACATTCACTTTCAGTGACTCATGTACAAGGACACCCAGGTCCCTTTGAGCATCTGCATTCCCCAATCTTTCACCATTTAGGAAATACTCTGCCTTTCTGTTTTTTCTACCAAAGTGGATAACTTCACATTTATCCACATTATATTCCATCTGCCATGTTCTCGCCCACTCACTGAGCCAGTCGAGATCCCCTTGAAGCCTCTTCACATCCTCTGCGCAACTGACACTGCCACCTAGCTTTGGATCATCAGCAAATTTGGAAATGTTACATTTAGTCCCCTCATCATCTCCCTCTCTGGTTCCTTTGCCGATTATCTTCAATCTGTGTCCTCTGGTTATCGACCCTCCTGCCACTGGAAACAGTTTCTCCTTATTTACTCGATCAAAACCCCTCGTAATTTTGAACACCTCTATCAAATCTCCTCTTAACCTTCCCTGCTCTAAGGAGAACAACCCCAGCTTCTCCAGTCTCTCCACGTAACTGAAGTCCCTCATCCCCTGGTACCATTCTGGTCAATCTCCCCCTTAACCTTCTCTGCTCCAAGGAGAACAACCCCAGCTTCTCCAGTCTCTCCATGTAACTGAAGTCCCTCATCCCCTGGTACCATTCTGGTCAATCTCCCCCTTAACCTTCTCTGCTCTAAGGAGAACAACCCCAGCTTCTCCAGTCTCTCCACGTAACTGAAGTCCCTCATCCCCTGGTACCATTCTGGTCAATCTCCCCCTTAACCTTCTCTGCTCCAAGGAGAACAACCCCAGCTTCTCCAGTCTCTCCACGTAACTGAAGTCCCTCATCCCCTGGTACCGTTCTGGTCAATCTCCCCCTTAACCTTCTCTGCTCTAAGGAGAACAACCCCAGCTTCTCCAGTCTCTCCACATCACTGAAGTCACTCATCCCTTGGTACCATTCTGGTCAATCTCCCCCTTAACCTTCTCTGCTCCAAGGAGAACAATCCCAGCTTCTCCAGTCTCTCCACGTCACTGAAGTCCCTCATCCCTTGGTACCATTCTGGTCAATCTCCCCCTTAACCTTCTCTGCTCTAAGGAGAACAATCCCAGCTTCTCCAGTCTCTCCATGTAACTGTAGTCCCTCATCCCCGGTACCATTCTATACATTAATGGTCTCAGATTTTCTACATATTCTCAAATGTAATTTACAACCTGATTCTATATATATTCTTGTCTGAAATTTGATAGTCATTTAGAATTTAAAATCGCACCCATATATCTCAGTTTTCAGAACATAAGAAGATAAGAAATAGGAGCAGGAGTTGGCCATTCGGTCCCTCGAGCCTGCTCCGCCTTTCAATAAGATCACGGCTGATCATCGACCTCAACTCCACTTTCCTGCCTGATCTCCATATCCCTCGATTCCCCTAGAGTCCAAAAATCGATCGATCTCTGCCTTGAATATACTCAACGACTGAGCCTCCACAGCCCTCTGGGGCAGAGAATTCCAAAGATTCACCGCCCTCTGAGTGAAGAAATTCCTCCTCATCTCAGTCCTAAATGGCCGACCCCTTATCCTGAGACTGTGACCCCTGGTTCTAGTCTCCCCAGCCAGGGGGGAAACATCCTCCCTGCATCTACCCTGTCAAGCCCTGCAAGAATTTTGTATGTTTCAATGAGATCCCCTCTCATTCTTCTAAACTCTCGAAAATATAGGCCTAGTCTACTCAATCTCTCCTCATAGGACAATCCCCCCATCTCAGGAACCAGTCTGGTGAACATTTATTGCACGCCCTCTATGGCAGGTATATCCTTCCTTAGGTAAGGAGACCAAAACTGTACACAATACTCCAGGTGTGGTCTCACCAGGGCCCTGTGTAATTGCAGTAAGACGTCTTTACTCTTATACTCTAATCGCTTTGTAACAAAGGCTAACGTACCATTTGCCTTCCTAATTGCTTGCTGTACCTGCGTGTTAACTTTCTGTGATTCGTGTACAAGGACACCCAGGTCCCAACATTTCCCAACCTCTCGCCATACACTGCTTTTTGTTTTTTCCTACCAAAGTGGATAATTCACACTTCCCCACATTGTATTCCACTCGCCGTGTTCTTATCACTCCGTCAACCCGTCCATATCCCTCTGCAGCCCCTTTGCGACCTCCTCACAGCTCACTGGTGAAGGAATAAACTATATCACCATTTTAGAAAAATACACTATCTTATGAAAGAATTCTGGCCTTGTTGAGTTAAGACAGTTGTTGACTCTGAATAGAAACATAGAAACATAGAAGATAGGAGCAGGAGTCGGCCATTCGGCCCCTCGAGCCTGCTACGCCATTCAATGCGATCATGGCTGATCATCCAAATTCAGTGCCCGGTCCCTGCTTTCTCCCCATATCCCTTGATCCCTTTAGCCTCAAGAAATATATCCAACTCCTTCTTGAATATATTTAATATATTGGCCTCTACTGCCTTCTGTGGTAGAGAATGCCACAGGTTCACCACTCTCTGGGTGAAGATATTCCTCCTCATCTCAGTCCTAAATGGACTACCCCTTATCCTTAGACTGTGATCCCTGGTTCTGGACTCCCCGACCATCGGGAACATCTTTCCTGCATCTAGTCTGTCCAGTGTTGTCAGGATTTTATAAGTTTCAATGAGATCCCCTCTCATTCTTCTAAACTCCAGCGAGTACAAGACCAATCGACCCAATCTCTCCTCATACGTCATTCCTGCCATCCCAGGTATCAGCCTGGTGAATCTTCGCTGAACTCCTTCCATGGCAAGAACATCCTTCCTCAGATAAGGCGAGCAAAACTGCACACAATACTCAAGGTGTGGTCTCACCAAGGCCCTGTACAACTGCAGCAAGACATCCTTGTTCCTGTACTCAAACCCTCTCGCTACGAAGGCCAACATGCCATTTGCCTTCTTAACCGCTTGCTGCACCTGCATGCTTACCTTCAGCGACTGGTGCACAAGGACACCCAGGTCTCGTTGCACTTCCCCTTCTCCCAATCTATTGCCATTCAGATAATAATCTGCCTTCCTGTTTTTGCCACCAAAGTGGATAACCTCGCATTTATCCACGTTATACTGCATCTGCCCAATCACCCAACCTGTCCAAATCATCCTGGAGTTTCTCGGCATCCTCCTCACAGCACACACGCCCACCCAGCTTTGTGTCGTCGGCAAGAAACAGAAGAATGAGTGGCTCCGAATGGGTGGCCTTGTTGGAACAGAACAATGGTCAACCCTGGATAAATGATCTTGATTAAAACTCTTAAAGATGACACATGAGATAAGGGACATCTGCTCTTCACACCTACATGGTAAACTTCAAATAACTGTTGCTGATGTGGCAGTAAAAATTGCAGAGGTCAGCAGAAAGATGAATAGTGATAATTAACTTGGATCAACAGAAACCTTATGGAATATAACTGAAAAAGGGTATAAATATTGAACTCTCAAATGGGATATCAGACTCACTTTAATCAGGCAAAGCGATTCTCGACTACAGAGGCGGCTCTTTGTACCTCGGGGATCGAAGGTAATTTGATATTGATGGATATCCTGTATAGAAAACTTTGAGAACTGTAATACGGTAGCGAAGTTAAGATTTAAAAGTAAGATTCTCTGTTAAAAATCAGATCATATTTTTTCTCTTTTTAGAACTGTTAACATTGCAATTGACTGAGTCGCCAACTGTAAATTGCATGTCGGTTCTTTTAATAAATCTCTATATGTTTTTAGAATTGTCTCACATAAGTCTTCTGTATCAATAACTCGTGAACCCAATCTCTGTACACTCTTTGGTGAAGAGGTACATTTCTGAGAGGAGACCTCCAGACCCTCATAATATCCGGGACATTACAGTCTGGCTAAACTTATTAAAAGTGCTACCTGGAGATGGCACGAAAATTGGTGGAGTGGTAAATAGTGAGGAGGGAAGCCTCAGGCTACAGGACGATATAGACGGGTTGGTCAGATGGGCAGAACAGTGGCAAATGGAATTTAACCCTGTAAAAGGTGTGAGGTGATGCATTTTAGGAGGACTAACAAGGCAAGGGAATACACAATGAATGGTAGAACCCTAGGAAGGACAGAGGATCAAAGGGACTTTGGTGTGCCTGTACATAGTTCCCTGAAGGCAGCAGGACAGGCAGATAAGGTGGTTAAAAAGGCATATGGGATACTTGCCTTCATTAGCCGAGGCATAGAATATAAGAGCAGGGAGGTTATGATGGAGCTGTACAAAACGTTAGTAAGGCCACAGCTGGAATACTGTGTGCAGTTCTGGTCGCCACACTATAGGAAGGATGTGATTGCATTGGAGAGGGTGCAGAGGAGATTCACCAGGATGTTACCTGGGCTGGAGCGCTTCAGCTATGAAGAGAGACTGGACAGGCTGGGGTTGTTTTCCTTAGGGCAGAGAAGGCTGAGGGGGGACCTGATTGAGGTGTACAAAATTATGAGGGGCATAGATAGGGTAGATAGAAAGGAACTTTTCCCCTTAGTAGAGGGGTCAATAACCAGGGGGCATAGATTCAAGGTAAGGGGCAGGAGGTTTAGAGGGGATTTGAGGAAAAACTTTTTCACCCAGAGGGTGGTTGGAATCTGGAACTCACTGCCTGAAAGGGTGGTAGAGGCAGGAACCCTCACAACATTCAAGAAGCATTTAGATGAGCACTTGATACGCCATAGCATACAAGGCTAGGGACCAAGTGCTGGAAAATGGGATTAGAATAGACAGGGCTTGATGGCCGGCGCAGACACGACGGGCCGAAGGGCCTCTTTCTGTGCTGTATAACTCTATGACTGTCTTCTTCTCTCTTAGGCAGTCCCTCGGAACCGAGGATGACTTGCTTCCACATTAAAAATGAGTTCTCAGGTGACTGATGAGTCGAATGTGGGACCTACAGTCTCTGTCACAGGTGGGGCAGACGGTGGTTGAAGGGGCTGGTGGGTGGGGTGCTTGGATTGATGTGCGTTCCTTCCGTTGTTTGTGCTTGGCTTCCGCTTGCTCCCAGCGAAGAGACTCGAGGTGTTCGGCGCCTTCCCCGGATGCTTCTCCTCCACTTTGTGCGGTCTTGGGGCCCAGGGATTCCCAGGTGTCGGTGGGGGATGTTGCACTTTTTCCAAGGAGGCTTTGAGGGTGTCCTTGAAGCGTTTCCTCTGCCCACCTGGGGCTCTCTTGCCGTGCCGGAGCTCCAAGTAGAGCACTTGTTTTGAGAGTCTCGTATCGGGCATGTGTGTGTGTGTGTGTGCTAGGCCATTGTAGCAGAGCCTGGTCTCCAATCGTCTTGGATCCCCTTGCCGTTGGACCAAGACCTTGCTCTGTCAAGCCCGTGTGGTAGCTGGCGTGCAACGGCCACCCCACGTCAAAAGAACTCACGCACAGGCATCTTCCACCCTTTAAAATGAAGTTCGGGACCTGGAACGTCAGGACTTTTTCCGAGTGGCAGGCAGTGACTAGTGGGGTACCGCAGGGCTCGGTCCTAGGACCCCAGCTATTCACAATATATATATTAGTTAATGATCTAGACGAGGGAACTAGATGTAACATCTCCAAGTTTGTAGACGACACAAAGCTGGATGGGCGTGTGTGCTGTGAGGAGGATGCAGAGAAACTCCAGTACGATTTGGACAGGTTGGGTGATTGGGCAGATGCAGTATAATATGGATAAATGCGAGGTTATCCACTTCGGTGGCAAAAACAGGAAGACAGATTATTATCTGAATGGCAATAGATTGGGAAAAGGGGAAGTGCAACGAGACCTGGGCGTCCTTGTGCACCAGTCGCTGAAGGTAAGCATGCAGGTGCAGCAGGCGGTTAAGAAGGCAAATGGTATGCTGGCCTTCATAGCGAGAGGATTCGAGTACAGGAGCAAGGAAGGCTTGCTGCAGTTGTACAGGGCCTTGGTGAGACCACACCTTGAGTATTGTGTGCAGTTTTGGTCGCCTTATCTGAGGAAGGATGTTCTTGCCATGGCTGAATACCTGACCATGATAAAAGATAGCAAACTGAGAAAAACCTTGACAATGTACAGACTTAGTGAGCATAGCCTGGCCATCGAAAAAGGTAGACACAGGCAGACCTGGCTGCCCAGAAAGGACAGGATATGCTCTCACTGCAGTCAGGGAGTGGTGGAGACAGAGATGCACTTCCTCACAACTGGTGGAAACTATCAGGACATAAGGGGGAATTTCTACCCAAAATTCGTAAAAATATGCCCTGAATTCGAAAATTTGAATGACCACCAAAAACTCCCATATCTATTAGGGGAACAGAAAAAATGCGTAACTCTAGCGGCAAACTATGTTACAGCTTGCCATAAGCAGAGGAACAACCAGTGACCATTAAATCTAAGAAAAGATTATATGTGTATTATATGTATACATGGGTATATTTGTCTATACACTGTGGCCTAGAAATTGAGTTGACGCCGCGCCAGGGCTTTAGCGCCGGAAATTTAGCGCCGGCGCTAATTCCCTTGCGCGCGCCAAAAATTCAGTAGCGCCGCGCCCAGACGGCTGCCGGCGCTACTGGCGGGCGTGAGCGCCTCCCAATGGGCGCTGAGTGCCGAATTGCGGCGCTAATCCGGCGCTGCGGCACCCGATGCGGTGCGGCAGGCTGGGGAAGTGCAGGCCTCCTCCTTCAGTTAAGGAGGAGCTGCCTGCACCCGCCCGCTGTCCGTTCAAATATTGAAAAAATGAGCCCGGCACCTCGGACAAGTGCCGGGCTTGCAGGCCAGACGCATCTGTTCCGCGGGGGGGGGGGTGGAGGAGTCCGGGGAGGGAGGTGCGGCCAGGCAGCCGACGGGAAAGCGGCCGGCCGCCGCGCGACCTTAATGCGCCGGCGCAAACTCGGGGAAGACTCGGTTGCCAGAGTCTTAGTTGCGGCTGCACGGGCGAGGCGGCCGCAACTGAATTTCGGCGCTGGGGCCCGTCGTCATGGCAACCGGGACGCTGCGCACACCGATGACGTCATCGGTGCCGGCGCAGCGCTACCGGTCTACCGCGGCGTAAGGGCCCCAGGCAATTTCGGCGCCGGCGCCAAATGCAGCGCTAGGCCCTCTAGCGCCGCAAAATCGGCGCTAAGGGCACTCAATTTCTAGGCCTGTATGTCTAGATCTGCGTTTATGTGTTCAATCATACATGTTTTTCTGTGCTTTGGCAACATAAGATGTATCTTGTCATGCCAATAAAGCAATTTGAATTGAATTGAATTGAATTGAGTGCAGCGAAGATTCACCAGGTTGATACCTGGGATGGCAGGAATGACGTATGAGGAGAGATTGGTTCGATTAGGTTATATTCGCTAGAGTTTAGAAGAATGAGAGGGGATCTCATTGAAACTTATAAAATTCTAACAGGACTAGACAGACTAGATGCAGGAAGGATGTTCCCGATGGCGGGGGAGTCCAGAACCAGGGGTCACAGTCTAAGGATAAGGGGTAAGCCATTTAGGACAGAGATGAGGAGGAATTTCTTCACCCAGAGAGTGGTGAACCTGTGGAATTCTCTACCACACAGGGCAGTTGAGGACAATTCATTAAATATATTCAAGAAGGAGTTGGATATATTTCTTGAGGCTAAAGGGATCAAGGGATATGGGGAGAAAGCAGGGACAGGGTACTGAGTCTGGATGATCAGCCATGATTGCATTAAATGGCGGAGCAGGCTCGAGGGGCCGAATGGCCTACTCCTGCTCCTATCTTCTATGGACCCTCATGGGCAACTATGACTATGGGGGAAAAATTCTTAAGGCGCCTCCCGTTAAGAGGGCGCTAATGGGGCGCAAAGCAACTTAGCGCCCAGGCGCGGCAATGTTTGCGTCGCTCGTGAAACCAACTAGACATTTTGCGGCGGCGCTAAATACGACCGCCACGATCTCCCACGCCGGCAGATCGTGACGTCGGTCGAGCGCGCAACGCCTCCCGGTAGCGCCCCGGACCGGATATTGAGCGGCGCCCCCTGCCTTTACCGCCTGCCGCTAGCCACGACAGGCTGAGGGGAGCGTGTTGCAGTCGGGAATGGGACTGGGGGAGCGTTATTTAAAGGCGGCCGCTTCCTGCCTTTTTTTTGTCGGGGACATTTTTGCACCACGCATTCTGAGAGAGAGAGAGACTTCTGGAGAGATTCAACGCTGTGTGAAGGAGTTTTGGGTACTTTGCAGGTTCATTTTGATTGGCCCTTCCTTGCTCCGCCAGCACTCTGAGGTAGCGCCTCGCTCCTCGGCCTTTGCGCCTTAAGGCAGGTGTGAAGCGCCTGATTTACCGCTCCAATCACCTCCAGGGGCGATAAAAGCCAAGTTTGCTGTCGGAGGCGATAATTAACGCCAGGCGCTAAACTTTGCGCACGGCCGATAACGGCGCCCCAAACAGGGCGATACCGAATTTTTTCCCCGATGACTCTATGGAGGACGGTAACATTCTTGGGTTGCCCCAAGGGAGAGATAGCCCGGACCTTTAGACCCAGTTAAGCGTCTTTAGGATTCGGTTAACTCAACCTTTAGTTGAAAGTGAACATCTGCGAAATACGCCTGATCCGGGATAGCCCCAAAGGGGCTAGGACAAGGCTTTTGATAAGGTCCCACATAAGAGATTAGCGTGTAAAGTTAAGGCACATGGGATTGGGGGCAAGGTATTGACTTGGATAGAGAACTGGTTGGCGGACAGAAAGCAAAGAGTTGGAATAAACGGGTCGTTTTCCGAGTGGCAGGCAGTGACTAGTGGGGTACCGCAAGGATCGGTCCTAGGACCCCAGCTATTCACAATATATATTAATGATCTGGACGAGGGAATTGGATGTAATATCTCCAAATTTGCAGACGACACAAAGCTGGGTGGGAGGGTATGCTGTGAGGAGGATGTCGTGAAACTCCAGTACGATTTGGACAGGTTAGGTGATTGGGCAGAAACATGGCAAATGCACTATAATGTGGATAAATATGAGGTTATCCACTTTGGTGGCAAAAACAGGAAGGCAGATTATTATTTGAATGGCAACAGATTGGGAGAAGGGAAGGTGCAAAGAGACCTGGGTGTCCTTGTGCACCAGTCGCTGAAGGTAAGCATGCAGGTGCAGCAGGCGGTTAAGAAGGCAAATGGTATGTTGGCCTTCGTAGCAAGAGGGTTCGAGTACAGGAACAAAGATGTCTTGCTACAGTTGAACAGGGCCTTGGTGAGACCACACCTTGAGTATTGTGTGCAGTTTTGGTCGCCTTACCTGAGGAAGGACGTTCTTGCCATGAAAGGAGCGCAGCGAAGATTCACCAGGCTGATACCTGGGATGGCAGGAATGACGTATGAGGAGAGATTGGATCGATTGGGCTTATACTCACTGGAGTTTAGAAGATTGAGAGGGGATCTCATCGAAACCGATAAAATTCTGTCAGGCCTGGGCAGACTAGATGCAGGAAGGATGTTTCTGATGGCCGGGGAGTCCAGAACCAGGGGTCACAGTCTAAGGATAAGGGGTAAGCCATTTAGGACTGAGAGGAGGAGGAATTTCTTCACCCAGAGAGTGGTGAACCTGTGGAATTCTCTACCACACAAGGCAGTAGAAGCCAATTCATTAAATATATTCAAGAAAGAGTTGGATATATTTCTTAAGGCTAAAGGGGTCAAGGGATACGGGGAGAAAGCAGGGACAGGGTACTGAATTTGGATGATCAGCCATGATCTCATTGAATGGCGGAGCAGGCTCGAGGGGCCGAATGGCCTGCTCCTGCTCCTATCCTCTATGTTTCTATGTCTATATCCTTTTCGTACTGTCCCGCCCAACTTTGTAACTTTTAACACGTACTTTTGAATTTTATACATAATCTCTTTCTCGGTATAAATTTACGTGTTAAATGGGGCATTCTCAAATTAGGAGTGTTGGACAACATTTTCAAAATGTATACCTGTATAAATTTCAAATTAAATGCGCACAGCCAATCCCATTAGCCGAGAAGGCACACGGTAATAACCTGAAATTGTATTAGTAAGTCTGAGTATAAATGGTTTCACTGGCGTTTAATAAGGTAGGATTCTCAATTTATTTCAGAGTTTTACACTCATTATGCCAATGGTATGTTGGCCTTTTATTACAATAGGTTTGGAGTATCAAAGAAAGTCACAGCGCGGAAGGAGGCCATTCGGCCCATCGTGTCCGCGCCGGCCAACAAAGAGCTATCCAGCCTAATCCCACTTCCCAGCTCTCGGTCCGTAGCCCTGCAGGTTACAGCATCCCAAAGTGCGCATCCAAGTACTTTTTAAATGTGGTGAGGGTTCCTGCCTCTACCACCCTTTCAGGCAGTGAGTTCCAGACCCCCACAACCCCCTGGGTGAAGACATTTCCCCTCAAATCTCCTCTAAACCTCCCACCAATTACTTTAAATCTGTGCCCCCTGGTTTTTGACCCCTCTGCTAAGGGAAATAGGTCCTTTCTATCCACTTTATCTAGGCCCCTCATAATTTTATACACCTCAATACAGCCTCCTCTGTTCCAAGGAAAACAGACCCAGCCTATCCAGTCTTTCCTCGTAGCTAAGATTCTCTACTCCCAGCAACATCCTTGTAAATCTCCTCTGTACCCTCTCTAGTGCAATCACATCTTTCCTGTAATGTGGTGACCAGAACTGCACGCAGTACTCTAGCTGTGGCCTAACTATACAGTTGAAGCATAACCTCCCTGCTCTTGTATTCTATGCCACGGCTAATAAAGGCAAGTATCCCTTATGCCTTCTTAACCACCTTATCTACCTGGCCTGCTATCTTCAGGGATCTGTGGACATGCACTCCAAGGTCCCTTTGTTCCTCTACGCTACTCAGTGTCCCACCATTTAATGTGTATTCCCTTTCCTTGTTAGCCCTCCCGAAATGCATTACCTCGCACTTCTCCGGATTGAATTCCATTTGCCACTGTCCTGCCCACCTGACCAATTTATTGATATCTTCCTGCAGTCTACAGCTTCCTTCTTCAGTATCAACCACACAGCCGATTTTAGTATCATCTGCAAGCTTCTTAATCATACCCCCTATATTCAAGTCTAGATCATTGGTATAGACCACAGAAAGCAAGGGACCCAGTACTGAGCCCTGCGGAACCCCACTGGAAACAGCCTTCCAGTCACAAAAACACCCATCAACCATTACCCTCTGCTTCCTGTCTCCGAGCCAGTTTTGAATCCAACTTGACACTTTGCCCTGGATCCCATGGGCTTTTAACTTGGTGACCAGTCTGCCATGTGGAACCTTATCAAAAGCCTTGCTAAAGTCCATACACACTACATCAAATGCACTACCCTCATCTACCCTCCTTGTTACCTCCTCAAAAAATTCTATCAAGTTTGTCAGACACGACTTTCCCTTAACAAATCCGTGTTGACTATCCTTGATTAATCCGTGTCTTTCTAAATGAAGATTTATCCTGTCCTTCAGAATTCTTTCCAATAATTTTCCCACCACCGAGGTTAGGCTGACTGGCCTGTAATTACTCGGTCTATCCGTTTATCCCTTTTTAAACAAGGCTACCACATTAGCAGTCCCCCAGTCCTCCGGCCCCACACCTGAAGCCAGAGAGGATTGAAAAATTATGGTTAAGGCCCCTCTTTTGCTTCGCTTAACAGCCTGGGATACATTTCATCTGGGCCTGGGGATTTACCCACTTTTAAAGCTGCTAAACCCCTTAATACTTCCTCTCTCACTATGTTTATTTCATCTAATATTTCACACTCCTCCCCCCGATAGCAATGTCTGCTTCGCCCCTCTCCTTTGTGAAAACAGACGCAAAGTATTCATTCAGAACCCTACCGACGTCTCCCGCCTCCACACACAGACTACCCTCATGATCTCTAATAGCCCCTACCCTTTCTTTAGTTATCCTCTTACTCTTAATATATTTATAAAAACATCTTTGGGTTTTCCTTGATTTTACTTGACAAGAATTTTTCATGCTGTCTCTTTGCTTTCCTAATGTGCTGTTTAATTGCACCCCTGCACTTCCTGTACTCTAAAGATTCTGGAGTATAAGACTAAGGGAGTCTTACTGCAATTATATAGGGCCCTGGTGAGACCACACCTGGAGTATTGTGTACAGTTTTGGTCTCCTTACCCAAGGAAGGATATACTTGCCATTGAGGGAGTGCAACGAAGGTTCACCAGACTGGTTCCTGGGATGGGGGGATTGTCCTATGGGGAGAGATTGAGTAGACTAGGCCTATATTCTCTAGAGTTTAGAAGAATGAGAGGTGAGCTCATTGAAACATACAAGATTCTTACAGGGCTTGACAGGGTAGATGCTGAGAGGCTGTTTCCCCCTGGCTGGAGAGTCTAGAACCAGGGGTCACAGTCTCAGGATAAGGGGTCGGCCATTTAGGACTGAGATGAGGAGGAATTTCTTCACTCAGAGGGCGGTGAATCTTTGGAATTCTCTACCTCTCTCTCTCACACACTCTCTCTCTCTCTCACACGCTCTCTCTCTGTCTCTGTCTCTCTCTCTCTGCCTTTCCTTCTCATTCTCTATCTCTCTCTGTCTGTCTGTCTGTCTCTCTCTCTCTCTCTCTGTCTCTCTCTCTCTGTCTCTCTCTCTGTCTCCCTGTCTCTCACTCTCTCTGTCTCTCTCTCTGTCTGTCTGTCTCTCTCTGTCTCACTCTCTCTGTCTCTCTCTCTCTCTCTCTGTCCCACACTCTCTCTCCCTGTCTCTCTCTCTGTCTCAGTCTCTCTCTCTCACACACTCTCTCTCAGTCTCTCTCTCTCTCTCAGTCTCTGTCTC
>NC_141019.1:36517925-36590425 GCF_052327205.1 Somniosus microcephalus | reverse complement strand
AGTACTGCCTCTCCGACAGTGCGGCGCTCCCTCAGTACTGCCCCTCCGACAGTGCCATGCTCCCTCAGTACTGCCTCTCCGACAGTGCGGCGCTCCCTCAGTACTGACCCTCCGACAGTGCAGCGCTCCCTCAGTACCGCCCCTCCGACAGTGCGGCGCTCCCTCAGTACTGCCCATCCGACAGTGCGGCGCTCCCTCAGTACTGCCCCTCCGATTTTGCGGCGCTCCCTCAGTACCGCCCCTCCGACAGTGCGGTTCTCCCTCAGTACTGCCCCTCCGACAGTGCGGCGCTCCCTCAGCACTGCCCCTCCCACAGTGCGGCGCTCCATCAGTACCGCCCCTCCGACAGTGCGGCGCTCCCTCAGTACCGCCCCTCCGACAGTGCGGCGCTCCCTCAGTACTGTCCCTCCGACAGTGCGGCGCTCCCTCAGCACTGCCCCTCCCACAGTGCGGCGCTCCCTGGGAAGATATTACACCACCCGCTGAAACGTAGCTGCACCCTCACCCACCGCACAAAGAGTTTGTCTCCCTCCCAGCGTTGTACACAGGAAAAAGACGCCATGAATCATTTAAAGAGCCATGTTTTTTATCGCAGCGAGTTGTCGTGATCTGGAACGCGCTGCCTCAAAGGGCGGTGGGAGCAGATTCAATAGTAACTTTCAAAAGGGGAATTGGATCAATACCTGAAGAGGAAAAATTCACAGGGCTACGGGGGAAAGAGCAGGGGGGGAGAGAGTGGGACTAATTGGAGAGCTTGTTCAAAGGGCCGGCACAGGCTCGATGGGCCGAATGGCCCCCTCCTGTGCCGAGAGATTCTATTACAGTAAAAACATTCTTATTCAATTGCAATCTAATGGGCTTTTTCTTCCCCTGTTTTTTTTTATATACAGCTAATCCCTCTCTTCTTCTTCATCGGCCTGGGCTCAGGATCTGCCTCGCTGTACCTGCTGCGCCTGGCAATATTCAACCCCGATGTCATGTACGTACACGTTAGGGGAGACGGGAACTATCTCCACCGGACTCCGATGCAAACGTCCCGCAGACACGATTGAAAGAAGGGAACGAACTCCTGTTTCTCCCGCCCCCTTTTCCCCACCTCAGGACGTCCCAAAGCGCTTCACAGCCAATGAAGTACTTTATTTTTGAAGTGTGGTCACTGTTGTAATGTGGGAAACGCAGCAGGCAATTTGCGCACAGCAAGCTCCCACATGGAGCAATGTGATAAATGACCAGATCATCTGTTTTTTAGTGATGTTGGTTGAGGGATAAATATTGGCCCCAGGACACCAGGGAGAACTCCCCCCTGCTCTTCTTCGAAATAGTGGCCGCGGGATCTTTTACGTCCACCTGAGAGAGCAGACGGGGCCTCGGTTTAACATCTCATCCGAAAGACGGCGCCTCCGACAGTGCAGTGCTCCCTCAGTACTGCCCCTCCGACAGTGCGGCGCTCCCTCAGTACTGCCCCTCCGACAGTGCGGCGCTCCCTCAGTACTGCCCCTCCGACAGTGCGGTGCTCCCTCATTAGCCCCCTCCGACAGTGCAGTGCTCCCTCAGTACCGCCCCTCCGACTGTGCGGCGCTCCCTCAGTAACGCCCCTCCGACAGTGCGGCGCTCCCTCAGTAACGCCCCTCCGACAGTGCGGCGCTCCCTCAGTAACGCCCCTCCGACAGTGCGGCGCTCCCTCAGTACTGCCCCTCCGACAGTGCGGCGCTCACTCAGTACCGCCCCTCCAACAGTGCGGCACTCCCTCAGTACTGCCCCTCCGACAGTGCGGCGCTCCCTCAGTACCGCCCCTCCGACAGTGCGGCACTCCCTCAGTACCGCCCCTCTGACAGTGCAGCGCTCCCTCAGTACTGCCCCTCCGACAGTGCGGCGCTCCCTCAGTACCACCCCTCCGACAGTGCGGCGCTCCCTCAGTACCGCCCCTCCGACAGTGCGGCGCTCCCTCAGTACTGCCCCTCCGACAGTGCGGCGCTCCCTCAGTACTGGCGCCGGGGAGTGTCGGCCTGGATTATGAGGCTCGAGTCTCTGGAGTGGGAGCTGGAACCAACCACCTTCTGACTCAGAGACGAGAGCGAGTGCTACTCGCTCAGGCACAGATGACGCCTAATGCCAAGTCTCGCTAACCGAGCTCGCGCCTCAATGGGTCTTACGCCTTATTCCCTCCCCGTGGTGAGGAATCAGCGCCTTCGGAGGGGCGGGGGCGGGGATGTGTGAGTAGGGAGCGGTTTGAGGACAGAGGAATGAAGGAACGCTGAACTTGTGGTTCTTCTGCTTTCCCTCAGCTGGGACAGGAAGAACAATCCGGAACCCTGGAACAAGCTGAGCCCCACCCACCAGTACAAGGTAGGCCACAGCCATTCACACTTACTGGATACAAGGCCTGAGTTTAATACAGGCTTCACGCCTGTTAAGGAAGTGATAACAAGTCACTTAGAAAATCATAACATGATTAGGCAGAATCAATATGGTTTTATGAAAGGGAAATTGTTGAGTCTGAGTGTTCCAGATATGCTTATTCTAAATCACTGGACACAGACAACAAGAATAACTTAAACAGGTCTTTACTAATCGAAGGTCAGGGCTGAACTGCTTAGCAAATTACTACACAGAGGCCTAGAAATTGAGTGCCCTTAGCGCCGATTTTGCGGCGCTAGAGGGCCTAGCGCTGCATTTGGCGCCGGCGCCGAAATTGCCTGGGGCCCTTCCGCCGCGGTAGACCGGTAGCGCTGCGCCGGCACCGATGACGTCATCGGTGTGCGCAGCGTCCCGGTTGCCATGCCGACGGGCCCCAGCGCCAAAATTCAGTTGCGGCCGCCTCGCCCGTGACAGCCGCAACTAAGACTCTGGCAACAGAGTCTTACAAGTCTTTGCGCCGGCGCATTAAAGGCCCCGCGGCGGCCGGCCGCTTTCCCGCCGGCCGCCTGGCCGCAGCTCCCTCCCCGGACTTCCCCCCCCCCGCCCCCGGAACAGAAGCAAGCCCGGCACTTGTCCGAGGTGCCGGGCTCATTTTTAAAAAGATTTTCGCGGGCCGCGGCCGGGTGCAGGCAGCTCCTCCTTAAGGGAAGGAGGAGGCCTGCACTTCCCGAACCTGCCGCACCGCATCGGGTGCCGCAGCGCCGGAATTGCGGCGCGAAACGGCAGTTAGCGCCGATTTACCGCCGCAAAGACCCTTCAGTAGCGCCGGCAGCCGTTTGGGCGCGGCCCTGCTGAATTTTTGGCGCGCGCAGGGGGACTTAGCGCCGGCACTAACTTCCGGCGCTAAAGCCCTGGCTAAGCCAAAACTCAATTTCTAGGTCACTGTTTATATACCGGTGTGGTCACCACCGGTACTACAATATACAGTAGCCAAGAGAAAGTAGTCCATCTCTTAAGGTAGTCTCTTAAGGTGGTACAGGTTACATACACCACAGAAATCATGTTTATTAGAGTTTTTTGAGGATGTATCTAGCAGGGTAGATAAAGGGGAACCAGTGGATGTAATATATTTGGATTTCCAAAAGGCATTCGATAAGGTGCCACATAAAAGGTTATTACACAAGACTAGGGCTCATGGGGTTGGGGGTAATATAGTAGCATGGATAGAGGATTGGTTAACGGACAGAAAACAGGGAGTAGGGATAAACGGATCTTTGTCAGGTTGGCAGGCTGTAACTAGTGGGGTGCCGCAAGGATCAGTGTTGGGGCCTCAGCTATTTACAATCTACATTAATGATCTAGATGAAGGGACCGAGTGTAATGTGTCCAAGTTTGCTGCTGATACAAAGCTAGGTGGGACAGTAAGCTGTGAGGAGAACACAGAGAGCCTGCAAAGGGATATAGATAGACTGAGTGAGTGGGCAGTAAGGTGGCAGATGGAGTATAATGTAGGGAAATGTGAGGTTATTCACTTTGGTAGGAAGAATAGAACAACAGAATATTGTTTAAATGGTGAGAAACTTTCAAATGTTGGTGTTCAGAGAGATTTGGGTGTCCCCGTGCAAGAAACACAGAAAGCTAGCATGCAGGTACAGCAAGCAGTAAGGAAGGCAAATGGCATGTTGGCCTTTATTGCAAGGGGGTTGGAGTATAAGAGTGAGGAAGTCTTGCTCCAATTGTACAGGGCCTTGGTGAGACCACACCTGGAGTACTGGGCACAGTTCTGGTCTCCTTATCTAAGGAAGGGTATACTTGCCTTGGAGGCGATGCAACGAAGGTTCACTAAATTGATTCCTGCGATGAGAGGGCTGTCCTATGATGAGATTGAGTAGAATGGGCCGATACTCTCTGGAGTTTAGAAGAATGAGAGGTGATCTCATTGAAACATACAAGATTCTGAGGGGGATTGACAGGGTAGATGCTGAGAGGCTGTTTCCCCCTGGCTGGGGAGTCTAGAACCAGGGGTCACAGTCTCAGGATAAGGGGTCGGCCATTTAGGACTGAGATGAGGAGGAATTTCTTCACTCAGAGGGCGGTGAATCTTTGGAATTCTCTGCCCCAGAGGGCTGTGGAGGCTCAGTCGTTGAGTATATTCAAGGCTGAGATCGATAGATTTTTGGACTCTAGGGGAATCGAGGGATATGGGGATCGGGCAGGAAAGTGGAGTTGAGGTCGATGATCAGCCATGATCTCATTGAATGGCGGAGCAGGCTCGAGGGGCCGAATGGCCGACGCCTGCTCCTAATTCTTACGTTCTCAATAACCACGGCTCGTTTATTTTTCTTTCCCAACCCACCCCCGCCGACGGAACAGTTCCTGGCGGTCCAGACTGACTACAGCAAGCTGAAGAAGGATGGTCCGGACTTCTAGAGACTGCGATGGCGGCACACACCCCGACTGCCAAACCTCACCGATAACGTAACTCCCCCTCCGTCCAATCAGCCCCATTTCTACTGTCACACCCGCCCCCCCAACCTCGAGAGTCTTAACACAGCATGAGGCAAACCTTTTTACGATTTTTGGATGAAGCTTTTAATATGTAACACGAATAAAGTTTTCAGCAAGAGGAATATGTCTGTCGTCTCTTCACTCCCGCAGGTTTCTAACCAAGGTATACGGAGACCAGAACTGTGCACAGTGCTCCAAGTGTGGTCTAACCAAGGTACATGGAGACCAGAGTTGTGCACAGTGCTCCAAGTGTGGTCTAACCAAGGTATATGGAGACCAGACTGTGCACAGTGCTCCAAGTGTGGTCTAACCAAGGTATATGGAGACCAGAACTGTGCACGGTGCGCCAAGTGTGGTCTAACCAAGGTATATGGAGACCAGAACTGTGCACAGTACTCCCAGTGTGGTCTAACCAAGGTATATGGAGACCAGAACTGAGCACGGTGCTCCAAGTGTGGTCTAACCAAGGTATACGGAGACCAGAACTGTGCACGGCGTTCCAAGTGTGGTCTAACCAAGGTATATGGAGACCAGAACTGTGCACAGTGCTCCAAGTGTGGTCTAACCAAGGTATATGGAGACCAGAACTGTGCACAGTGCTCCAAGGCTGGTGTTACCCAGATATATGGAGACCAGAACAGTGCACAGTGCTCCAAGTGTGGTCTAACCAAGGTACATGGAGACCAGAACAGTGCACAGTGCTCCAAGTGTGATCTAACAAAGGTATAGGGAAACCAGAACTGAGCACAGTGCTCCAACTGTGGTCTAACCAAGGTATACGGAGACCAGAACTGTGCACAGTGCTCCAAGTGTGGTCTAACCAAGGTTTATGGAGACCAGAACTGTGCACAGTGCTCCAAGTGTGGTCTAACCAAGGTATATGGAGACCAGAACTGTGCACAGTGTTCCAAGTATGGTCTAACCAAGGTATACGGAGACCAGAACTGTGCACAGTGCTCCCAGTGTGGTCTAACCAAGGTATACGGAGACCAGAACTGTGCACAGTGCTCCAAGTGTGATCTAACCAAGGTATATGGAAACCAGAACTGTGCACAGTGCTCCAAGTGTGGTCTAACCAAGGTATACGGAGACCAGAACTGTGCACAGTGCTCCAAGTGTGGTCTAACCAAGGTATATGGAGACCAGAACTGTGCACAGTGCTCCAAGTGTGGTCTAACCAAGGTATATGGAGACCAGAACTGTGCACAGTGCTCCAAGTGTGGTCTAACCAAGGTATATAGAGACCAGAACTGTGCACAGTGCTCCAAGTCCGGTCTAACCAAGGTATACGGAGACCAGATGGTTAAAGTAATTGGTGAACATCAGTGGTCCCAGCACCGATCCCCGTGGAGCACCCCTTCCCACCTTTTGCCAGGCTGAGTAACTAGCCTTGACCCTTACTCCCTGTTTTCTGTTCTGTAGCCTGCTAGTTACCCCGACTCCACATTCTCTAATCGCGGTCATGAGTCTACTGTGCTGTACCTCCCACCTTACACCCTCTGTCAACTTCAGGTCATCCAGAACTCCATCTGCCCAGTGTCCTAACTCGCACCGAGCCCCGTTCACCCATCGACCCAGCCCCTGTGCTCGCTGACGTACACTGGCTCCCGATCCGGCAACGCCTTGATTTCAAAATTCTCACCTTTGTGATTAAATTCCCCCATGGCCTTCTCACCCCCCTCCCTATCTGTGTAGTCTCCTCCAGCCCCTACAACCCTCTCTATCTCTGTAACTTCCTCCAGCCCCTACAGCCCTCCCTATCTCTGTAACCGCCTCCAGCCCCTACAACCCTCCCTATCTTTGTAACCTCCTCCAACCCGTACAACCCACCCTATCTTTGTAATCTCCTCCAGCCCTTACAACCCTCTCTATCTCTGTAACCGCCTCCAGCCCCTACAACCCTCCCTATCTCTGTAACCTCCTCCAGCCCCCTACAACCCTCCCTATCTCTGTAACTTCCTCCAGCCCCTACAACACTCCCTATCTCTGTAACCGCCTCCAGCCCAAACAACACTCCCTATCTCTGTAACCACCTCCAGCCCCGACAACCCTCCCTATCCCTGTAACCTCCTCCAGCCCCCTACAACCCTCCCTATCTCTGTAACCTCCTCCAGCCCCCTACAACCCTCCCTATCTCTGTAACCTCCTCCAGCCCCTACAACCCTCCCTATCTCTGTAACCTCCTCCAGCCCCCTACAATCCTCCCTATCTCTGTAACCTCCTCCAGCCCCTACAACCCTCCCTATCTCTGTAACCTCCTCCAGCCCCTACAACCCTCTCTATCTCTGTAACTTCCTCCAGCCCCTACAACCCTCCCAATCTCTGTAACATCCTCCAGCCCCCTACAACCCTCCCTATCTCAGTAACCTCCTCCAGCCCCTACAACCCTCCCTATCTCTGTAACCTCCTCCAGCCCCCTACAACCCTCCCTATCTCTGTAACTTCCTCCAGCCCCTACAACACTCCCTATCTCTGTAACCGCCTCCAGCCCAAACAACACTCCCTATCTCTGTAACCACCTCCAGCCCCGACAACCCTCCCTATCCCTGTAACCTCCTCCAGCCCCCTACAACCCTCCCTATCTCTGTAACCTCCTCCAGCCCCCTACAACCCTCCCTATCTCTGTAACCTCCTCCAGCCCCTACAACCCTCCCTATCTCTGTAACCTCCTCCAGCCCCCTACAATCCTCCCTATCTCTGTAACCTCCTCCAGCCCCTACAACCCCCCTATCTCTGTAACCTCCTCCAGCCCCTACAACCCTCTCTATCTCTGTAACTTCCTCCAGCCCCTACAACCCTCCCTATCTCTGTAACCTCCTCCAGCCCCTACAAACCTCCCTATCTCTGTAACCTCCTCCAGCCCCTACAGCTCTCCCTATCTCTGTAACCACCTCCAGCCCCTACAACCCTCCCAATCTCTGTAACATCCTCCAGCCCCCTACAACCCTCCCTATCTCAGTAACCTCCTCCAGCCCCTACAACCCTCCCTATCTCTGTAACCTCCTCCAGCCCCCTACAACCCTCCCTATCTCTGTAACCTCCTCCAGCCCCCTACAACCCTCTCTATCTCTGTAACCTCCTCCAGCCCCCTACAACCCTCCCTATCTCTGTAACCTCCTCCAGCCCCCTACAACCCTCCCTATCTCTGTAACCTCCTCCAGCCCACGACAACCCTCCCTATCTCTGTAACCTCCTCCAGCCCCTACAACCCTCCCTATCTCTGTAACCTCCTCCAGCCCCTACAATCCTCCCTATCTCTGTAACCTCCTCCAGCCCCTACAACCCTCCGAGATCTCTGCCCTCCTCCAATTCCGACCTCTTGCGCCTCCCCCCGATTTCCATCGCTCCACCATTGGCGGCCGTGCCTTCAGCCACCTGGGCTCTAAGCTCTGGAATTCCCTCCCTAAACCTCTCCGCCTCTCTCTCTCCTCCTTTAAGACGCTCCTTAAAACATCCCTCTTTGACCAAGCTTTTGGTCACCTGTCCTAATATCTCCTAATGTGGCTTGGTGTCAATTTCTATCTGATTTACGCTCCTGTGAAGTGCCCTTGGGGCGTTTTACTATGTTAATAGCGGTTTATAAACGTTCGCCACTGCACAGCGCCACCTCTGGTGGGAGGGCAGCCATTGCAGCGTGACAGTTTACATTGGCATTTACTGTGTCTCACTGGGCTGCCGAGTCAGAAGGTCGTGGGTTCAAATCCCCGCTCCCACGCGGCCGTTTCGCGGAGACCCCATGGAGACCGTACCCCGGCGCGAGCGGACAAGGAATGAGCAAAAACCACAAAGAACAAGCAAGGTTTAGCTGTTGCTCCGGCCAACCTGTCGGACACGAGCGTAGTCAATGAGTCGGGTGTAGGCACTGGTTCCAGCGATGATGAGGCGGGGTCGGAACAGGCGGGCGGTGAAAGCCAGATTGTCGTAGTCGATCAGACCTGTGTCAGCCTGGGAGAGAGAAAGAGGGAGAGTGAGAGAGGGGGAGAGAGTGAGGAAGGGAGGGTGAGTGAGTGAGGGAGACAGAGAGAGGGAGGGAGAGGGAGAGAGAGACACAGAGAGAGAGAGAGAGAGACAGAGAGAGAGAGAGACAGAGAGAGAGAGACAGAGACAGAGAGAGAGAGAGACAGACAGAGAGAGAGAGACAGAGAGAGACACACAGAGAGAGAGACAGAGAGAGAAACAGAGAGAGAGACAGAGAGAGAGACACAGAGAGAGACAGAGAGAGAGAGACAGAGAGAGAGAGAGAGACAGACAGACAGAGCGAGAGAGACAGAGAGAGAGCCAGAGAGAGACAGAGAGAGAGAGAGACAGAGAGAGAGACAGAGAGAGAGCGAGAGAGACAGACAGAGCGAGAGAGACAGAGAGAGACAGAGAGAGAGAGCTCCTGCTTTGTCACTGGGATTTCAAGAAAGAGAATTAAATTAAACTTGGATGATAAATTCCAAAAATAACATGTTTTAAACCCACGACAAGAGGCTCGGAGCAGCTGTGATGGTGCAGAATATCAGAATCTTTCGGCACTAGAAAGAGAATAATTCAGGCTCTGGTCCTCGCATTACATCTTCGCTCTCAATCCCTCCCTTGTTCCCTCCCTCATTCTTCAGCGGAAGCTGCTCTCTCCCTCGCCCACACACAGCGGGGGAGAGAGGAAGGAGAAGGGGAGGGGTGGAAATCAAGAGCAGCCCCCCCCACTCCTCCCGCCTCCTCCCGTCCCCTCCCCCCCTCCCCAACTCAAACTGTTCCGGGCGTAAATGCCCCGCCCAGTGTGAAAGAGAGACTCGCATTTCTCCAACCCCTTTCACCACCTCAGGACGTCCCAAAGCGCTTCACAGCCAACGAAGTAATTTTTTTTGAAAGTGTGGTCACTGTTGTAATGTAGGAAACGCAGCAGACAATCTGCGCACAGCAAGCTCCCGCAAACAGCAATGTGATAAATGACCGGATCATCTGTTTTAGTGATGTTGGTTGAGGGATAAATATTGGCCCCAGGACACCGGGGAGAACTCCCCCCCCTGCTCTTCTTCGAAATAGTGGCCGTGGGATCATTTACATCTGTAACGCTGTGAAGCAATAAGCCATATTTCAGAAAGATGCACCATAATATGAACAGAATTCGGATATATATTAATACATGATATACTGGGTTTAAAAATCGAAAGCCTCGGAGACACAGGCTGCAAACAGAAATAAAGGCTTCTGAGATCAAGATTAACAAAGTTGCAAACATACAAGCTTTGAAATGGGAATTCGTTAAATACTAAAACAATGACCCTATTGAAATGGCAGTTTGACGATTCCGAAAGGTCTGGAGTTTGGGAATAACACAATGAAAATGCCCAGTTTAAAGTGTTAAGAACTAACACGTAAAACAGAAACACAAACATTAAAAGAGGTCTGTGCCTTTGAAAAGGTGACATCAAGTAAAGGAAACACCTGCTGGTCAAATAGTTTTCGTGTTAAACTTGGAAGACAGGAAACACGATTAAATATGCAACCAATTAAGATAGCTAGAAAACAAGTAAACACTCTGGTTAAAGTGGTATTAATTTATACATAGTAAATATGATACCAACAAGAACACTTTGAAGATATGACTTCAATAGATACACCAAGCAATTATATTGAGTTTGTATTGAACTTGGAGCAGTTAGGAGACTCAAAGGGCTAGAAATTCAGTAGGCTTTGCGCCCAGTTTTCGCCCAAAGAGGGCTTTTGCGCCACTTGCTGAGCTTTCGCCGATATTCAGCGCTGCGGTAATGGCGGCGTTAGCCAGTAGCGCTGCGCCGCCACTGATGACGTCATCGGTGTGCGCAGTGCCCCGCTACCGCCCCGCTACCGGCCCGACCGCCATATTTAGTTGCGGCTGCCTCTTCCGCAGCGGCCGCAAACAGCGATCAGAAAACGGGGCCGTCCTGTAGCATTAGTGGGGCGAGTTAAGGCGGAGGTGCGGTCGGCCGCTTTTTCGGCGGCCGCCTGCCCGCACCTCCTTCCCCGGCCTCCTCCACGGCATTGCCGGCTGTTTTCCGGGAGCCCGGCACTTCTCCGTGGTGCCGGGCTCATTTGCCGGCACTAGCGAGCGGCGATCTCGCTGTTGCAGGCACCTCCCCCTTAAGAGAGGGAGGAAGGCCTGCAGTACCGCAGCCTGCCGCTCCGCAGCGGGTGGCGCTGCGGCACCTAGCGCGCCGATATTCAGTTTCAGCGCCCCAAGCGGGGGCACCGAAACCCTTGAATTGCGGCCGACTTCGAGTTGGGGCGCTGAAACTGAATTTCCGGCGGGCGCAAGTGGCTCCGCGCGCAGCGGTACTTTCTGGGCGCGAGCGAGCTGGCCGCCCCAAACTGAATTTCTAGGCCAAAGTCTGTTAAACCAGCTAAAAGTGATATTAAGAATTGAATGGAAAATCTTCGATAAGAATGGCATCAAACAGAAACCATTGCTATCATATTGTTTTTATGATAGTTTTTGGAACACCTAAAGATAGAGACATAATTATGCATGCAGCAGTTGAATTGACAGTAAGAATAGAAAGTGCTCAACAGAAAGAATGAATAAGACAATTAGCTTACATCAGCAGAGAACTTCAAAGAATAAACCACTGCAAAAAGGGTATAAAAGATAGACCTTTTCAAACAGAAAGTCAGAAGTCGCTGAACGGGCCAAGCGTTTCTCAACTTTACAGGCACCATCTGTAAGTTTTTAACTTTGAGTCTCGGGGATCAAACGGTACTATCATTTGATTTTGGTGGATGTTCTGGATTTAGAGATAAGTAAGAAATAACAAATGTAACGAAGCAAAGATTTGAGAATAAGGATCTCTGCGAAATAAGAAATGTAAGCTATTTGTATTTTGAATTGTTAATGTTGTGACTGACTCAACAGCTGTTAAATGAATGACGGCTCAATTGTCTGAAAGAGTAGTTCTGTATAAGTTTCACTCTCTCTCTCTCTCTCTCTCTCTCTCTCTTTCTCCCTCTCTCGCTCTCTCTCTCTCCCCTATTTCACACATTGAATTCAGTCGAAACTCTAACACGCTTCACAAAGAGACCCTTCGATCCCTGGCAATCTGTGTGTTTATTTTTAATTAAATGGCATTTAGAATATTCAATGTTGTGCCTGCATCCTCTGGGCTGAGGTGACTGTGTCAGACTCGGAGCGTGGGATATATCGACACCCTGGGCCCACACAAACATCCCATCATCACTGGGTTATTTCACCAGGCTCGGGATCCAGAAACATCGACTAGTAATCCAGGGAACACCAGATCAGACCCAGAATTTAGTTTAAAAAATGAGAGAGAGCGAGAGATGGAGAGAGAGTGAGAGACGGAGAGAGAGCGAGAGACGGAGAGAGAGCGAGAGACAGAGAGAGCGAGAGACAGAGTGAGAGAGAGAGAGACAGAGAGAGAGATACAGAGAGAGACAGAGACAGATAGACAGAGAAAGACAGAGCGAGAGACAGAGCGAGAGACTGAGAGAGAGAGAGACAGAGAGACAGAGCGAGAGAGAGAGACAGAGTGAGGGACAGACAGAGCGAGAGAGAGAGAGTGAGAGAGACAGAGAGTCAGAGAGAGAGAGAGACAGAGGCAGAGAGAGAGACAGAGACAGAGAGAGAGACAGAGACAGACAGAGAGAGAGACAGAGACAGAGAGAGAGAGAGACAGAGAGAGAGAGAGTACTCCGTCCCTCCGACAGTGCGGCGCTCCCTCAGTACTGCCTCTCCGACAGTGCGGCGCTCCCTCAGTACTGCCCCTCCGACAGTGCGGCGCTCCCTCAGTACTGCCACTCCGACAGCGCGGCGCTCCCTCAGTACTGCCCCTCCGACAGTGCGGCGCTCCCTCAGTACTGCCCCTCCGACAGTGCGGCGCTCCCTCAGTACTGCCCCTCCGACAGTGCGGCACCCCCTCAGTATTGACCCTCCGACAATGCGGCGCTCCCTCAGTACTGCCCCTCCGACAGTGCGGCGCTCCCTCAGTACTGCCCCTCCGACAGCGCGGCGCTCCCTCAGTACTGCCCCTCCGACAGTGCGGCGCTTCCTCAGTACTGCCTCTCCGACAGCGCGGCGCTCCCTCAGTACTGCCTATTCGACAGTGCGGCACCCCCTCAGTACTGACCCTCCGACAGTGCGGCGATCCCTCAGTACTGCCCCTCCGACAGTGCGGCGCTCCCTCAGTACCGCCGCTCCGAAAGTGCGGCGCTTCCTCTGTACTCAGGAATGTTTGTGAAACAGGAACCCAGAGCCTTCAGGCTGGCTCAACTGCAGAAATTCTGCCAAAACAAATTGAGACATGATCAAGAGTTGTCGGAGCTTTACTCTGTATTTAACCCGAGCTGTACCTGCCCTGGGAGTGTTTGATGTGACAGTGTAGAGGGAGATTTACTCTGTATCTAACCCAAGCTGTACCGGCCCTGGGAGTGTTTGATGTGACAGTGTAGAGGGAGATTTACTCTGTATCTAACCCGTGCTGTACCTGCCCTGGGAGTGTTTGATGGGACAGTGTAGAGAGAGCTTTACTCTGAATCTAACCCCGTGCTGTACCTGCCCTGGGAGTGTTTGATGGGACAGTGTAAAGGGAGCTTTACTCTGTATCTAACCCGTGGTGTACCTGCCCTGGGAGTGTTTGATGAGACAGTGTAGAGAGAGCTTTACTCTGTATCTAACATTGTGCTGTACCTGCCCTGGGAGTGTTTGATGAGACAGTGTAGAGGGAGCTTTACTCTGTATCTAACCCCGTGCTGTAGCTGCCCTGGGAGTGTTTGATGGGACAGTGTAGAGGGAGCTTTACTCTGTATCTAACCCATGCTGTACCTGCCCTGGGAGTGTTTGATGGGACAGTGTAGAGGGAGCTTTACTCTGTATCTAACCCGTGCTGTACCTGCCCTGGGAGTGTTTGATGGGACAGTGTAGAGGGAGCTTTACTCTGTATCTAACCCGTGCTGTACCTACCCTGGGAGTGTTTGATGGGACAGTGTAGAGGGAGCTTTACTCTGTACCTAACCCTGTGCTGTACCTGCCCTGGGAGTGTTTGATGGGACAGTGCAGAGGGAGCTTTACTCTGTATCTAACCCCGTGCTGTACCTGCCCTGGGAGTGTTTGATGGGACAGTGTAGAGGGAGCTTTACTCTGTATCTAACCCGTGCTGTACCTACCCTGGGAGTGTTTGATGGGACAGTGTAGAGGGAGCTTTACTCTGTACCTAACCCTGTGCTGTACCTGCCCTGGGAGTGTTCGATGGGACAGTGCAGAGGAAGCTTTACTCTGTATCTAACCCCGTGCTGTACCTGCCCTGGGAGTGTTTGATGGGACAGTGTAGAGGGAGCTTTACTCTGTACCTAACCCCGTGCTGTACCTGCCCTGGGAGTGTTTGATGGGACAGAGCAGAGGGAGCTTTACTCTGTATCTAACCCCATGCTGCATCTGCCCTGGGAGTGTTTGATGGGACAGTGCAGAGGGAGCTTTACTCTGTATCTAACCCCGTGCTGTACCTGCCCTGGGAGTGTTTGATGGGACAGTGTAGAGGGAGCTTTACTCTGTATCTAACCCGTGCTGTACCTGCCCTGGGAGTGTTTGATGGGACAGTGCAGAGGGAGCTTTACTCTGCACCTAACCCCGTGCTGTACCTGCCCTGTGAGTGTTTGATGGGACAGTGCAGAGGGAGCTTTACTCTGTATCTTACCCCGTGCTGTACCTGCCCTGGGAGTGTTTCATGGGACAGTGTAGAGCGAGCTTTACTCTGTATCTAACCCGTGCTGTACCTGCCCTGGGATTGTTTGATGGGACAGTGCAGAGGGAGCTTTACTCTGTATCTAACACCGTGCTGTACCTGCCCTGGGAGTGTTTGATGGGGACAGTGTAGAGGGAGCTTTACTCTGTATCTAACCCGTGCTGTACCTGCCCTGGGAATGTTTGATGGGACAGTGTAGAGGGAGCTTTACTCTGTATCTAACCCCGTGCTGTACCTGCCCTGGGAGTGTTTGATGGGACAGTGTAGAGGGAGCTTTACTCTGTATCTAACCCGTGCTGTACCTGCCCTGGGAGTGTTTGATGGGACAGTGTAGAGGGAGCTTTACTCTGTATCTAACCCATGCTGTACCTGCCCTGGGAGTGTTTGATGGGACAGTGTAGAGGGAGCTTTACTCTGTATCTTACCCCGTGCTGTACCTGCCCTGGGAGTGTTTGATGGGACAGTGTAGAGGGAACTTTACTCTGTATCTAACCCGTGCTGTACCTGCCCTGGGAGTGTTTGATGGGACAGTGTAGAGGGAGCTTTACTCTGTATCTAACCCCGTGCTGTACCTGCCCTGGGAGTGTTTGATGGGACAGTGTAGAGGGAGCTTTACTCTGTATCTAACCCGTGCTGTACCTGCCCTGGGAGTGTTTGATGGGGACAGTGTAGAGGGAGCTTTACTCTGTATCTAACCCCGTGCTGTACCTGCCCTGGGAGTGTTTGATGCGTCAGTGCAATGTTTAATTTCAGATAAGGTGATTCCGATTGCTTACTGTGGAAATGTAAATACTTTAGCTACCTCGAGGGCAATTAGTGCTGGGCAATGAATGAGGCCATTCAGCCCATCGTGTCCGCGCCATAGAAACATAGAAACATACTGAAGTACAAAGGGATCTGGGGGTCCTGGTGCACGAAACTCAAAAGGTTAGTATGCAGGTGCAGCAAGTGATTAAGAAGGCCAATGGAATGTTGGCTTTCATTGCTAGGGGGATAGAATATAAAAATAGGGAGGTATTGCTTCAGTTGTACAAGGTATTGGTGAGACCGCACCTGGAATACTGCATACAGTTTTGGTGTCCATACTTAAGAAAGGACATACTTGCTCTCGAGTCAGTACAAAGAAGGTTCACTCGGTTAATCCCGGGGATGAGGGGATGGACATATGAGGAGAGGTTGAGTAGATTGGGACCCTACTCATTGGAGTTCAGAAGAATGAGAGGCGATCTTATTGAAACATATAAGATTGTGAAGGGGTTGGATCGGGTGGATGCGGGGAGGATGTTCCCGATGATGGGTGAAACTAGAACTAGGGGGCATAGTCTTAGAATAAGGGGCTGCTCTTTCAAAACTGAGATGAGGAGGAACTACTTCACTTAGAGGGTGGTAGGTCCATGGAATATGCTGCCCCAAAAAGCTGCAGAAGCTACATTACATAAATTTAAAACAGAAATAGACAGTTTCCTAGAAGTAAAGGGAATTAAGGGTTACGGGGAGCGGGCAGGAATTTGGACATGAGTCTAGGTTCGGATCGGTCATGGCCCTGTGGGTAGCGGAGCGGGCCCAGGGGCCGTGTAGCCTGATCCTGCTCCTATTTCGTGTGTCTAATTCTGTTAGATTCAGGAGATGGTTCTGTGATAGTAGATTGGCGGTTAGGATCAGATCAGCCGTGATCTTATTGAATGGTGGAGCAGGCTCGAGGGGCCGATTGGCCTACTCCTGCTCCTATTTCTTATGTTCTTATGTAGAAGATAGGAGCAGGAGTCGGCCATTCGGCCCCTCAAGCCTGCTCTGTCATTCAATGAGATCATGGCTGATCATCCAAATTCAGCACCCTGTCCCTGCCTTCTCCCCATATCCCTCGATCCCTTTAGCCTTAAGAAATATATCTAACTCCTTCTTGAATATATTTAATGAATTAGTGAAATAGACTGTGACCCCTGGTTCTGGACTCCCCCGCCATCAGGAACATCCTTCCTGCATCTTGTCTCTCCAGTCCTGGTAGAATTTTATAAGTTTCAATGAGATCCCCTCTCATTCTTCTAAACTCCAGCGAGTATAAGCCTAATCGACCCAATCTCTCCTCATACGTCATTCCTGCCATCCCAGGTATCAGTCTGGTGAATCTTCGCTGAACTCCTTCCATGGCAAGAACATCCTTCCTCAGATAAGACGACCAAAACTGCACACACTACTCAAGGTGTGGCCTCACCAAGGCCCTGTACAACTGCAGCAAGACATCCTTGCTCCTGTACTCGCACCCTCTTGCTACGAAGGCCAACATAACTTTTGCCTTCTTAACCGCCTGCTGCACCTGCATGTTTACCTTCAGCGACTGGTGCACAAGGACGCTCAGGTCTCGTTGCACTTCCCCTTCTCCCAATCTATTGCCATTCAGATAATAAGCGATCCCCAGCCTCATCCCACTTTCCAGCTCTCGGTCCGTAGCCCTGTAGGTTACAGCACTTCGAGTGAATATCCAAGTACTTTTTAAATGCGATGAGGGTCTCTGCCTCTCCCACCCTTTCAGGCAGTGAGTTCCAGACCCCCACCACCCTCTGGGTGAAGAAACTTCTCCTCAACTCCCCTCTAATCCTTCCACCAATTACTTTAAATCTGTGCCCCCCTGGTTATTGACCCCTCTGCTAAGGGAAATAGGTCCTTCCTGTCCACTCCATCTCGGCCCCTCATTATTTTGTACACCTCAATTAAATCTCCCCTCAGCCTCCTCTGTTCCAAAGAAAACAACCCCAGCCTATCCAATCTTTCCTTGTAGCTAAAATTCTCCAGCTCTGGCAACATCCTCGTAAATCTCCTCTGCACCCTCTCTACCTGGCCTGCTACCTTCAGGGATCTGTGGACATGCACTCCAAGGTCCCTCTGATCCTCCGCATCCGACCATTTATTGTGTATTCCTTTGCCTTGTCAGCCCTCCCCAAATGAGGGAGCGCCGCACTGTCGGAGGGGCAGTACTGAGGGAGTGCCGCACTGTCGGAGGGGCAGTACTGAGGGAGTGCCGCACTGTCGGAGGAGTGGTACTGAGGGAGCGCCGCACTGTCGGAGGAGCGGTACTGAGGGAGCACCGCACTGTCGGAGGGGCAGTACTGAGGGAGCACCGCACTGTCGGAGGGGCAGTACTGAGGGAGCGCCGCACTGTCGGAGGGGCAGTACTGAGGGAGCGCCGCACTGTCGGAGGGGCAGTACTGAGGGAGCGCCGCACTGTCGGAGGGGCAGTACTGAGGGAGCGCCGCACTGTCGGAGGGGCAGTACTGAGGGAGCGCCGCACTGTCGGAGGGGCGGTACTGAGGGAGCACTGCACTATCAGAGGGGCAGTACTGAGGGAGCGCCGCACTGTCGGATGTGCCGTCTTTCGGATGAGACTTTAAACTGAGGCCCCATCTGCTCTCTCAGGTGGACGTAAAAGATCCCAGGGCCACTATTTCGAAGAAGAGCAGGGGGGAGTTCTCCCCAGTGTCCCTCAACCAACATCACTAAAAAACAGATGATCTGGTCATTTATCACATTGCTGTTTGCGGGAGCTTGCTGTGCGCAAATTGGCTGCCGCGCTTCCTAAATTACAACAGTGACCACACTTCAAAAAAAGTACTTCATTGGGTGTGAAGAGATTTGGGACGTCCTGAGGTGGTGAAATGCGCTGGAGAAATGGGAGTTCGATCTTCCTTCCAGTGACAATAATCATCCGTTGGCCATTACCCTTTGCTTTGGAGAGGGTATAAAAGTATGAATGAATGGCTTGCATTCGTAAACCGCCTTTCCCACCCTCGGGACCTCCCAAATAGCTTTACAATTGTCGTGACAGCGCTTTGAGGAGCAGACATTTCCTGTCCCTGTGGGGACTTCAACCGGTTCGTCCTGTCGACGAGATTAGTTTAGCCGTTGTTTTGTGAAATCACGACCTGTGGGCATGCTGCAGAACTGTTGTGCATGTAAAATAAAACCAATTTGCATTTTGATTGCAGGCCAGCTGAATATGCAAACAGGCTCTCTGCCCACCTTGGTAGAGAGAGAGAGGGAAAAGGCACAGAGCGAGAGGCTCGATCAGCATAATCCTGGCCAACACTCTCACAGTGCCAGAAAATAAGAGAGCGCCGCACTGTCAGAGGGGCAGTACTGAGGGAGCGCCGCACTGTCGGAGGGGCGGTACTGAGGGAGCACCACACTGTCGGAGGGGCAGTACTGAGGGAGCGCCGCACTGTCGGAGGGGCAGTACTGAGGGAGCGCCGCACTGTCGGAGGGGCAGTACTGAGGGAGCGCCGCACTGTCGGACGGGCAGTACTGAGGGAGCGCCGCACTGTCGGAGGGGCAGTACTGAGGGAGTGCCGCACTGTCGGACGGGCAGTACTGAGGGAGCGCCGCACTGTCGGAGGGGCAGTACTGAGGGAGCGCCACACTGTCAGAGGGGCAGTACTGAGGGAGCGCCACACTGTCGGAGGGGCAGTACTGAGGGAGCGCCACACTGTCGGAGGGGCAGTACTGAGGGAGCACCACACTGTCGGAGGGGCAGTACTGAGGGAGCGCCGCACTGTCGGAGGGGCAGTACTGACGGAGCGCCACACTGTCGGAGCGGCAGTACTGATGGAGCGCCACACTGTCGGAGCGGCAGTACTGATGGAGCGCCACACTGTCGGAGCGGCAGTACTGATGGAGCGCCACACTGTCGGAGCGGCAGTACTGATGGAGCGCCACACTGTCGGAGCGGCAGTACTGATGGAGCGCCACACTGTCGGAGCGGCAGTACTGATGGAGCGCCACACTGTCGGAGCGGCAGTACTGATGGAGCGCCACACTGTCAGAGGAGCGGTACTTAGGGAGCGTCGCACTGTCGGAGCGGCAGTACTGACGGAGCGCCACACTGTCGGAGCGGCAGTACTGATGGAGCGCCACACTGTCAGAGGAGCGGTACTTAGGGAGCACCGCACTGTCGGAGGGGCAGTACTGAGGGAGCGCCGCACTGTCGGAGGGGCAATACTGAGGGAGCGCCGCATTGTGGTGAGCCGCCTTCTTGAACCGCAGAGGGCAGTTAACAGTCAAACAATATCGTTATGGGGTCTGGAGTCCCATATAGGCCAGACCGGGTAAGGACGGCAGATTTCCTTTCCTGCCGTGAAACAGGTGGCTTTTTACATGGTTAGTATTTAATTCCAGATTTCTTTAATTAATTGAATTTAAATTCCCCTGCTTTCTTTGGTGGGATTTGAGCTCAGGTCTTCCAGAATATGAGTCGAGAACTCTGCCCCCCACCCACCCACCCCACCCCACACCCCAGTTGAAATGTATCGTCGTGTTGCTCGCCCCAGTAAAAGAGTAACGGGAAAGGGGATTTTCATCGTCTCCCCGTCACTCACCTCTTGGAAAACCCGGATGCACACAGCCAACATCTCCCTGCAGCTCCTCCGACACTCGGCTCGGCCCCACCCGGGTAACCAGCTCATCTGCAGCCCTGGCACAAGCCCCTCCTCTCCTCCCCTCTCCCCTCCAGCCACTTACGCATTCTTGAGCAATTCTCACCTACATTCCTCACCTTAAAGGCTCGCAGGACTGGAGTCATACCTCCTGTTGTAAATCTCATCATCATGAAGAAATGACTCATGGAATAACACTGGATGGCCAACTGGTGGCGCCGTCCAAGGAGTATAAATACTCGGGCGTGGGCCCAGCTTGTCCAGGGACATTTTGTAAGACAGGAATTAGTGAAGGACAACTAGACCTCCATGTTCTGAAACAAGTTGATTAAAGCCTTGCTTTACACTCGAACCAAGTGCGTAGTGAGTTTTATATCGTCACCTACCGCAAAGGAAGATGGTTGTGGTGGTTGGAGGTCAATCCTCTCAGCCCCAGGACATCGCTGCAGGAGTTCCTCAGGGCAGTGTCCTAGACCCAACCATCTTCAGCTGCTTCATCAATGACCTTCCCTCCAACATAAGGTCAGAAACAGGGATGTTCGCTGATGACTGCACAGTGTTCAGCGCCATTCACATCTCCTCAGATAAATGAAACAGTCCATGCCCGCATGCAACAAGATCTGGATGACGTTCGGGCTTGGGCTGATAAGTGGCAGGTAACATTCGCGCCACACAAGTGGCGGGCAATGACTATCTCCAACAAGCGAGAGTCTAACCACCGCCCCTTGACATTCAACGGGATTACCATCGCCGAATCCCCCACCATCAACATCCTGGGGGGTCGCCATTGACCAGAAACTTAACTGGACCAGCCACATAAATACTGTGGCAACAAGAGCAGGTCAGAGGCTGGGTATTCTGCGGCGAGTGTCTCACCTCCTGACTCCCAAAGCCTTTCCGCCATCTACAAGGCACAAGTCAGGAGTGTGATGGAATACTCTCCACTTGCCTGGATGAGTGCAGCTCCAACAACACTCGAGAAGCTCGACACCAGCCGGGACAAAGCAGCCCGCTTGATCGGCACCCCATCCACCACCTTAAACATTCACTCCCTCCACCACCGGCGCACCATGGCTGCAGTGTGCACCATCTACAAGATGCACTGCAGCAACTCGCCAAGGCTTCTTCGGCAGCACCTCCCAAACCCGCGACCTCTTCCGCCTAGAAGGACAAGGGCAACAGGCGCATGGGAACACCACCACCTCCAAGTTCCCCTCCGAGTCACACACACCATCCCAACTTGGAAATATAACAGGAGGTGCAAAGCAATCGAATTTTTCCGCCTAAGTTCGCTGGCAATTTGATGAGAGCCAATCGAAGCGAGGTGATGATTTCCCAGCGTACAGCCTGAATCCAATCTCCAGCTAACTCCACGGCATATGGGAGAAACCTACCGGTGACAAGGACATGTGTCTGATGGATGAGCAGGTTGTCAGTTTACCATCTCCCCCATTTAAAAAATAGAAGAGTTTGTGTTTTTACGGTCAAGAAGGTTAACAAGGCCACAGAAAAAGCAAAAAAAAGCATTGGGGTTTATTTCCAGAGCGTTAGGAATGAAAAGTAGAGAGGTTATGCTAAACCTGCAGCATTGTGCACAGTTCTGGTCTCCGTATACCTTGGTTAGACCACACTTGGAGCACTGTGCGCAGTTCTGGTCTCCGTATACCTTGGTTAGACCACACTTGGAGCACTGTGCACAGTTCTGGTCTCCATATACCTTGGTTAGACCAAACTTGGAGCACTGTGCACAATTCTGGTCTCCATATACCTGGGTTAGACCACACTTGGAGCACTGTGCACAGTTCTGGTCTCTGTATATCTTGGTTAGACCACACTGGGAGCACCGTGCACAGTTCTGGTCTCCATATACCTTGGTTAGACCACACTTGGAGCACCGTGCACAGTTCTGGTCTCCATATACCTTGGTTAGACCACACTTGGAGCACTGTGCACAGTTCAGGTCTCTGTATATCTTGGTTAGACCACACTGGGAGCACCGTGCACAGTTCTGGTCTCCGGATACCTGGGTTAGACCACACCTGGAGCACCGTGCACAGTTCTGGTCTCCGTATACCTTGGTTAGACCACACTTGGAGCACTGTGCACAGTTCAGGTCTCCGTATACCTTGGTTAGACCACACTTGGAGCACCGTGCACAGTTCTGGTCTCCAAATACTTTGGTTAGACCACACTTGGAGCACTGTGCACAGTTCTTGTCTCCATATACCTTGGTTAGGCCACACTTGGAGCACTATGCACAGTTCTGGTCGCCATATACCTTAGTTAGACCACACTTGGAGCACTGTGCACAGTTCTGGTCTCCACATACCTTGGTTAGACCACACTTTGAGCACCGTACACAGTTCAGGTCTCCGTATACCTTAGTTAGACCACACTTGGAGCACTGTGCACAGTTCTGGTCTCCGTACACCTTGGTTAGACCGCATTTGGAGCACCGTGCACAGTTCTGGTCTCCGTACACCTTGGTTAGACCGCATTTGGAGCACTGTGCACAGTAATGTTCTCCATATACCTTAGTTAGACCACACTTTGAGCACTATGCACAGTTCTGGTCTCCGCATCCCTTGGTTAGACCGCATTTGGAGCACCGTGCACAGTTCTGGTCTCCGTATACCTTGGCTAGAACACACTTGGAGCATTGTGCACAGTCCTGGTCTCCATATACCTTGGTTAGGCCACACTTGGAGCACTGTGTAAAGTTCTGGTCGCCATATACCTTAGTTAGACCACACTTGGAGCACTGTGCACAGTTCTGGTCTCCATATACCTTGGTTAGACCACAGTGGGAGCACTGTGCACAGTTCTGGTCTCCATATACCTGGGTTAGACCACACTTGGAGCACTGTGCACAGTTCTGGTCTCCATATACCTTGGTTAGACCACACTTGGAGCACTGTGCACAGTTCTGGTTTCCGTATACCTTGGTTAGGCCACACTTGGAGCTCTGTGCACAGTTCTGGTCTCCGTACACCTTGGTTAGACCACATTTGGAGCACTGTGCACAGTTCCGGTCTCCATATACCTTGGTTAGACCACACTTGGAGCACCGTGCACAGTTCTGGTCTCCATATACCTTGGTTAGGCCACACTTGGAGCACTGTGTAAAGTTCTGGTCGCCATATACCTTGGTTAGACCACACTTGGAGCACCGTGCACAGTTCTGGTCTCCATATACCTTAGTTAGACCACACTTGGAGCACTGTGCACAGTTCTGGTCTCCGTACACCTTGGTTAGACCACATTTGGAGCACTGTGTAAAGTTCTGGTCGCCATATACCTTAGTTAGACCACACTTTGAGCACTGTGCACAGTTCTGGTCTCCGTATACCTTGGTTAGACCACACTTGGAGCACTGTGCACAGTTCTGGTCTCCATATACCTTAGTTAGACCACACTTTGAGCACTGTGCACAGTTCTGGTCTCCGTATACCTTGGTTAGGCCACACTTGGAGCTCTGTGCACAGTTCTGGTCTCCGTACACCTTGGTTAGATCGCATTTGGAGCACCGTGCACAGTTCTGGTCTCCGTACACCTTGGTTAGACCACACTTGGAGCACTGTGCACAGTTCTGGTCTCCGTACACCTTGGTTAGACCACATTTGGAGCACTGTGCACAGTTCTTGTCTCCATATGCCTTGGTTAGGCCACACTTGGAGCACTGTGCACAGTACTGGTCTCCATATACCTTGGTTAGACCACACTTGGAGCACTGTGCACAGTTCTGGTCTCCATATACCTTGGTTAGACCACACTTGGAGCACTGTACACAGTTCTGGTCTCCATATACCTTGGTTAGACCACACTGGGAGCACTGTGCACAGTTCTGGTCTCCATATACCTTGGTTAGACCACACTTGGAGCACTGTGCACAGTTCTGGTCGCCATATACCTTGGTTAGACCACACTTGGAGCACTGTGCACAGTTCTGATCTCCACATACCTTGGTTAGACCACACTTTGAGCACCGTACACAGTTCAGGTCTCCTTATACCTTAGTTAGACCACACTTGGAGCACTGTGCACAGTTCTGGTCTCCATATACCTTGGTTAGACCACATTTGGAGCACTGTGCACCGTTCTGGTCTCCGTATACCTTGGTTAGACCACACTTGGAGCACTGTGCACAGTTCTGGTCTCCATATACCTTGGTTAGACCACACTTGGAGCACCGTGCACAGTTCCGGTCTCCGTATACCTTGGTTAGACCACACTTGGAGCAATGTGCACAGTTCTGGTCTCCGTACACCTTGGTTAGACCACATTTGGAGCACTGTGCACAGTTCTGGTCTCCATATACCTTGGTTAGGCCACACTTGGAGCACTGTGTAAAGTTCTGGTCGCCATATACCTTAGTTGGACCACACTTGGAGCACTGTGCACAGTTCTGGTCTCTGTACACCTTGGTTAGACCACATTTGGAGCACTGTGTAAAGTTCTGGTCTCCATATACCTTGGTTAGACCACACTTGGAGCACTGTGCACAGTTCTGGTCTCCATATACCTTGGTTAGACCACACTTGGAGCACTGTGCACAGTTCTGGTCTCCATATACCTTGGTTAGACCACACTTGGAGCACTGTGCACAGTTCTGGTCTCTATATACCTTGGTTAGACCACACTTGGAGCACTGTGCACAGTTCTGGTCTCCATATACCTTGGTTAGACCACACTTGGAGCACCGTGCACAGTTCTGGTCTCCATATACCTTGGTTAGGCCACACTTGGAGCACTGTGCACAGTTCTGGTCTCCATATACCTTGGTTAGACCACACTTGGAGCACTGTGCACAGTTCTGGTCTCCATATACCTTGGTTAGACCACACTTGGAGCACTGTGCACAGTTCTGGTCTCTGTATACCTTGGTTAGACCGCACTTGGAGCACTGTGCACAGTTCTGGTCTCTGTATACCTTGGTTAGACCACACTTGGAGCACTGTGCACAGTTCTGGTCTCCGTATACCTTGGTTAGACCACACTTGGAGCACTGTGCACAGTTCTGGTCTCCATATACCTTGGTTAGATCACACTGGGAGCACTGTGCACAGTTCTGGTCTCCATATACCTTGGTTAGACCACACTTGGAGCACTGTGCACAGCTCTGGTCTCCGTATACCTTGGTTAGACCACATTTGGAGCACAGTGCACAGTTCTGGTCTCCATATACCTTGGTTAGACCACACTTGGAGCACTGTGCACAGTTCTGGTCTCTGTATACCTTGGTTAGGCCACACTTGGAGCTCTGTGCACAGTTCTGGTCTCCGTACACCTTGGTTAGACCACATTTGGAGCACTGTGCACAGTTCTGGTCTCCATATACCTTGGTTAGGCCACACTTGGAGCACTGTGTAAAGTTCTGGTCGCCATATACCTTAGTTAGACCACACTTGGAGCACTGTGCACAGTTCTGGTCTCTGTACACCTTGGTTAGACCACATTTGGAGCACTGTGTAAAGTTCTGGTCGCCATATACCTTAGTTAGACCACACTTTGAGCACTGTGCACAGTTCTGGTCTCCGTATACCTTGGTTAGACCACACTTGGAGCACTGTGCACAGTTCTGGTCTCCATATACCTTAGTTAGACCACACTTTGAGCTCTATGCACAGTTCTGGTCTCCGTATACCTTGGTTAGGCCACACTTGGAGCTCTGTGCACAGTTCTGGTCTCCGTACACCTTGGTTAGATCGCATTTGGAGCACCGTGCACAGTTCTGGTCTCCGTACACCTTGGTTAGACCACATTTGGAGCACTGTGCACAGTAATGTTCTCCATATACCTTAGTTAGACCACACTTTGAGCACTATGCACAGTTCTGGTCTCCGCATCCCTTGGTTAGACCGCATTTGGAGCACTGTGCACTGTTCTGGTCTCCGTATACCTGGGTTAGACCACACTTGGAGCACCGTGCACAGTTCTGGTCTCCGTATACCTTGGTTAGAACACACTTGGAGCATTGTGCACAGTTCTGGTCTCCATATACCTTGGTTAGACCACACTTGGAGCACCGTGCACAGTTCTGGTCTCCATATACCTTGGTTAGACCACACTTGGAGCACTGTGCACAGTTCTGGTCTCCATATACCTTGGTTAGACCACACTTTGAGCACGATGCACAGTTCTGGTCTACATATACCTTGGTTAGACCACACTTGGAGCTCTGTGCATAGTTCTGGTCTCCGTACACCTTGGTTAGACCACATTTGGAGCACTGTGCACAGTTCTGGTCTCCATATACCTTGGTTAGGCCACACTTGGAGCACTGTGTAAAGTTCTGGTCGCCATATACCTTAGTTAGACCACACTTGGAGCACTGTGCACAGTTCTGGTCTCTGTACACCTTGGTTAGACCACATTTGGAGCACTGTGTAAAGTTCTGGTCGCCATATACCTTAGTTAGACCACACTTTGAGCACTGTGCACAGTTCTGGTCTCCGTATACCTTGGTTAGACCACACTTGGAGCACTGTGCACAGTTCTGGTCTCCATATACCTTAGTTAGACCACACTTTGAGCACTATGCACAGTTCTGGTCTCCGTATACCTTGGCTAGGCCACACTTGGAGCTCTGTGCACAGTTCTGGTCTCCGTACACCTTGGTTAGATCGCATTTGGAGCACCGTGCACAGTTCTGGTCTCCGTACACCTTGGTTAGACCACATTTGGAGCACTGTGCACAGTTCTGGTCTCCATATACCTTAGTTAGACCACACTTTGAGCACTGTGCACATTTCTGGTCTCCGTATACCTTGGTTAGACCACACTTGGAGCACTGTGCACAGTTCTGGTCTCCGTACACCTTGGTTAGACCACACTTGGAGCACTGTGCACAGTTCTGGTCTCCATATACCTTGGTTAGACCACCTCCTCCAGTCCCTACAACTCTCCGTATCTCTGTAACCTCCTCCAGCCCCTACAACCCTCCGAAATCACTGTAACCTCCTCCAGCCCCTACAACCCTCCCAGCTCTTTAACCTCCTCCAGCCCCCTACAACCCTCCCTATCTCTGTAACCTCCTCCAGCCCCTACAACCCTCCCTATCTCTGTAACCTCCTCCAGCCCCCTACAACCCTCCCTATCTCTGTAACCTCCTCCAGCCCCTACAACCCTCCCTATCTCTGTAACCTCCTCCAGCCCCCTACAACCCTCCCTATCTCTGTAACCTCCTCCAGCCCCCTACAACCCTCCCTATCTCTGTAACCTCCTCCAGCCCCCTACAACCCTCCCTATCTCTGTAACCTCCTCCAGCCCCTACACCCCTCCCTATCTCTGTAACCTCCTCCAGCCCACTACAACCCTCCCTATCTCTGTAACCTCCTCCAGCCCTCTACATCCCTTCCTATCTCTGTAACCTCCTCCAGCCCCTACAACCCTCCCTATCTCTGTAACCTCCTCCAGCCCCCTACAACCCTCCCTATCTCTGGAACCTCCTCCAGCCCCCTACAACCCTCCCTATCTCTGTAACCTCCTCCAGCCCCTACACCCCCCCATCTCTGTAACCTCCTCCAGCCCCTACACCCCTCCCTATCTCTGTAACCTCCTCCAGCCCCTACAACCCTCCCTATCTCTGTAACCTCCTCCAGCCCCTACAACCTTCCCTCTCTCTGTAACCTCCTCCAGTCGCCCTACAACCCTCCGAGATCTCTGCGCTCCTCCAATTCTGGCCTCTTGCACATCCCCCCGATTTCCATCGCTCCACCATTAGCGGCCGTGCCTTCAGCCGCCTGGGGCCCCGAGCTCTGGAATTCCCTCCCTAAACCTCTCCGCCTCTCTCTCTCTCCTCCTTTAAGACGCTCCTTAAAACCTCCCTCTTTGACCAAGCTTTTGGCCACCTGTCCTAATATCTCCTGATGTGACTCGGGGTCAGATTCTGTCTGATTTACGCTCCTGTGAAGGGCCTTGGGACATTTTACTACGTTAGAGGCACGGTATAAATGGGAGTTGAGGTTGTGCTAAAGCTTAAATAACGACACCTTAAACTGTCTCGGTGTTTCTGAAGTATTTGCGACGTTTCCAGATTGCGATCCTTGACTTCCTGCTCTGCCATTTGCAGTTCAGGGGCTGGACTTGCCGGAGATTAATTACAGATGGAGCTGTGGTCAGCTTATTGCTTCTGGGCTCCAGCCCAGGATTCACTGCAGTTAATAATAACCGCACAGACTCTCTTCTCTCTCTCGCTTTCTCTCTGCTTCCACGAACTGGCGTACTGCTGATGTAATTCCCCAAGTCCAACCCTTGAGAAATGAATACAAGACCTGCCTGTACATAAAGTCACATAGAATATTCATGGAAAGTTACGGCACGGGAGGAGGCCATTCGGCCCATCGTGTCTGTGCCGGCCGACAAAGAGCGATCCCATCCTAATCCCACTTTCCAGCTCTTGGTCCGTAGCCCTGTAGGTTACGGCACTTCGAGTGCATATCCAAGTACTTTTTAAATGCGCTGAGAGTTCCTGCCTCTACCACCCTTTCAGGCAGTGAGTTCCAGACCCCCACCGCCCTCTGGGTGAAGACATTTCCCCTCAAATCCCCTCTAAACCTTCCACCAATTACTTTAAATCTGTGCACCACTGGTTATTGACCCCTCTGCTAAGGGGAAATCGGTCCTTCCTGTCCACTCTATCGAGGCCCCTCATAATTTTATACACCTCAATTAAATCTCCCCCTCGGCCGCCTCCGTTCCAAAGAAAACAACCCCAGCCTTATCCAATGTTTCCTCATAGCTAAAGCACTCCAGCCCAGGCAACATCCTGGTAAATCTCTGCACCCCCTGTAATGCAATCACATCCTTCCTGTAATGTGGTGACCAGAACTGTACGCAGTACTCTAGCTGCAGCCTAACTAGTGTTTTATACAGTTCGAGCATAACCTCCCTGCTCTTATATTCTATGCCTCGGCTAATAAGGGCAAGTATCCCGTGTGCCTTCTTAACCGCCTTATCTACCTGTCCTGCTACCTTCAGGGATCTGTGGACATTCACTCCGAGGTCCCGCTGATCCTCTGCATTTCTCAGTACCCTGTCACAGCACAGAAACAGGACATTCAGCCAATCTGGACCCTGCCAGTGTGTGTGCTCCTCCCACCCCTCTCCATCTCACCCTATCACCATATCCTTCTCTACCTTTCTCCCTCGTGTGTTTATCCAGCTTCCCCTTAAATGCATCTGTGCTCTTCGCCTCCACCACTCCCTGTGGTAGCGAGTTCCACATTCTCACCACTCTCTGGGTAAAGAAGTTTCTCCTGAATTCCCCATTGGATTTATTGGTGACTATATTATATTTCTGGTCTGCCCCACAAGTTGTTATTCTGTTCACTTATCCAGTTTTTCATTCACTAATTCCCATTTATGTCCTGTGGTGAAGTTTGAACCAATAATCTGGGTTTTATTCATTTCATATTTGGTGACTGACTGTCTGACGGAGGGAGGGAGGGAGCGAGAGATGGACGGAGGGAGGGAGGGAGGGAGGGAGCGAGAGATGGACAGACGGAGGGAGGGAGGGAGAGACGGACGGAGGAAGGGAGGCAGCGACAGTGCGACGCTCCCTCAGTACCGCCTCTCCGACAGTGCGACGCTCCCTCAGTACCGCCTCTCCGACAGTGCGGCGCTCCCTCAGTACTGCCCCTCCGACAGTGCGACGCTCCCTCAGTACTGCCCCTCCGACAGTGCGGCGCTCCCTCAGTACTGCCCCTCCGACAGTGCGGCGCTCCCGCAGTACTGCCCCTCCGACAGTGCGGCGCTCCCTCAGTACTGGCCCTCCGACAGTGCGGTGCTCCCTCAGTACCGCCCCTCCGACAGTGCGGCGCTCCCTCAGTACTGCCCCTCCGACAGTGCGACGCTCCCTCAGTACTGCCCCTCCGACAGTGCGGCGCTCCCTCAGTACTGGCCCTCCGACAGTGCGGCGCTCCCTCAGTACTGGCCCTCCGACAGTGCGGTGCTCCCTCAGTACTGCCCCTCCGACAGTGCGGCGCTCCCTCAGTACTGGCCCTCCGACAGTGCGGCGCTCCCTCAGTACTGGCCCTCCGACAGTGCGGCGCTCCCTCAGCACTGCCCTGGAGTGTCAGCCTAGAAATTTGTGCTCAAGTCTCTTGAACCCCCGACCTTCTGACTCAGAGGCAAGAGTGCCCCCTCTCCCTCCCCCCCATTGAGCCACAGCAATGTAAGGGGGGGACCTTCACCACACGGGACTGCAGCGGTTCAAGGAGGCGGCCCACCACCACCATCTCGAGGGCAACCCATGGGACGGGCAATAAACGCCAGCCTTGCCAGCGACGCCCACATGCCGAGAATTGAGTAAAATATAAACATCACACAGCCAGCAGCAACCAGTGGCCCCTTGGCAGCTGACACCTTGACCCCCGATGCATAGGATTCTGCAAGCCCGGCTAATTAACGGTGTGTCTTACTGCCTGGTCATGAGGCGAGTGACTGTTAATGAGCCGAGCACTGCAGTTTCAGGCTGGCTCAGATTCCCACCCCCTGGTTCGCTCCGAAGCCTTTGGGCCAGAGAACCAGCACAGCACAGCCTCCCCTTATGCGCCCCTTTGAAGCCTTCGGCTATTAACCGCACGGCCTCGTGTTGTCACTGATCCGGTGGGGGCCCTCCCGGTATCAAGCTTATTTCTTCTCCTCCCCCCACGCCGCGCCCCCCACCTCCTCTCTCTCTCTCTCTCTCGCTCTCTCATCGCCACTACCTCCACTTAATTCGGTCTGAATCTGAGGCCCCGTACTCCCTGTTGAAATATTTGTTGACAGATTTGATGGTCGGATCTTTTTCCGAGTGGCAGGCAGTGACTAGTGGGGTACCGCAGGGATCGGTCCTAGGACCCCAGCTATTCACAATATATATTAATGATCTAGACGAGGGAACTAGATGTAATATCTCCAAGTTTGCAGACGACACAAAGCTGGGTGGGCGTGTGTGCTGTGAGGAGGATGCCGAGAAACTCCAGGATGATTTGGATAGGTTGTGTGATTGGGCAGATGCAATATAACGTGGATAAATGTGAGGTTATCCACTTTGGTGGCAAAAACAGGAAGGCAGATTATTATCTGAATGGCAATAGGTTGGGAGAAGGGGAAGTGCAACGGGACCTGGGTGTCCTTGTGTGCACCAGTCGCTGAAGGTAAGCATGCAGGTGCAGCAGGCGGTTAAGAAGGCAAATGGTATGTTGGCCTTCGTAGCGAGAGGATTCGAGTACAGGAACAAGGATGTCTTGCTGCAGTTGTACAGGGCCTTGGTGAGACCACATCTTGAGTATTGTGTGCAGTTTTGGTCGCCTTATCTGAGGAAGGATGTTCTTGCCATGGAAGGAGTTCAGCGAAGATTCACCAGGCTGATACCTGGGATGGCAGGAATGACGTATGTGGAAAGATTGGGATGACTGGGCTTATACTCACTGGAGTTTAGAAGAATGAGAGGGGATCTCATTGAAACTTATAAAATTCTGACAGGACTAGACAGACTAGATGCAGGAAGGATGTTCCCAATGGTCGGGGAGTCCAGAACCAGGGGTCACAGTCTAAGGATAAGGGGTAAGCCATTTAGGACAGAGATGAGGAGGAATTTCTTCACCCAGAGAGTGGTGAACCTATGGAATTCTCTACCACAGAAGGCAGTAGAGGCCAATTCATTAAATATATTCAAGAAGGATTTGGATATATTTCTTAAGGCTAAAGGGATCAAGGGATATGGGGAGAAAGCAGGGACAGGTTACTGAATTTGGATGATCAGCCATGATCTCATTAAATGGCAGAGCAGGCTCGAGGGGCCGAATGGCCTACTCCTGCTCCTATCTTCTATGTATCTATGTTTCTATGGATGATACCTGGCCTTGGATAACGTGGACCACTTTCCATACCTCGGGAGCCTACTGTCAACAAGGGCAGACGTCGATGATGAAGTCCAACACCGCCTTCAGTGTGCCAGTGCAGCCTTCGGTCGCCTGAGGAAGAGAGTGTTTGAAGACCAGGACCTCAAACCCGGCACTAAGTTTATGGTCTATAGGGCAGCGGTGATACCAGCCCTGCTGTATGCCTCAGAGACATGGACCATGTACAGCAGGCACCTCGAAGCACTGGAGCGGTACCACCAACGCTGCCTCCGCAAGATCCTGCAAATCCATTGGCAGGATAGGCGCACCAACGTCAGTGTTCTCGCTCAGGCCAACATCCCCAGCATCGAAGCTTTGACCACGCTCGATCAGCTCCGATGGACGGGTCACATCGTCCGCATGCCCGATACGAGACTCCCAAAACAAGCGCTCTACTCGGAGCTCCGGCACGGCAAGAGAGCCCCAGGTGGGCAGAGGAAACGCTTCAAGGACACCCTCAAAGCCTCCTTGGAAAAAGTGCAACATCCCCCACCGACACCTGGGAATCCCTGGCCCCAAGACCGCACAAAGTGGAGGAGTGGCATCTGGGAAGGCGCCGAACACCTCGAGTCTCTTCGCCGGGAGCAAGCGGAAGCCAAGCGCAAGGAGCGCACGTCAACCCAAGCACCCCACCCACCCGCCCCTTCAACCACCGTCTGCCCCACCTGTGACAGAGACTGTAGGTCCCGCATTGGACTCATCAGTCACCTGAGAACTCATTCTTAGTGTGGAAGCAAGTCATCCTCGGTTCCGAGGAACTGCCTAAGAGAGGTATAGTCAAGTCTAGAGGTGACAAAGGGCAGAGATGGGGGCAGGTTAACAAAGCAGGTATTAACGCACGTGAGATTCTGGGCTTTATAAACCGAACACAAACACCAGGCAGTTACGCTAGACGTTTATAAAACACTATTTCGGCCCTGGCTGGAGAGAACCGTGTCCCAATTCTGGGCACCGCACCACAGGAAAGACGTGAAGGCTTTGGAGAGGGCGCGGAGGAGATTTACTAGACTGGTTCCCGGGGATGAGGGACTTCATAAGAACATGAGAAATAGGAGCAGGAGTCGGCCATTCGGCCCTTCGAGCCTGCTCCGCCATTCAATGAGATCATGGCTGATCATCGACCTCAACTCCATTCACCGGCCCAATCGCCGTATCCCTCGATGCCCTTACTAGTCAGAAATCTATCGACTTCTGTTTTGAATATACCCAATGACTGAGCCTCCACAGCCCTCTGGGGTAGAGAATTCCAAAGATTCACCACCCTCTGTGTGAAGAAATTCCTCCTCATCTCAGTCCTGAATGGCCGACCCCTTATCCTGAGACTGTGACCCCTGGTTCTGGACCCCCCAGCCAAGGGAAACATTCTCCAAGCATCCACCCTATCAAGCCCTATAATAATTTTGTATGCTTCAATGAGATCACAGAAATCACAGAAACCCCACAGTGCAGATAGAGGCCATTTCGGCCCATCGAGCCTGCACCGACACATATGCCACCCGATCCCCGTAACCCCTACACCAACACATATCCCACCCTATCCCCGTATTTAATCCCCCTAACACTAAGGGTCAATTTGTCATAGCCAATCAACCTAACCCGCACATCTTTGGACTGTGGGAGGAAACCGGAGCACCCGGAGGAAACCCACGCAAACACGGGGAGAATGTGCAAACTCCACACAGACAGTCACCCGAGGCCGGATTCGAACCTGGGTCCCTGGCGCTGTGAGGCAACAGTGCTAACCACTATGCCACCGTGCTGCCCCTCTCATTCTTCTGAATTCAAGAGAATACAGGCCTAGTTTACTCAATCTCTTCTCATACGACAGTCTCCGCCATCCCAGGAATCAATCTCGTGAACCTTCGTTGCACTCCCTCTATGGCAAGTATTCAGTTACGTGGATGGACTGGAGAAGCTGGGGGCTGTTCTCCTTAGAGCAGAAGAAGGCTAAGAGGAGATTTAATTGAGGCGTTCAAAATCACGAAGGGTTTAGACAGAGGAGATAACGAGAAACCATTTTCACTGGCTATGGTCGATAAACAGAGGGCACAGATCTAAGGTGATTGGCAAAAGTGCCAGAGGTGACAGAAGGAATAACTTTATTCCGCAGCGAGTGGTTAGGACCTGGAATGCGCTGCCTGAAAGGGTGGTGGAGGCAGATTCAATCGTGGCTTTCAAAAGGGAATTGGATAAGTACCTGAAGGAAATAAATTTGCAAACACATGGGGACCCACTGTAAATACTGACACACTCCCCGGGACCCCCTGTAAATACTGACACACTCCCGGGGACCCCTGTAAATACTAACACACTCCCGGGGACCCCCTGAAAATACTGACACACTCCCGGGGGACCCACTGTAAATACTGACACACTCCCGGGGACCCCCTGTAAATACTGACACACTCCCGGGGACCCCCTGTAAATACTGACACACTCCCGGGGACCCCTGTAAACACTGACACACTCCCGGGGACCCCCTGTAAATACTGACACACTCCCGGGGACCCCCTGTAAATACTGACACACTCCCGGGGACCCCCTGTAAATACTGACACACTCCCGGGGACCCCCTGTAAATACTGACACACTCCCGGGGACCCCCTGTAAATACTGACACACTCCCGGGGACCCCCTGTAAATACTGACACACTCCCGGGGACCCCCTGTAAATACTGACACACTCCCGGGGACCCACTGTAAATACTGACACACTCCCCGGGACCCCCTGTAAATACTGACACACTCCCGGGGACCCCCTGAAAATACTGACACACTCCCGGGGACCCCTGTAAATACTGACACACTCCCGGGAACCCCCTGTAAATACTGACACACTCCCGGGGACCCACTGTAAATACTGACACACTCCCCGGGGACCCCCTGAAAATACTGACACACTCCCGGGGACCCCCTGTAAATACTGACACACTCCCGGGGACCCCCTGAAAATACTGACACACTCCCGGGGGACCCACTGTAAATACTGACACACTGCTGGGGACACCCTGTAAATACTGACACACTCCCGGGGACCCACTGTAAATACTGACACACTCCCGGGGACCCCCTGTAAATACTGACACACTCCCGGGGACCCCCTGTAAATACTGACACACTCCCGGGGACCCCCTGTAAATACTGACACACTCCCGGGGACCCCCTGTAAATACTGACACACTCCCGGGGACCCACTATAAATACTGACACACTCCCCGGGACCCCCTGTAAATACTGACACACTCCCGGGGACCCCCTGAAAATACTGACACACTCCCGGGGACCCCTGTAAATACTGACACACTCCCGGGAACCCCCTGTAAATACTGACACACTCCCGGGGACCCCCTGTAAATACTGACACACTCCCGGGGACCCCCTGTAAATGCTGACACACTCCCGGGGACCCCCTGTCAATACTGACACAGTCCCGGGGACTCCCTGTAAATACTGACACACTCCTGGGGACCCCCTGTAAATACTGACACACTCCCCGGGGACCCCCTGTGAATACTGACAAACTCCCGGGGACCCACTGTAAATACTGACCCACTCCCCGGGGACTCACTGTAAATACTGACACACTCCCCGGGACCCCCTGTAAATACTGACACACTCCCGGGGACCCCCTGTAAATACTGACACACTCCCGGGGGACCCACTGTAAATACGGACACACTCCTGGGGACCCCCTGTAAATACTGACACACTCCCGGGGACCCCCTGTAAATACTGACACACTCCCGGGGACTCCCTGTAAATACTGACACACTCCCCGGGGACCCCCTGTAAATACTGACACACTCCTGGGGACCCCCTGTAAATACTGACACACTCCCGGGGACCCCCTGTAAATACTGACACACTCCCGGGGGACCCACTGTAAATACTGACACACTCCCGGGGATCCCCCTGTAAATACTGACACACTCCCGGGAACCCCCTGTAAATACTGACACACTCCCGGGGACCCCTGTAAATACTGACACACTCCCGGGGGACCCACTGTAAATACTGACACACTCCCGGGGACCCCTGTAAATACTGACACACTCCTGGGGACCCCCTGTAAATACTGACATCCCCCGGGACCCCCTGTAAATACTGACACTCTCCCGGGGACTCCCTATAAATACTGACACACTCCCGGGGTCCCCCTGTAAATACTGACACACTCCCGGGGACCCCCTGTAAATACTGACACACTCCTGGGGACCCCCTGTAAATACTGACACACTCCCGGGGACTCCCTGTAAATACTGACACACTCCCCGGGGACCCCCTGTAAATACTGACACACTCCTGGGGACCCCCTGTAAATACTGACACACTCCCGGGGACCCCCTGTAAATACTGACACACTCCTGGGGGACCCACTGTAAATACTGACACACTCCCGGGGATCCCCCTGTAAATACTGACACACTCCCGGGAACCCCCTGTAAATACTGACACACTCCCGGGGACCCCTGTAAATACTGACACACTCCCGGGGGACCCACTGTAAATACTGACACACTCCCGGGGACCCCTGTAAATACTGACACACTCCTGGGGACCCCCTGTAAATACTGACACACTCCCCGGGACCCCCTGTAAATACTGACACACTCCCGGGGGACCCACTGTAAATACTGACACACTCCCAGGGACCCCTGTAAATACTGACACACTCCCGGGAACCCCCTGTAAATACTGACACACTCCCGGGGACCCCTGTAAATACTGACACACTCCCGGGGACCCACTGTAAATACTGACACACTCCCCGGGGACCCCCTGTAAATACTGACACACTCCTGGGGACCCACTGTAAATACTGACACACTCCCCGGGGACCCCCTGTAAATACTGACACACTCCCGGGGACCCCCTGTAAATACTGACACACTCCCGGGGACCCCCTGTAAATACTGACACACTCCCGGGGACCCCCTGTAAATACTGACACACTCCCGGGGACCCCCTGTAAATACTGACACACTCCCGGGGACCCCCTGTAAATACTGACACACTCCCGGGGACCCCCTGTAAATACTGACACACTCCTGGGGACCCCCTGTAAATACTGACACACTCCCGGGGACCCCCTGTAAATACTGACACACTCCTGGGGAACCCCCTGTAAATACTGACACACTCCCGGGGACCCCCTGTAAATACTGACACACTCCCGGGGACCCCCTGTAAATACTGACACACTCCCGGGAACCCCCTGTAAATACTGACACACTCCCGGGTACCCCCTGTAAATACTGACACAGTCCAGGGGACCCCTGTAAATACTGACACACTCCTGGGGACCCCCTGTAAATACTGACACACTCCCCGGGGACCCCCTGTAAATACTGACACACCCCCGGGGACCCACTGAAAATACTGACACACTCCCGGGGGACCCACTGTAAATACTGACACACTCCTGGGGACCCTCTGTAGATACTGACACACTCCCGGGGACCCCCTGTAAATACTGACACACTCCCGGGGACCCCCTGAAAATACTGACACACTCCCGGGGGACCCACTGTAAATACTGACACACTCCTGGGGACCCTCTGTAAATACTGACACATCCCCCGGGACCCCCTGTAAATACTGACACTCTCCCGGGGACTCCCTATAAATACTGACACACTCCCGGGGTCCCCCTGTAAATACTGACACACTCCCGGGGACCCCCTGTAAATACTGACACACTCCTGGGGACCCCCTGTAAATACTGACACACTCCCGGGGACTCCCTGTAAATACTGACACACTCCCCGGGGACCCCCTGTAAATACTGACACACTCCTGGGGACCCCCTGTAAATACTGACACACTCCCGGGGACCTCCTGTAAATACTGACACACTCCCGGGGGACCCACTGTAAATACTGACACACTCCCGGGGATCCCCCTGTAAATACTGACACACTCCCGGGAACCCCCTGTAAATACTGACACACTCCCGGGGACCCCTGTAAATACTGACACACTCCCGGGGGACCCACTGTAAATACTGACACACTCCCGGGGACCCCTGTAAATACTGACACACTCCTGGGGACCCCCTGTAAATACTGACACACTCCCCGGGACCCCCTGTAAATACTGACACACTCCCGGGGACCCCCTGAAAATACTGACACACTCCCGGGGACCCCTGTAAATACTGACACACTCCCGGGAACCCCCTGTAAATACTGACACACTCCCGGGGACCCCCTGTAAATACTGACACACTCCCCGGGGACCCCCTGTAAATACTGACACACTCCCCGGGACCCCCTGTAAATACTGACACACTCCCGGGGACCCCCTGAAAATACTGACACACTCCCGGGGGACCCACTGTAAATACTGACACACTCCTGGGGACCCCCTGTAAATACTGACACACTCCCGGGGACCCCCTGTAAATACTGACACACTCCCGGGAACCCCCTGTAAATACTGACACACTCCCGGGGACCCCTGTAAATACTGACACACTCCCGGGGGACCCACTGTAAATACTGACACACTCCCGGGGACCCCTGTAAATACTGACACACTCCTGGGGACCCCCTGTAAATACTGACACACTCCCCGGGACCCCCTGTAAATACTGACACACTCCCGGGGGACCCACTGTAAATACTGACACACTCCCAGGGACCCCTGTAAATACTGACACACTCCCGGGAACCCCCTGTAAATACTGACACACTCCCGGGGACCCCTGTAAATACTGACACACTCCCGGGGACCCACTGTAAATACTGACACACTCCCCGGGGACCCCCTGTAAATACTGACACACATGCCGATGGATTGGAGGGTAGCTAACGTTACCCCACTATTCAAAAAGGGGGGTAGGGAAAAAGCAGGTAATTACAGACCTGTAAGCCTTACATCAGTTGTGGGCAAAATGCTGGAGTCCATCATTAAGGATGAAATAGCGGAGCACTTAGCAAATGGGGACAGGATAGGACAGAGTCAACATGGATTTACAAAGGGTAAATCGTGCTTGACTAATCTATTGGAATTTTTTGAGGGAGTAACTGGTAGAATAGATGGGGGAGAGCCAGTAGATGTGGTGTACCTGGACTTCCAAAAGGCCTTCGATAAGGTCCCACATAAAAGATTAGCATGGAAAATTGAGGCTCATGGGATAAAGGGGAAAGTTTTGGCGTGGATAGGGAACTGGCTGTCAGATAGAAAACAGAGAGTTGGAATAAACGGCTCATTTTCTGAATGGCAGGCAGTAACAAGTGGGGTACCACAGGGATCTGTCCTGGGCCCCCAGCTGTTCACAATTTACATTAATGACCTGGATCAGGGAGTCGGATGCAGCATTTCCAAATTTGCAGACGACACTAAACTAGGAGGTGGGGTGGGCTCAGAGGAAGAGACCAGGAAGCTCCAGAGCGATTTGGACAGACTGGGCGATTGGGCGGATAAATGGCAGATGCACTATAATGTGGACAAGTGCGAAGTTATCCACCTTGGGTGCAGGAACGGGAGGGCAAATTATTATTTAAATGGCAATAGATTGGGAGAGGGGGAAGTACAGAGAGACCTGGGTGTTCTTGTACACCAGTCACTGAAGGCGAGCATGCAGGTGCAACAGGCGGTCAAGAAGGCAAACGGTATGCTGGCCTTCATAGCAAAAGGGTTAGAATACAGGAACAGGGATACCTTGCTGCAGCTGTACAGGGCACTGGTGAGACCACACCTCGAGTACTGTGTACAGTTTTGGTCGCCTCATCTGAGGAAGGATGTTCTTGCCATGGAGGGGGTGCAGCGGCGATTCACCAGGCTGATACCAGGAATGGCGGGAATGACCTATGAGGAGAGACTATGTAGTTTAGGGATGTACACACTGGAGTTTAGAAGATTGAGAGGGGACCTCATAGAAGTGTATAAAATTCTGACAGGTCTAGACAGACTGGATGCAGAAGGAATGTTTCCCTTGGCGGGTGAGAACAGAACTAGAGGACATAATTTAAGGATAAGGGCTAAACCATTTAGGACAGAGATGAGGGGGAATTTCTTCACTCAGAGAGTGGTGAACCTGTGGAACTCATTGCCACAGAGGGCAGTGTACGCCAGCTCATTAAATATATTTAAGAGGGAATTAGATATATTTCTACGGGCAAAAGGGGTTAAGGGTTACGGAGAGAAGGCGGGGACGGGATACTGAATTAAAGGATCAGCCATGATCTCATTAAATGGCGGAGCAGGCACGAAGGGCCGAATGGCCTACTCCTGCTCCTATCTTCTATGTATCTATGTACTCCTGGGGACCCACTGTAAATACTGACACACTCCCCGGGGACCCCCTGTAAATACTGACACACTCCCGGGGACCCCCTGTAAATACTGACACACTCCCGGGGACCCCCTGTAAATACTGACACACTCCCGGGGACCCCCTGTAAATACTGACACACTCCCGGGGACCCCCTGTAAATACTGACACACTCCCGGGGACCCCCTGTAAATACTGACACACTCCCGGGGACCCCCTGTAAATACTGACACACTCCCGGGGACCCCCTGTAAATACTGACACACTCCCGGGGACCCCCTGTAAATACTGACACACTCCCGGGGACCCCCTGTAAATACTGACACACTCCCGGGGACCCCCTGTAAATACTGACACACTCCCGGGAACCCCCTGTAAATACTGACATACTCCCGGGGACCCCCTGTAAATACTGACACAGTCCCGGGGACCCCTGTACAAACTGACACACTCCTGGGGACCCCCTGTAAATACTGACACACTCCCCGGGGACCCCCTGTAAATACTGACACACCCCCGGGGACCCACTGAAAATACTGACACACTCCCGGGGGACCCACTGTAAATACTGACACACTCCTGGGGACCCTCTGTAGATACTGACACACTCCCGGGGACCCCCTGTAAATACTGACACACTCCCGGGGACCCCCTGTAAATACTGACACACTCTCGGGGACCCCCTGTAAATACTGACACACTCCCGGGGACCACTGTAAATACTGACACACTCCCGGGGACCCCCTGTAAATACTGACACACTCCCGGGGACCCCCTGTAAATACTGACACACTCTCGGGGACCCCCTGTAAATACTGACACACTCCCGGGGACCACTGTAAATACTGACACACTCCCGGGGACCCCCTGTAAATACAGACACACTCTCGGGGACCCCCTGTAAATACTGTCACACTCCCGGGGACCACTGTAAATACTGACACACTCCCGGGGACCCCCTGTAAATACAGACACACTCCCGGGGACCCCCTGTAAATACTGACACACTCCCGGGGAGTGTGTGTCCAATGAGGTGAGAGTGTTCATTGAGGGGAGTGTGTTGTCAATGTGGGGAATGTTTTTTGCTGATGTTGCGAAGTTTTTTTTTTGGAACTACATTTCCCAGCCTCCCCCTCAGGCTGGGTGCGGACATGCGCAGTGCGAGCAGGGGGCGTGGCCAGGCAGGGCCCGGATGGGCTAGTCGGCAGTGGGGGGGCAGCACTCGGAGACGAGAGCGATGCTGGCGGTGTGGAGAGAGGGGCTCCGGGCGGTGAGTCTGGGACACATTGTATCACACTAACCCCCTGGGACTGGGACACATTGTATCACACTGTCCCCCTGGGACTGGGACAGGGAGACATTGTATCACACTATCCCCCTGGGACTGGGACACACTGTATGCCCCGGCACTGGGACACCCTGTATCCTCGGCAATAGACTCTCTCAACCCGGCTCTGAGCCACACAGAGAGACGCTGCAACCGGGCAAAGGACACAGCACGTGTCTGTCTGAGTCTCTCTCTCTCTCCCCATGGGTCTGGGTGTTTCAGTCAGCTACTGGGAGCTGCAGTAGACAGAGAGAGTGAGTGTGTGAGGGAGAGAGTGTGTGAGGGAGAGGGAGTGAGTGTGTGAGGGAGAGAGAGTGTGAGTGTGTGAGGGAGAGAGAGAGAGTGAGTGAGGGAGAGAGAGTGAGTGTGTGTGAGGGAGAGAGTGTGAGTGTGAGGGAGAGAGTGTGTGAGGGAGAGGGAGTGAGTGTGTGAGGGAGAGAGTGTGTGAGGGAGAGGGAGTGAGTGTGTGAGGGAGAGGGAGTGAGTGTGTGAGGGAGAGAGAGTGTGAGTGTGAGGGAGAGAGTGTGAGTGTGAGGGAGAGAGAGTGAATGTGTGAGGGAGAGAGAGTGAATGTGTGAGGGAGAGAGAGTGTGAGAGAGAGAGTGAGTGTGTGAGGGGGAGAGAGAGTGAGTGTGTGAGGGGGAGAGAGAGTGAGTGTGTGAGGGAGAGAGTGTGGGAGGGAGAGTGTGTGTGTGGGAGAGAGAGTGTGAGTGTGTGGGAGAGAGAGAGTGAGTGTGTGAGGGAGAGAGAGTGAGTGTGAGGGAGAGTGAGTGAGTGTGTGAGGGAGAGAGAGTGAGTGAGTGTGTGAGGGAGAGAGAGTGAGTGAGTGTGTGAGGGAGAGAGAGTGAGTGTGTGAGGGAGAGAGAGTGAGTGTGTGAGGGAGTGAGTGAGTGTGAGGGAGAGAGTGAGTGTGTGAGGGGGAGAGAGAGTGTGTGTGAGGGGGAGAGAGAGTGTGTGTGAGGGGGAGAGAGAGAGTGTGTGTGAGGGAGAGAGAGTGAGTGAGTGTGTGAGGGAGAGAGAGTGAGTGAGTGAGTGTGTGAGGGAGAGAGAGTGAGTGTGTGAGGGAGAGAGAGTGAGTGTGTGAGGGAGAGAGTGAGTGTGTGAGGGGAGAGAGAGTGTGTGTGAGGGGGAGAGAGAGAGTGTGTGTGAGGGGGAGAGAGAAAGTGTGAGGGAGAGTGAGAGAGTGAGCGTGTGAGAGAGTGAGTGAGAGGGAGAGTGAGTGAGGGAGAGAGCGAGTGAGTGAGCGTGTGTGAGGGAGAGAGAGTGAGTGTGTGAGGGAGAGAGAGTGAGTGAGTGTGTGAGGGAGAGTGAGTGAGTGTGTGAGGGAGAGAGAGTGAGTGTGAGGGAGAGAGAGTGAGTGTGTGAGGGAGAGAGAGTGAGTGAGTGTGTGAGGGGGAGAGAGAAAGTGTGAGGGAGAGTGAGAGAGTGTGAGGGAGAGAGAGTGAGTGAGCGTGTGTGAGGGAGAGGGAGAGTGAGAGGGAGAGTGAGTGAGGGAGAGAGCGAGTGAGTGAGCGTGTGTGAGGGAGAGAGAGTGAGTGTGAGGGAGAGAGAGTGAGTGTGTGAGGGGGAAGGAGTGTGTGTGAGGGAGAGCGAGTGTGTGTGTGAGGGAGAGAGTGAGTGTGAGGGAGAGCGAGTGTGTGTATGAGGGAGAGCGAGTGTGTGGGAGAGGGAGTGAGTGTGTATGTGAGGGGGAGAGAGAAAGTGTGAGGGAGAGTGAGAGAGTGTGAGGGAGAGAGAGTGAGTGAGCGTGTGTGAGGGAGAGGGAGAGTGAGAGGGAGAGTGAGTGAGGGAGAGAGCGAGTGAGTGAGCGTGTGTGAGGGAGAGAGAGTGAGTGTGAGGGAGAGAGAGTGAGTGTGAGGGAGAGAGAGTGAGTGTGTGAGGGGGAAGGAGTGTGTGTGTGAGGGAGAGCGAGTGTGTGTGTGAGGGAGAGAGTGAGTGTGAGGGAGAGCGAGTGTGTGTATGAGGGAGAGCGAGTGTGTGGGAGAGGGAGTGAGTGTGTATGTGAGGGAGAGTGAGTGAGTGTGAGGGAGAGGGAGTGTGTGTGTGAGGGAGAGTGAGCGAGTGTGTGAGGGAGAGCGAGTGTGTGAGGGAGAGAGAGTGAGTGTGTGAGGGAGAGAGTGAGTGTGAGGGAGAGAGAGTGAGTGTGTGAGGGAGAGAGAGTGAGTGTGTGAGGGAGAGAGAGTGAGTGTGTGAGGGAGAGAGAGTGAGTGTGTGAGGGAGAGGGAGTGAGTGTGTATGTGAGGGGGAGAGAGAAAGTGTGAGGGAGAGTGAGAGAGTGTGAGGGAGAGAGAGTGAGTGAGCGTGTGTGAGGGAGAGGGAGAGTGAGAGGGAGAGTGAGTGAGGGAGAGAGCGAGTGAGTGAGCGTGTGTGAGGGAGAGAGAGTGAGTGTGAGGGAGAGAGAGTGAGTGTGAGGGAGAGAGAGTGAGTGTGTGAGGGGGAAGGAGTGTGTGTGTGAGGGAGAGCGAGTGTGTGTGTGAGGGAGAGAGTGAGTGTGAGGGAGAGCGAGTGTGTGTATGAGGGAGAGCGAGTGTGTGGGAGAGGGAGTGAGTGTGTATGTGAGGGAGAGTGAGTGAGTGTGAGGGAGAGGGAGTGTGTGTGTGAGGGAGAGTGAGCGAGTGTGTGAGGGAGAGCGAGTGTGTGAGGGAGAGAGAGTGAGTGTGTGAGGGAGAGAGAGTGAGTGTGTGAGGGAGAGAGAGTGAGTGTGTGAGGGAGAGAGAGTGAGTGTGTGAGGGAGAGAGAGTGAGTGTGTGAGGGAGAGAGAGTGAGTGTGTGAGGGAGAGAGAGAAAGTGTGAGGGAGAGTGAGAGAGTGTGAGGGAGAGAGAGTGAGTGAGCGTGTGTGAGGGAGAGGGAGAGTGAGAGGGAGAGTGAGTGAGGGAGAGAGCGAGTGAGTGAGCCTGTGTGAGGGAGAGAGTGAGTGTGAGGGAGAGAGAGTGAGTGTGAGGGAGAGAGAGTGAGTGTGTGAGGGGGAAGGAGTGTGTGTGTGAGGGAGAGCGAGTGTGTGTGAGGGAGAGCGAGTGTGTGTGAGGGAGAGAGTGTGTGTGAGGGAGAGCGAGTGTGTGTGAGGGAGAGCGAGTGTGTGGATGAGGGAGAGCGAGTGTGTGGGAGAGGGAGTGAGTGTGTATGTGAGGGAGAGTGAGTGAGTGTGAGGGAGAGGGAGTGTGTGTGTGAGGGAGAGTGAGCGAGTGTGTGTGTGAGGGAGAGTGAGCGAGTGTGTGAGGGAGAGCGAGTGTGTGAGGGAGAGCGAGTGTGTGAGGGAGAGCGAGTGTGTGAGGGAGAGCGAGTGTGTGAGGGAGAGCGAGTGTGTGAGGGAGAGCGAGTGTGTGAGGGAGAGCGAGTGTGTGAGGGAGAGCGAGTGTGTGAGGGAGAGCGAGTGTGTGAGGGAGAGCGAGTGTGTGAGGGAGAGTGTGAGTGAGTGTGAGGGAGAGTGTGAGGGAGAGTGAGCGTGTGAGGGAGAGTGTGAGTGAGTGTGAGGGAGAGTGAGTGAGTGTGAGGGAGAGTGAGTGTGTGTGAGGGAGAGCGAGTGTGTGTATGAGGGAGAGCGAGTGTGTGGGAGAGGGAGTGAGTGTGTATGTGAGGGAGAGTGAGTGAGTGTGAGGGAGAGGGAGTGTGTGTGTGAGGGAGAGTGAGCGAGTGTGTGTGTGAGGGAGAGTGAGCGAGTGTGTGAGGGAGAGCGAGTGTGTGAGGGAGAGCGAGTGTGTGAGGGAGAGTGTGAGTGAGTGTGAGGGAGAGTGTGAGGGAGAGTGAGCGTGTGAGGGAGAGTGTGAGTGAGTGTGAGGGAGAGTGAGTGAGTGTGAGGGAGAGTGAGTGAGTGTGAGGGAGAGTGAGTGAGTGTGAGGGAGAGTGAGTGTGTGAGGGAGAGTGAGCGAGCGTGTGTGAGGGAGAGTGAGTGTGTGAGGGAGAGTGTGAGGGAGAGTGAGTGAGTGTGAGGGAGAGTGAGTGAGTGTGTGTGAGGGAGAGTGAGTGTGTGTGAGGGAGGGTGCGCGAGAGGGGGAGGCGGAGTGTGTGTGTCCTCAGTGCTTGACTCTCTGTCTCGCTCTTTCTATCACTGTTTCTCTCTCTCTATTTCTCTCTCTCTAAATGATGCAACTTCACTGGGTCTTCCATCAGCTCCCGGGACTAGAATAAACCTCAAATAAACTCCCTTCAACTCAAACCCCCCCTGCCCCCATCCCGGAATGGATGGTCACTATTTCGAGGAAGAGCAGGGAGTACTGGGGCCAATATTTATCGCTCAGCCAACATCGCTAAAAAGCAGATGATCTGGTCGCTGTTTGTGGGATCTTGCTCTGCTCAAATTGTCTGCTGTATTTCCTACATTATAATAGTGACCACATTTCAAAAAAAGTAATTAATTGGCTGTAAAGCACTGTCGGAGGGGCAGTACTGAGGGAACGCCGCACTGTCGGAGGGGCAGTACTGGGAGCGCCGCACTGTCGGAGGGGCAGTACTGGGAGCGCCGCACTGTCGGAGGGGCAGTACTGAGGGAGTGCCGCATTGTCAGAGGGGCAGTACTGAGGGAGCGCCGCACTGTCGGAGGGGCAGTACTGAGGGAGCGCCGCACTGTCGGAGGGGCAGTACTGAGGGAACGCCGCACTGTCGGAGGGGCAGTACTGAGGGAGCGCCGCACTGTCGGAGGGGCAGTACTGAGGGAACGCCGCACTGTCGGAGGGGCAGTACTGAGGGAGTGCCGCACTGTCGGAGGGGCAGTACTGAGGGAGCGCCGCACTGTCGGAGGGGCAGTACTGAGGGAGTGCCGCATTGTCGGAGGGGCAGTACTGAGGGAGCGCTGCACTGTCGGAGGGGCAGTACTGAGGGAGCGCCGCACTGTCGGAGGGAGCGCCTGGATTATGGGGCTCAAGTCTCTGGAGTGGGGGCTCAAACCCACGTTCTTCGGACTCGGAGGCGAGAGTGATATTCATCAAGTGTGAAACACTTCGACTTGTTCCTGTTCGACCCGACGATAAGATGCTCTATAACAGAGGGACGCTCTCTAATTGAATTGCTGGTCTATTTCAGTTTTGCCACGAGCTATAATCTTACTTTAATTATAATCCCATGGTTCGACAGGCTCCACTCCCTCCAGCAGATTTCCCAAACTCCCCTTGTATATCAGATGACATCGTTCAACGTGGATGGTTAAGAAATTGGTCTAAGTTTAAGGAGAAAGACAGACTCCCGTTTCTCCAGCCCCTTTCCCCACCTCAGGACGTCCCGAAGCGCTTCACAGCCAATGAAGTACTTTTTTTGAAGTGTGGTCACTGTTGTAATGTGGGAAACGCGGCAGCCAATTTGCGCACAGCAAGCTCCCACAAACAGCGACGTGATAAATGACCAGATCATCTGTTTTTAGTGATGTTGGTTGAGGGATAAATATTGGCCCCAGGACACCGGGGAGAACTCCCCCCCTGCTCTTCTTCGAAATAGTGGCCGTGGGATCTTTCACGTCCACCCGAGAGGCTCATTAACATCGCCCCGCCCCCCAGGCCCTCATTTACATAGTCTCCGCCCCAGGCACTCATTGCCATTGCCCCGCCCCCAGGCACTCATTACCATTGCCCCGCCCCCAGGCACTCATTAACATCGCCCCGCCTCCCGGCGCTCATTAACATCACCCCGCCCCCGGCACTCATTTACATAGTCTCCGCCCCCAGACACTCATTACCATTGCCCCACCCCCAGGCACTCATTACCATTATCCCGCCCCCAGGCACTCATTACTATTATCCCGCCCCCAGGCACTCATTACCATTGCCCCGCCCCCAGGCACTCATTACCATTGCCCCGCCCCCAGGCACTCATTACCATTGCCCCGCCCCCAGGCACTCATTACCATTGCCCCGCCCCCAGGCACTCATTACCATTGCCCCGCCCCCAGGCACTCATTACCATTGCCCCGCCCCCAGGCACTCATTACCATTGCCCCGCCCCCAGGCACTCATTACCATTGCCCCGCCCCCAGGCACTCATTACCATTGCCCCGCCCCCCCAGGTGTTCATTAACATCGCCCCGCCGCCTCAGGTGTTCATTAACATCACCCTGCCCCCCCCCCCCCACCAGCGCTCATTAACATCGCCGCACCCCCAGTGTTCATTAACATCGCCCCACCCCCCCCAGGTGCTCATTAAAATCGCCCCGCCCCCCCAGTGTTCATTAACATCGCCCCACCCCCCAGGCGCTCATTAACATCGCCCCACCCCCCAGGCGCTCAGTAACATCGCCCCGCCCCCCCCCCCCCCCCCAGGTGTTCATTAACGTCGCCCCGACCCCCCGGCACTCATTAACATCGCCCCGCCCCCCCAGTGTTCATTAACATCACCCCGCCCCCCAGTGTTCATTAACATCGCCCCACCCCCCAGGTGTTCATTAACATCGCCCCGCCCCCCCCAGGTGCTCATTAACATCGCCCCGCCCCCCCAGTGTTCATTAACATCGCCCCACCCCCCAGTGTTCATTAACATCGCCCCACCCCCCAGCGTTCATTAACATCACCCCGCCCCCCAGCGTTCATTAACATCGCCCCACCCGCCAGGTGTTCATTAACATCGCCCCACCCCCCAAGTGTTCATTAACATCGCCCCACCCCCCAGCGTTCATTAACATCGCCCCACCCCCCAGTGTTCATTAACATCGCCCCACCCCCCAGCGTTCATTAACATCGCCCCACCCCCCAGCGTTCATTAACATCGCCCCACCCCCCAGCGTTCATTAACATCGCCCCACCCCCCAGTGTTCATTAACATCGCCCCACCCCCCAGGTGTTCATGAACATCGCCCCACCCCACAGTGTTCATTAACATCACCCCACCCCCCAGTGTTCATTAACATCGCCCCACCCCCCAGCGTTCATTAACATCGCCCCACCCCCAGGTGTTCATGAACATCGCCCCACCCCACAGTGTTCATTAACATCGCCCCACCCCCCAGTGTTCATTAACATCGCCCCACCCCCCAGTGTTCATTAACATCGCCCCACCCCCCAGTGTTCATTAACATCGCCCCACCCCCCAGTGTTCATTAACATCGCCCCACCCCCAGCGTTCATTAACATCGCCCCACCCCCCAGGTGTTCATGAACATCGCCCCACCCCCCAGTGTTCATTAACATCGCCCCACCCCCCAGTGTTCATTAACATCGCCCCACCCCCCAGGTGTTCATTAACATCGCCCCACCCCCAGTGTTCATTAACATCACCCCACCCCCCAGTGTTCATTAACATCGCCCCACCCCCCAGTGTTCATTAACATCGCCCCACCCCCAGGTGTTCATTAACATCGCCCCACCCCCAGTGTTCATTAACATCGCCCCACCCCCCAGTGTTCATTAACATCGCCCCACCCCCAGGTGTTCATTAACATCGCCCCACCCCCAGTGTTCATTAACATCACCCCACCCCCAGTGTTCATTAACATCGCCCCACCCCCCAGTGTTCATTAACATCGCCCCACCCCCCAGGTGTTCATTAACATCGCCCCACCCCCCAGTGTTCATTAACATCGCCCCACCCCCCAGGTGTTCATTAACATCGCCCCACCCCCCAGTGTTCATTAACATCGCCCCACCCCCCAGGTGTTCATTAACATCGCCCCACCCCCCAGGTGTTCATTAACATCGCCCCACCCCCCAGGTGTTCATTAACATCGCCCCACCCCCCAGTGTTCATTAACATCGCCCCGCCCCCCAGGTGTTCATTAACATCGCCCCAGCGTTCATTAACATCGCCCCACCCCCCAGCGTTCATTAACATCACCCCACCCCCCAGTGTTCATTAACATCGCCCCACCCCCCAGCGTTCATTAACATCGCCCCACCCCCCAGTGTTCATTAACATCGCCCCACCCCCAGTGTTCATTAACATCGCCCCACCCCCCAGCGTTCATTAACATCACCCCACCCCCCAGTGTTCATTAACATCGCCCCACCCCCCAGCGTTCATTAACATCGCCCCACCCCCCAGCGTTCATTAACATCACCCCACCCCCAGCGTTCATTAACATCACCCCACCCCCCAGTGTTCATTAACATCACCCCACCCCCCAGTGTTCATTAACATCGCCCCACCCCCAGCGTTCATTAACATCACCCCACCCCCCAGTGTTCATTAACATCACCCCACCCCCCAGCGTTCATTAACATCGCCCCACCCCCCAGTGTTCATTAACATCGCCCCACCCCCCAGTGTTCATTAACATCGCCCCACCCCCCAGTGTTCATTAACATCGCCCCACCCCCCAGTGTTCATTAACATCACCCCACCCCCAGCGTTCATTAACATCACCCCACCCCCCAGTGTTCATTAACATCACCCCACCCCCCAGTGTTCATTAACATCGCCCCACCCCCAGCGTTCATTAACATCACCCCACCCCCCAGTGTTCATTAACATCACCCCACCCCCCAGCGTTCATTAACATCGCCCCACCCCCCAGTGTTCATTAACATCGCCCCACCCCCCAGTGTTCATTAACATCGCCCCACCCCCCAGTGTTCATTAACATCGCCCCACCCCCCAGTGTTCATTAACATCACCCCGCCCCCAGTGTTCATTAACATCGCCCCACCCCCCAGTGTTCATTAACATCGCCCCGCCCCCAGGTGTTCATTAACATCACCCCACCCCCCAGTGTTCATTAACATCGCCCCGCCCCCCAGCGTTCATTAACATCGCCCCACCCCCCAGTGTTCATTAACATCGCCCCGCCCCCCAGTGTTCATTAACATCGCCCCGCCCCCAGTGTTCATTAACATCGCCCCGCCCCCCAGTGTTCATTAACATCGCCCCGCCCCCAGTGTTCATTAACATCGCCCCACCCCCCAGTGTTCATTAACATCGCCCCGCCCCCCAGTGTTCATTAACATCGCCCCGCCCCCAGTGTTCATTAACATCGCCCCACCCCCCAGGTGTTCATTAACATCGCCCCACCCCCCAGTGTTCATTAACATCGCCCCACCCCCCAGGTGTTCATTAACATCGCCCCACCCCCCAGTGTTCATTAACATCGCCCCACCCCCCAGTGTTCATTAACATCGCCCCACCCCCAGTGTTCATTAACATCACCCCGCCCCCCAGTGTTCATTAACATCACCCCGCCCCCAGTGTTCATTAACATCGCCCCACCCCCCAGTGTTCATTAACATCGCCCCACCCCCAGTGTTCATTAACATCACCCCGCCCCCCAGTGTTCATTAACATCACCCCGCCCCCAGTGTTCATTAACATCGCCCCACCCCCCAGTGTTCATTAACTTCGCCCCACCCCCCAGTGTTCATTAACATCGCCCCACCCCCCAGCGTTCATTAACATCGCCCCACCCCCCAGTGTTCATTAACATCGCCCCACCCCCAGTGTTCATTAACATGACCCCACCCCCCAGGTGTTCATTAACATCGCCCCACCCCCCAGTGTTCATTAACATCACCCCACCCCCCAGCGTTCATTAACATCGCCCCACCCCCAGTGTTCATTAACATCGCCCCACCCCCCAGTGTTCATTAACATCACCCCGCCCCCCAGTGTTCATTAACATCACCCCACCCCCCAGGTGTTCATTAACATCGCCCCACCCCCCAGTGTTCATTAACATCACCCCACCCCCCAGCGTTCATTAACATCGCCCCACCCCCAGTGTTCATTAACATCGCCCCACCCCCCAGTGTTCATTAACATCACCCCACCCCCCAGTGTTCATTAACATCACCCCACCCCCCAGTGTTCATTAACATCGCCCCACCCCCCAGTGTTCATTAACATCGCCCCACCCCCCAGTGTTCATTAACATCGCCCCACCCCCAGCGTTCATTAACATCGCCCCACCCCCAGTGTTCATTAACATCACCCCACCCCCCAGGTGTTCATTAACATCGCCCCGCCCCCCAGCGTTCATTAACATCGCCCCACCCCCCAGTGTTCATTAACATCGCCCCACCCCCCAGTGTTCATTAACATCGCCCCACCCCCCAGTGTTCATTAACATCGCCCCACCCCCAGCGTTCATTAACATCGCCCCACCCCCCAGTGTTCATTAACATCGCCCCACCCCCAGCGTTCATTAACATCGCCCCACCCCCCAGTGTTCATTAACATCGCCCCACCCCCAGCGTTCATTAACATCGCCCCACCCCCCAGTGTTCATTAACATCGCCCCACCCCCCAGCGTTCATTAACATCACCCCGCCCCCCAGTGTTCATTAACATCACCCCACCCCCAGCGTTCATTAACATCGCCCCACCCCCCAGTGTTCATTAACATCGCCCCACCCCCCAGTGTTCATTAACATCGCCCCACCCCCAGCGTTCATTAACATCGCCCCACCCCCCAGTGTTCATTAACATCGCCCCACCCCCCAGCGTTCATTAACATCACCCCAGCCCCAGTGTTCATTAACTTCGCCCCACCCCCCAGGTGTTCATTAACATCGCCCCACCCCCCAGCGTTCATTAACATCGCCCCGCCCCCCAGGTGTTCATTAACATCGCCCCACCCCCCAGTGTTCATTAACATCGCCCCACCCCCCAGTGTTCATTAACATCGCCCCACCCCCCAGCGTTCATTAACATCGCCCCGCCCCCCAGGTGTTCATTAACTTCGCCCCACCCCCAGTGTTCATTAACATCGCCCCACCCCCAGTGTTCATTAACATCGCCCCACCCCCCAGCGTTCATTAACATCGCCCCACCCCCCAGCGTTCATTAACATCGCCCCACCCCCCAGTGTTCATTAACATCGCCCCACCCCCCAGCGTTCATTAACATCGCCCCACCCCCCAGCGTTCATTAACATCGCCCCACCCCCCAGCGTTCATTAACATCGCCCCACCCCCCAGCGTTCATTAACATCGCCCCACCCCCCAGTGTTCATTAACATCGCCCCACCCCCCAGTGTTCATTAACATCACCCCACCCCCCAGTGTTCATTAACATCGCCCCACCCCCCAGTGTTCATTAACATCGCCCCACCCCCCAGTGTTCATTAACATCGCCCCACCCCCCAGTGTTCATTAACATCGCCCCGCCCCCCAGTGTTCATTAACATCGCCCCACCCCCAGTGTTCATTAACATCGCCCCACCCCCCAGTGTTCATTAACATCACCCCACCCCCAGCGTTCATTAACATCACCCCACCCCCCAGTGTTCATTAACATCGCCCCACCCCCCAGTGTTCATTAACATCGCCCCACCCCCCAGTGTTCATTAACATCGCCCCGCCCCCCAGTGTTCATTAACATCGCCCCACCCCCCAGTGTTCATTAACATCGCCCCACCCCCCAGTGTTCATTAACATCGCCCCACCCCCAGTGTTCATTAACATCACCCCACCCCCCAGTGTTCATTAACATCACCCCACCCCCAGTGTTCATTAACATCACCCCACCCCCCAGTGTTCATTAACATCACCCCACCCCCCAGTGTTCATTAACATCGCCCCGCCCCCCAGTGTTCATTAACATCGCCCCACCCCCCAGTGTTCATTAACATCGCCCCGCCCCCCAGGTGTTCATTAACATCGCCCCGCCCCCAGGTGTTCATTAACATCACCCGGCCCCCCCCCCCCCCAGTGTTCATTAACATCGCTCTGCCCCCCAGGCGCTCATTAACATCGCCCCACCCTCCAGGCACTCAGTAACATCACCCTGCCCCCCAGGCACTCATTAACATCGCCCCACCCTCCAGGCACTCATTAACATTGCCCCGCCCCATGCTCTCTCTAACTCCGCCCCCAGGCACTCATTAACATCGCCCCGCCCCCCCCAAGGTGTTCATTAACATCGCCCTGCCCCCAGGCACTCATTAACATTACCCCGCCCCATGCTCTCTCTAACTCCGCCCCCAGGCACACATTAACATCACCCCGCCCCCCCCAAGGTGTTCATTAACATCGCCCCGCCCCATGCTCTCTCTAACTCCGCCCCCAGACACTCATTAACATCACCCCGCCCCCCCAAGGTGTTCATTAACATCACCCCGCCCCCCCAAGGTGTTCATTAACATCACCCCGCCCCGCCCCATGCTCTCATTAACCCTGCCCCCAGGTGCTCATTAACATCACCCCGCCCCCAAGGTGTTCATTAACATTGCCCCGCCCCCCCCAAGGTGTTCATTAACATCGCCCCGCCCCCCCAGGCACTCATTAACATTGCCCCGCCCCATGCTCTCATTAACCCCGCCCCCCAGGCGCTCATTAACATCACCCCGCCCCCCCAAGGTGTTCATTAACATCGCCCCGCCCCCCCAGGCACTCATTAACATCGCCCCGCCCCATGCTCTCATTAACCCTGCCCCCAGGTGCTCATTAACATAGCTCTGCCCTCCAAAAGGCCCCGATCAGGTGAAGTCCCTGGAGCTGCTTTGGTGTAAGTTTCAGGTCCCAGATATTGATTGCGCTTGGACCCAACCTTAGGCATCAAGAGTTTTCGGGTGGTTTTTTTATCCCAGCGATTGGATTTCATTTTTACTCCGTGGCTCCTAAACATGTATTTTTTTGTTACTTTATAGCGTCAGAATGAAGCGCATTAAAAATTGAGCAACAAACACTCTCGATCACATTGTCATGCTTAATGTGCATAAGTGATGGGTTCGTGAATTAAATTCAAACTTTAATTTTCATCCTTGAAGAACTAGCATTTCTCCAGTGCCTTCCGGTGACCTCAAAACTCTTCACAGCCAATGAAGTACTTTTTTTGAAGTGTGGTCTCTGTTGTAATGTAGGAAACGCGGCAGCCAATTTGCGCACAGCAAGCTCCCACAAACAGCAATGTGATAAATGACCAGATCATCTGTTTTTAATGATGGTGGGTCAGGGTTAAATATTGGCCCCAGGACACCAGGGATAACTCCCCCCTGCTCTTCTTCGAAATAGTGACATGGGATCATTTACGCCCACCTGAGAGGGCAGACGGGGCCTCGGTTTAACACCTCCTCCGAAAGACGGCCCCTCCCTCAGCGCTGCCCCTCAGACAGTGCGGCGCTCCTTCAGCGCTGCTCCTCCAACAGTGCGACGCTCCCTCAGTACTGCCCCTCCGACAGTGCGGCGCTCCCTCAGCGCTGCCCCTCAGACAGTGCGGCACTCCTTCAGCGCTGCTCCTCCAACAGTGCGGCGCTCCCTCAGTACTGCCCCTCCGACAGTGCGGCGCTCCCTCAGTACTGCCCCTCCGACAGTGCGGCGCTCCCTCAGTACTGCCCCTCCAACAGTGTGGCGCTCCCTCAGTACTGCCCCTCCGACAGTACGGCACTCCCTCAGTTCTGCCCCTCCGACAGTGCAGCGCTCCCTCAGTACCGCCCCTCCGACAGTGCGGCGCTCCCTCAGTACCACCCCTCCGACAGTGCGGCGCTCCCTCAGTACCGCCCCTCCGACAGTGCGGCGCTCCCTCGGTACCACCCCTCCGACAGTGCGGCGCTCCCTCAGTACCGCCCCTCCGACAGTGCGGCGCTCCCTCGGTACTGCCCCTCCGACAGTGCGGCGCTCCCTCAGTACCGCCCCTCCGACAGTGCGGCGCTCCCTCAGCACCGCCCCTCCGACAGTGTGGCGCTCCCTCAGTACCGCTCCTCTGACAGTGCGGCACTCCCTCGGTACTGCCCCTCCGACAGTGCAGCGCTCCCTCAGTACTGCCCCTCCGACAGCGTGGTGCTCCCTCAGTACTGCCCCTCCGACAATGCAGCGCTCCCTCAGTACCGCCCCTCCGACAGTGCAGCGCTCCCTCAGTACCGCCCCTCCGACATCACTGCAACAGATGATCTGGTCATTTATCACATCGCTGTTTGTGGGAGCTTGCTGTGCGCAAATTGGCTGCCACGTTTCATACATTACGACAGTGACCACACTTCAAAAAAATTACTTCATTGGCTGTGAAGCGCTTTGGGACGTCCTGAGGTGGTGAAAGGGGCTGGAGAAACGCGAGCTCTTTCTGTCTGTAGTGGAGTGCGTTTGATCAATACTGTTTGGTGTTCTGCTCCAGCAGCTGATAGCGGAGGGGGCGTGCGACCTTTGCAGGGAAGAGATTGGTTTGCCTGCACACTTGACATTAGACAGGTCGTTAGCTGGGAGAGTGCGGAATGTGACCGCAGCACTGCTTAGGGGGGAGGGTACCGGGGAGTCTCGGGGTTCTGTTACCGGACCGGTAATCCTGACTAATAATCCCGAAGAACGTGAGTTCGAATCCCACTTTTCAAAAGCACAACAACTCCCATTGGTGACGTAGTAAAACATCCCAAGGCCCTTCACAGGAGTGTAAATCAGACAAAATTCCACACAAGGAGATATTAGGACAGGTGACCAAAAGCTTGGTCAAAGAGGCAGGTTTGAAGGAGCGTCTTAAAGGAGGAGAGAGAGAGGCGGAGAAGTTTAGGGAGGGAATTCCAGAGCTCGGGGCCCAGGCGGCTGAAGGCACGGCCGCCAATGGTGGAGCGATGGAAATCGGGGGGATGCTCAAGAGGCCGGAATTGGAGGAGCGCAGAGATCTCGGAGGGTTGTAGGGGGCTGGAGGAGGTTACAGAGATAGGGAGGGTTGTAGGGGGCTGGAGGAGGTTACAGAGATAGGGAGGGTTGTAGGGGGCTGGAGAAGGTTACAGAGATAGGGAGGGTTGTAGGGGGCTGGAGGAGGTTACAGAGATAGGGAGGGTTGTAGGGGCTGGAGGAGGTTACAGAGATAGGGAGGATTGTACGGGGCTGGAGGAGGTTACAGAGCTAGGGAGGGTTGTAGGGGGCTGGAGGAGGTTACAGAGATAGGGAGGGTTGTAGGGGGCTGGAGGAGGTTACAGAGATAGGGAGGGTTGTAGGGGCTGGAGGAGGTTACAGAGATGGGGAGGGTTGTAGTGGCTGGGGGAGGTTACAGAGATAGGGAGGGTTGTAGGGGGCTGGAGGAGGTTACAGAGATAGGGAGGGTTGTAGAGGCTGGAGGAGGTTACAGAGATAGGAAGGGTTGTAGGGGCTGGAGGAGGTTACAGAGATAGGGAGGGTTGTAGGGGCTGAAGGAGTTTACAGAGATAGGGAGGTTTGTAGGGGGCTGGAGGAGGTTACAGAGATAGGGAGGTTTGTAGGGGGCTGGAGGAGGTTACAGCGATAGGGAGGGTTGTAGGGGGCTGGAGGAGTTTACAGAGATAGGGAGGGTTGTAGGGGGCTGGAGGAGGTTACAGAGATAGGGAGGTTTGTAGGGGCTGGAGGAGTTTACAGAGATAGGGAGGGTTGTAGGGGCTGGAGGAGGTTACAGAGATAGGGAGGGTTGTAGGGGGCTGGAGGAGGTTACAGAGATAGGGAGGGTTGTGGGGGCTGGAGGAGGTTACAGAGATAGGGAGGGTTGTAGGGGGCTGGAGGAGGTTACAGAGATAGGGAGGGTTGTAGGGGGCTGGAGGAGGTTACAGAGATAGGGAGGGTTGTAGGGGGCTGGAGGAGGTTACAGAGATAGGGAGGGTTGTAGGGGGCTGGAGGAGGTTACAGAGATAGGGAGGGTTGTAGGGGGCTGGAGGAGGTTACAGAGATAGGGAGGGTTGTAGGGGGCTGGAGGAGGTTACAGAGATAGGGAGGGTTGTAGGGGCTGGAGGAGGTTACAGAGATAGGGAGGATTGTAGGGGGCTGGAGGAGGTTACAGAGCTAGGGAGGGTTGTAGGGGGCTGGAGGAGGTTACAGAGATAGGGAGGGTTGTAGGGGGCTGGAGGAGGTTACAGAGATAGGGAGGGTTGTAGGGGCTGGAGGAGGTTACAGAGATGGGGAGGGTTGTAGTGGCTGGGGGAGGTTACAGAGATAGGGAGGGTTGTAGGGGGCTGGAGGAGGTTACAGAGATAGGGAGGGTTGTAGGGGCTGGAGGAGGTTACAGAGATAGGAAGGGTTGTAGGGGCTGGAGGAGGTTACAGAGATAGGGAGGGTTGTAGGGGCTGAAGGAGTTTACAGAGATAGGGAGGGTTGTAGGGGCTGGAGGAGTTTACAGAGATAGGGAGGGTTGTAGGGGCTGGAGGAGGTTACAGAGATCGGGAGGGTTGTAGGGGCTGGAGGAGGTTACAGAGATAGGGAGGGTTGTAGGGGCTGGAGGAGTTTACAGAGATAGGGAGGGTTGTAGGGGCTGGAGGAGTTTACAGAGATAGGGAGGGTTGTAGGGGCTGGAGGAGGTTACAGAGATAGGGAGGGTTGTAGGGGCTGGAGGAGGTTACAGAGATAGGGAGGGTTGTAGGGGGCTGGAGGAGGTTACAGAGATAGGGAGGGTTGTAGGGGCTGGAGGAGGTTACAGAGATAGGGAGGGTTGTAGGGGGCTGGAGGAGGTTACAGAGATAGGGAGGGTTGTAGGGACTGGAGGAGGTTACAGAGATAGGGAGGGTTGTAGGGGCTGGAGGAGGTTACAGAGATAGGGAGGGTTGTAGGGGGCTGGAGGAGGTTACAGAGATAGGGAGGGTTGTAGGGGCTGGAGGAGGTTACAGAGATAGGGAGGTTTGTAGGGGCTGGAGGAGGTTACAGAGATAGGGAGGGTTGTAGGGGGCTGGAGGAGGTTACAGAGATAGGGAGGGTTGTAGGGGCTGGAGGAGGTTACAGAGATAGGGAGGGTTGTAGGGGCTGGAAGAGGTTACAGAGATAGGGAGGGTTGTCGAGGCTGGAGGAGGTTACAGAGATAGGGAGGGCTGTAGGGGGCTGGAGGAGGTTACAGAGATAGGGAGGGTTCTAGAAGGCTGGAGGAGGTTACAGAGATAGGGAGGGTTGTAGGGGCTGGAGGAGGTTACAGAGATAGGGAGGGTTGTAGGGGGCTGGAGGAGGTTACAGAGATAGGGAGGGCTTTCGGGGCTGGAAGAGGTTACAGAGATAGGGAGGGTTGTCGAGGCTGGAGGAGGTGACAGAGATAGGGAGGGTTGTAGGGGCTGGAGGAGGTTACAGAGATAGGGAGGGTTGTAGGGGCTGGAGGAGTTTACAGAGATAGGGAGGGTTGTAGGGGCTGGAGGAGTTTACAGAGATAGGGAGGGTTGTAGGGGCTGGAGGAGTTTACAGAGATAGGGAGGGTTGTAGGGGCTGGAAGAGGTTACAGAGATAGGGAGGGTTGTAGGGGCTGGAAGAGGTTACAGAGATAGGGAGGGTTGTCGAGGCTGGAGGAGGTTACAGAGATAGGGAGGGTTGTAGGGGCTGGAGGAGGTTACAGAGATAGGGAGGGTTGTAGGGGCTGGAGGAGGTTACAGAGATAGGGAGGGTTGTAGGGGCTGGAGGAGTTTACAGAGATAGGGAGGGTTGTAGGGGCTGGAGGAGTTTACAGAGATAGGGAGGGTTGTAGGGGCTGGAAGAGGTTACAGAGATAGGGAGGGTTGTAGGGGCTGGAAGAGGTTACAGAGATAGGGAGGGTTGTCGAGGCTGGAGGAGGTTACAGAGATAGGGAGGGTTGTAGGGGCTGGAGGAGGTTACAGAGATAGGGAGGGTTGTAGGGGCTGGAGGAGGTTACAGAGATAGGGAGGGTTGTAGGGGCTGGAGGAGGTTACAGAGATAGGGGGGTTGTAGGGGCTGGAGGATGTTACAGAGATAGGGAGGGTTGTAGGGGGCTGGAGGAGGTTACAGAGATAGGGGGGTTGTAGGGGCTGGAGGAGGTTACAGAGATAGGGGGAGTTTTGGGGTTGGAGGAGTTTACAGAGATAGGGGGAGTTTTGGGGTTGGAGGAGGTTACATAAGAACATAAATAGGAGCAGGAGTCGGCTATTCGGCCCCTCGAGCCTGCTCCGCCATTCAATGAGATCATGGCTGATCATCGACCTCAACTCCACTTTCCCGCCCGATCCCCATATCCCTCGATTCCCCGAGAGTCCAAAAATCTATCGATCTCAGCCTTGAATATACTCAACGACTGAGCCTCCACAGCCCTCTGGGGCAGAGAATTCCAAAGATTCACCGCCCTCTGAGTGAAGAAATTCCTCCTCATCTCAGTCCTAAATGGCCGACCCCTTATCCTGAGACTGTGACCACTGGTTCTAGACTCTCCAGCCAGGGGGAAACATCCTCTCAGCATCTACCCTGTCAAGCCCTGTAAGAATTTTGTATGTTTCAATGAGATCACCTCTCATTCTTCTAAACTCTGGAGAGTATAAGCCTAGTCTACTCAATCTCTCCTCATAGGACAACCCTCTCATCCCATTCTAGTGAACCTTCGTTGCACTCCCTGCAAGTCAACTAAGTCCTTCCTAGGGTAAGGAGGCCAGAACTGTGCACCGTACTCCAGGTGTGGTCTCACCAAGGCCCTGTACAACTGGAGCAAGACTTCCTCACCCTTATACTCCAACCCCCTTGCAATAAAGGCCAGCGTACCATTTGCCTTCCTAATTGCTTGCTGTACCTGAGTGATAACTTTCAGTGATTCGTGTACAAGGACACCCAGGTCCCCCTGAACACCAGCATTTCCCAATCTCTCTCCATTTAAAAAATATTCTGCTGACCAAAGTGGATAACCTCACATTTCCCCACATTATACTCCATCTGCCACCTTACTGCCAAATCGCTTAGCCTGTCTGTACCCCTTTGCAGACTTTGTGTTCTCCTCACAGCTTACTGTCCCACCTAGCTTTGTATCGTCAGCAAACTTGGATACATTACACTCAGTCCCTTCATCTAGATCATTAATATAGATTGTAAATAACTGAGGCCCCAACACTGATCATAGAAACATAGAAGATAGGAGCAGGAGTAGGCCATTCGGCCCCTCGAGCCTGCTCCGCCATTCACTGAGATCATGGCTGATCATCCAAATTCAGTACCCTGTCCCTGCCTTCTCCCCATATCCCTTGATCCCTTTAGCCTTAAGAAATATATCTAACTCCTTGAATATATTTAATGAATTGGCCTCAACTGCCTTCTGTGGTAGAGAATTCCACAGGATCACCACTCTCTGGGTGAAGAAATTACTCCTCATCTCTGTCCTAAATGGCTTACCCCTTATCTTTAGACTGTGACCCCTGGTTCTGGACTCCCCCGCCATCGGGAACATCCTTCCTGCATCTAGTCTGTCTAGTCCTGTTAGAATTTTATAAGTTTCAATGAGATCCCCTCTCATTCTTCTAAACTCCAGCGAGTATAAGCCCAATCGACCCAATCTCTCCTCATACATCATTCCTGCCATCCCAGGTATCAGTCTGGTGAATCTTCGCTGCACTCCCTCCTTGGCAAGAACATCCTTCCTCAGATAAGGCGACCAAAACTGCACACAATACTCAAGGTGTGGTCTCACCGAGGCCCTGTACAACTGCAAGACATCCTTGTTCCTGTACTCGAATCCACTCGCTACGAAGGCCAAAATACCAGTTGCCTTCTTAACCGCCTGCTGCACCTGCATGCTTACCTTCAGCGACTGGTGCACAAGGACACCCAGGTCTCGTTGCACTTCCCCTTCTCCCAATCTATTGCCGTCCCCACGAAAGTGGATAACCTCGCATTTATCCACATTATACTGCATCTGCCATGCATCTGCCCAATCACCCAACCTGTCCAAATCATACTGGAGTTTCTCGGCATCCTCCTCACAGCACACACGCCCACCCAGCTTTGTGTCGTCTGCAAACTTGGAGATATTACATCTAGTTCCCTCATCTAGATCATTAATATATATTGTGAATAGCTGGGGTCCAAGGACCGATCCCTGCGGTACCCCACTAGTCACTGCCTGCTACTTGGAAAAAGACCCATATATTCCAACTCTTTGCTTCCTGTCTGCCAACCAGTTCTCTATCCAAGTCAGCACCTTGCCCCCAATCCCATGTGCCTTAACTTTACACACTAATCTCTTAAGCGGGACCTTATCGAAAGCCTGGCGGTACCCCACTAGTTACAGCCCGCCAACCCGAAAATGACCTGTTTATCCCTACTCTCTGTTTTCTGTCTGATAACCGATCCTCAGTCCAGGCTAGTATATTACCCCCAACCCCATGAGCGTGCGTGCGATCGATCCATAGATACGGATATCTGGAGTGTGCATCAGCTCATCGCTCGAATGTTGGGATTCTTGGCACTGCTCAGTTGAATAATGGAGCAGTGTGCAGTGAGATCACAGAGCATGGGAGATGTGTAGTTGAGAGCTGGAATATAAATCCAGCCAGACCCCTGCCTGTGGGTCCCGTGAGGTGGGGAGTGGAGAGGAATGTCTAGCGAGCAGGATCTGGGAAGAGTCGGGACAATATCAAAAATCATTGGGTATGCCTTAACATAAGAGCACAGCCACGGAAGTGCTTTTCTTTTGGAGTGCGGTCACGCTTACAGGCAAACGTCAATCTGCGCACAGCAAGCTCCCACAAACAGCAATGTGATAATGACCGGGTAATCTGTTTTATTCAGTGATATTGGTCGAGGGATTAAATATTGACCCCAGGACACCGGGGAGAACACCCCCCTGTTCTTCGAAAGAGTCACCATGGGATCTTTTATGTCCTGCAACCCTCCCAGATCTCTGCCCTCCTCCAATTCTGCCCTCTTGTCCATCCTCGATTTCCCTCGCTCCACCATTGGCGGCCGTGCCTTCAGCCGCCTTGGCCCTGAGCTCTGGAATTCCCTCCCTAAACCTCTCCGCCTCTCTCTCCTCCTTGAAGACGTTCCTTAAAACCGACCTTTTTGACCAAGCTTTTGGTCACCTGTCCTGATATCTCACCCTCGTTTTCAAATCCCTCCATGGTGTCCTCGCCCCCTCCCTATCTCTGTAACCTCCCCCAGCCCCCTACAACCCTCCCTATCTCTGTAACCTCCTCCAGCCCCCGACAACCCTCCCTATCTCTGTAACCTCCTCCAGCCCCTTACAACCCTCCCTATCTCTGTAACCTCCTCCAGCCCCTACAACCCTCCCAATCTCTGTAACCTCCTCCAGCCCCTACAACCCTCCCTATCTCTGTAACCTCCTCCAGCCCCCTACAACCCTCCCTATCTCTGTAACCTCCTCCAGCCCCCTACAACCCTCCCTATCTCTGTAACCTCCTCCAGCCCTCTACAACACTCCCTATCTCTGTAACTTCCTCCAGCCCCCTACAACCCTCCCTATCTCTGTAACCTCCTCCAGCCCCCTACAACCCTCTCTATCTCTGTAACCCCCTCCAGCCCCTACAACTCTCCCTATCTCTGTAACCTCCTCCAGCCTTCTAGAACCCTCCCTTTCTCTGTAACCTCCTCCAGCCCCCTACAACCCTCCCTATCTCTGTAACCTCCTCCAGCCCCTACAACCCTCCCTATCTCTGTAACCTCCTCCAGCCCCCGACAATCCTCCCTATCTCTAACCTCCTCCAGCCCCCTACAACCCTCCCTATCTCTGTAACCTCCTCCAGCCCCCTACAACCCTCCCTATCTCTGTAACCTCCTCCAGCCCCCGACAACCCTCCCTATCTCTGTAACCTCCTCCAGCCCTCTACAACACTCCCTATCTCTGTAACCTCCTCCAGTCCCTACAACCCTCCCTATCTCTGTAACCTCCTCCAGCCCATAACAACCCTCTGAGATCTCTGCGCTCCTCCAATTCTGCCCTCTTGAGCATCCCCCTGATTTCCATCGCTCCACCATTGGCGGCCGTGCCTTCAGCCGCCTGGGCCCTAAGTTCTGGAATTCCCTCCCTAAACCTCTCCGCCTCGTTCTCCCTCCTCCTTTAAGACGCTCCTTAAAACCTCCCTCTTCGACCAAGCTTTTGGTCACCTGCCCTAATATCTCCTTATGTGGCTGGGGGTCCAAATTTTCTCCTGTGACGCGCCTTGGGCTGTTTCTACAACGTGAAAGACGGTGTATCAGTGGGAGTTGTTACTGGGCGTTGATCTTGAGGCAGCCAGCGGTGGAGCAGGGTGTTAAGCCTGGAGGTGATGGGCATCGATGATGTGGGTGAGGTGGAGGGCGGCGTGGCCGGCTGGAGAATGGCTCAAGATGTGAGCGGATCTCGGCATTCGATCAACAACACTTCATACAGCACAGGAGGGAGGCCATTCGGCCCGTCGTGCCTGTGCCGGCTCTTTGAATGAGCTCTCCAATTAGTCCCACTCCCCCCTGCTCTTTCCCCCGTAGCCCTGTGAATTTTTCCCCTTCAAGTATTTCTCCAATTCCCCCTTTTGAAAGTTACTATTGAATCTGCTCCCACCGCCCTTTCAGGCAGCGCGTTCCAGATCACAACTCGCGTAAAAAACATTCTCCTCATCTCCCCCTCTGGTTCTTTTGCCAATTATCTTCAATCTATTAATTCTCCCCTTAACCTTCTCTGCTCTAAGGAGAACAACCCCAGCTTCTCCAGTCTCTCCGCATCACTGAAGTCCCTCATCCCCTGGTACCATTCTGGTCAATCTCCCCCTTAACCTTCTCAGCTCTAAGGAGAACAACCCCAGCTTCTCCACGTCACTGAAGTCCCTCATCCCCTGGTACCATTCTGGTCAATCTCCCCCTTAACCTTCTCTGCTCTAAGGAGAACGACCCCAGCTTCTCCAGTCTCTCCACATCACTGAAGTCCCTCATCCCCTGGGACCATTCTGGTCAATCTCCTCCGCACCCCCTCCAAGGCCCCTGACAGCCTTTGTAAAGTGCGGTGCCTAGAATTGGACACAATACTCCGACCGGAGCCGAACCAGTGATTTTCTAAAAGGATTAGCTTTGTTGACCGGTGATTTGTCTCACAGATTGACTTTTAGGTCAATGACCTATGAGATGTTGCTCGTCCAACGCGGAGATTGGAAGCAGCAAGGTTCTTGTTCCAGTTAGTGTGGTGTTGTTTGGGGTTTGTCAGTGTGACTGACTACCACGACTGTATATGTCACTCCTGCAACATCTGTCTTTTCATTCTCTCCCCCCCTCTCTGTCTCTCTCCCCCCCCCTCTCTGTCTCTTTCCCCCCCCTCTCTGTCTCTTCCCCCCCCTCTCTGTCTCTTTCCCCCCCCTCTCTGTCTCTTCCCCCCCCTCTCTGTCTCTTCCCCCCCCTCTCTGTCTCTTCCCCCCCCTCTCTGTCTCTTTCCCCCCCCTCTCTGTCTCTTTCCCCCCCTCTCTGTCTCTTTCCCCCCCTCTCTGTCTCTTTCCCCCCCTCTCTGTCTCTTTCCCCCCCTCTCTGTCTCTTTCCCCCCCTCTCTGTCTCTTTCCCCCCCTCTCTGTCGCTTTCCCCCCCTCTCTGTCGCTTTCCCCCCCTCTCTGTCGCTTTCCCCCCCTCTCTGTCTCTTCCCCCCCCTCTCTGTCTCTTCCCCCCCCTCTCTGTCTCTTCCCCCCCCTCTCTGTCTCTTCCCCCCCCCTCTCTGTCTCTTCCCCCCCCTCTCTGTCTCTTCCCCCCCCTCTCTGTCTCTTCCCCCCCCTCTCTGTCTCTTCCCCCCCCTCTCTGTCTCTTCCCCCCCCTCTCTGTCTCTTCCCCCCCCTCTCTGTCTCTTCCCCCCCCTCTCTGTCTCTTCCCCCCCCTCTCTGTCTCTCTCCCCCCCTCTCTGTCTCTCTCCCCCCCTCTCTGTCTCTCTCCCCCCCCTCTGTCTCTCTCCCCCCCTCTCTGTCTCTCTCCCCCCCCTCTCTGTCCCTCTCCCCCCCCTCTCTGTCCCTCTCCCCCCCCTCTCTGTCTCTCTCAATTCAATTCAATTCAATTCAATTCAATTCACTTTATTGGCATGACAAGTTACATCTTATGTTGCCAAAGCATCGAAAAACATTCATGTTTGTTCACAAAAATACAGATCTATCCATACAGTGTATAAACAGATATATCCCTGAGTGTATAAATATATTTTCATATAATTTATATATACTCTTAGATTTAATGGTTGTCCCTCTGTTTATGGCAAGCTGTAACATAGTGTGCCGCTAGTGTTACACAATTTCTCTCTTCCCCTAGTAGGTATGGGAGTTTTTGGTCGTCATTCAAATTTCAGAATTCCGGGCATATTTTTGTGAATTTTGGGTAGAAATTCTCCCTTATGCCCTGATATTTTCTACAAGCTGTGAGGAAGTGCACCTCTGTCTCCACCACTCCCTGACTGCAGTGAGAGCATAGCCTGTCCTCTCTTGGTAGCCGGGTCTGTCTGTGTCTACCTTTTTCGATCGCCAGGCTATGTTCACTAAGTCTGTACATTGTCAAAGTTTTTCTCAGTTTGCTATCCTTTACCATGGTCAGGTAATCAGCCATGTTGTATTGTCTGTTTAGGGCCAAGTAGCAATTGAGTTTGCTTTGGGTTTTTGTTGTTTCTGCCCAATATGACAGATATTTTTCCTTTTGCTTAGTGACAATTGTGTTGGGTCGAATTCTTTGTGTTACGCTGTCACTGTCCTGGGGCTGGTTATTGTTAGTAGTGTTAGTAGTTACTTCACTGAGTCCCAGGACTAGTTGACTGAGGGTATTCTTCTTTATGGTCCTCTCTTGGCATTTCAGGGCTTCGTAATGAAAGCATTGGGGGTTGCTCATTTCTAGGTGTTTCCAAAATTTGGTGGCTCTTTTTTGGATAGTGATTATTAATGGATATTGGCCTAGTTCTGCCCTGCATGCATTGTTTACGGTTTTCCTTTGAGTCCGGAGGATACTTTTACAGAATTCTGCATGTAGGATCTCAATTGGGTGTTTGTCCCATTTTGCAAATTCTTGTTGTGTTAGCGGTCCCCACACCTCACTGCCATAGAGTGCAATTGGTTCAATTACTGATTTGAAAATTTTGAGCCAAATGCTATTTGGGATTTCTATTTGGATTGATTTTTTAATGGCATAGAAAGCCCTTCTTGCTTTCTCTTTCAGTTCATTCACAGCCAGTTTGAAATTTCCCATAGAACTGATTTTTAAGCCCAAGTATGTGTAGTTAGTGGTTTGTTCAATTTTGGTTGTTCCTAGTGTGAAATTTAGTTTGGGTCCCTGATGTCTGGATCTTTGCTGGAACACAAGGACTTTGGTTTTTTGGGGATTTATTGTCAGGGCCCAAGTCTGGCAGTACGACTCCAGCAGATCCAGGTTCTGCTGTAGACCCTCCTTAGTTGGTGACAGCAGAACCCCTCTCTGTCTCTCTTCCCCCCCCTCTCTGTCTCTCTTGCCCCCTCTCTGTCTCTCTTCCCCCCCCTCTCTGTCTCTCTTCCCCCCCCTCTCTGTCTCTCTTTCCCCCCCCCTCTCTGTCTCTCTTCCCCCCCCCTCTCTGTCTCTCTTCCCCCCCCCCTCTCTGTCTCTCTCCCCCCCCTCTCGGTCTCTCTCCCCCCTTCTCGGTCTCTCTCCCCCCTTCTCGGTCTCTCTCCCCCCTTCTCGGTCTCTCTCCCCCCCTCTCTGTCTCTCTCTCCCCCCCTCTCTGTCTCTCTCCCCCCCCTCTCTGTCTCTCTCCCCCCCCCCTCTGTCTCTCTCCCCCCCCTCTGTCTCTCTCCCCCCCCTCTGTCTCTCTCCCCCCCCTCTGTCTCTCTCCCCCCCCCTCTGTCTCTCTTCCCCCCCCCTCTGTCTCTCTTCCCCCCCCTCTGTCTCTCTTCCCCCCCCTCTGTCTCTCTTCCCCCCCCTCTGTCTCTCTTCCCCCCCCTCTGTCTCTCTTCCCCCCCCTCTGTCTCTCTTCCCCCCCCTCTGTCTCTCTCCCCCCCCTCTGTCTCTCTCCCCCCCCCTCTGTCTCTCTCCCCCCCTCTGTCTCTCTTCCCCCCCCTCTGTCTCTCTTCCCCCCCCTCTGTCTCTCTTCCCCCCCCTCTGTCTCTCTTCCCCCCCCTCTGTCTCTCTTCCCCCCCCTCTGTCTCTCTTCCAATTTACAATTTTACAATTTAAATCGCTTTATTGGCATGATAAGTTACATCTTATGTTGCCAAAGCATCAAAATACATTTATGGTTCAGCACATAAACGCAGTTCTATTCATACAGTGTATAAACAGGTATATCCCTGAGTGTATAAATATACATTCGCATTGTTTATATATATTTTTTTCTTAGCTTACTGGTTGTTCCTCTGTTCATGGCAAGCTGCAACATAGTGCGCCGCCAGCGTTACACAGCTTCTCTCCTCTCCCAGTAGGAATGGGAGTTTTTGGTTGTCATTCAGATTTCTGAAATCAGGGCATATTTGTGAGAATTTTTGGTAGAAATTCTCCCTGATGCCCTGATATTTTCCACAAGCTGTGAGGAAGTGCATCTCTGTCTCCACCACTCCCTGACTGCAGTGAGAGCATATCCTGTCCTCTCTTGGCAGCCTGGTCTGCCTGTGTCTGCCTTTTTCGATCGCTAGGCTATGTTCGCTAAGTCTGTACCTTGTCAAGGTTCTTCTCAGTTTGTTATCCTTTACCATGGTCAGGTAATCAGCTATGTTGTATTGTCTGTTTAGGGCCAAGTAGCAATTGAGTTTGCTTTGGGTTTTTGTTGTTTCTGCCCAATATGTCAGATATTTTTCCTTTTGCTTAGCGACGATTGTGTTGGGTCGAATTCTTTGTGTTACCCTGTCACTGTCCTGGGGCTGGTTATTGTTAGTATTGTTAGTAGTTACTTCACTGAGTCCCAGGACTAGTTGACTGAGGGTATTCTTCTTTATGGTCAGCTCTTGGCATTTCAGGGCGTCGTAGTGATAGCATTGGGGATTGCTCATTTGTAGGTGATTCCAAAATTTGGTGGCTCTTTTTTGGATAGTGATTATTAATGGATATTGGCCTAGTTCCGCCCTGCATGCATTGTTTACTGTTTTCCTTTGAGTCCGGAGGATACTTTTACAGAATTCTGCATGTAGGATCTCAATTGGGTGTTTGTCCCATTTTGCAAAATCTTGTTGAGTTAGCGGTCCCCATACCTCACTGCCATAGAGTGCAATTGGTTCAATTACTGATTTGAAAATTTTGAGCCAAATGCTAATTGGGATTTCTATTTGGATTGATTTTTTGATGGCATAGAAAGCCCTTCTTGCTTTCTCTTTCAGTTCATTCACAGCCAGTTTGAAGTTTCCCGTAGAACTGATTTTTAAGCCCAAGTATGTGTAGTTAGTGGTTTGTTCAATTTTGGTTGTTCCTACTGTGAAATTTATTTTGGGTCCCTGATGTTTGGATCTTTGCTGGAACACAAGGACTTTGGTTTTTTGGGGATTTATTGTCAGGGCCCAAGTCTGGCAGTACGACTCCAGCAGGTCCAGGTTTTGCTGTAGCCCCTCTTTAGTAGGTGACAGCAGAACCAGGTCGTCTGCATAGAGGAGGAATTTAACCTTGGATTCATATAGGGTGAGGCCGGGTGCTGTAGATTGTTCAAGTAGTTTTGCCAATCCATTTATGTAAATATTAAAGAGTGTCGGTGAGATTGGCGAGCCCTGCGTCACCCCCCCGCCCCTGTGGGAAGTATTTTGTTTGTTTGTCTCCAATTTTAACTGCACATTTGTTGTTTGTATACATTGATTTAATTACATCATATGTTTTACCTCCTACCCCACTTTCGATAAGTTTCAGGAATAAACCGTCATGCCAGATGGAGTCGAAAGCCTTCTGGAAATCTACAAAGCATGCGTAGATTTTGCTTTTGTTATTGTGAACGTGTTTGTCAATTAGGGTCTGTAGGGTGAAGATATGATCGGATGTTCTATAGTTTGGCAGGAATCCAATTTGGCTTTTACTCAAGACATTGTGCTCCTCAAGGAAGTTTATAAGTCTTTTGTTTATGATGCTACAGAATACCTTCCCCAGGTTACTGTTTACACAGATGCCTCGATAGTTGTTTGGGTCGATTTTGTCCCCACTTTTGTATATGGGCGTTATGAGTCCTTTGTTCCAGATATCAGGGAAATAACCGACACTCAGAACCAAGTTGAAGAGTTTTAGGATAGCCAGTTTCATTTTGTTGTCTGTGTGTTTAATCATCTCGTTTAGTATGCCGTCTGTCCCGCAGGCTTTTCCTGGTCGCAGGTCCTTGAGTTTTTCAAGAAGTTCTTTTTCTGTTATTATGGCGTCCAGCGGGTTTTGGTTATCTTTTATGGCCATTTCTAGCTTTTCCAGTTTTTTTGCATATTTGGTGTTGCTCTGGTCTTAGTGTTTTTTTCTGGTATAATTTTTCAAAGTGGTTTACCCATGTGTCCCCATTTTGAATGGCCAAATCGTCGTGTTGTTTTTTGTGTAGTGTTTTCAAGTTTTCCCAGAAACAATTGGAATCAATGGATTCCTCCATGGAGCTGAGTGTATTCTTAATATATTGCTCTTTTTTGGTTCTGAGTGTGTTTCTGTATTGTGTTTAGTGTCTGACAATAAGTAAGGCGTAGTTCCTCGTTTTCTGGATGTCTGTGTTTTTGGTTTGATATTTTTCTAAGTTTTTTCCTCATGTTATGGCAATCTCGGTCAAACCATTTTTCATAGTTTTTTGTTTTGGGTTTGTTCTTGCGAGCTTTCAAGTTTGCATTTGTTGCCAAATTATCAAAAATATTGTTTAGTTTACTAACTGCCCGTTTACGCCTTCTTTATTGTGAGTGTATATGTTATCCAGAAAGGTGTCTAAGAGAGCTTGAGTTGATGCATTGCTAATTGTTTTCTGGTATTTTTCCGTGTCGTTTTTGGCCCATCTGTACGATTTTTTGGTGTTGTACAGTTTACTGGGTTGTGTTTCTATGTTGTTTGTTTCTGTCTTTTTGAGGAACATAGTAATTTGACTGTGATCTGACAGTGTTGTTTGTGGTTTGACTGTGAATGCTCTGAAAGAGGATGGGTCTAAGTCTGTAATCATATAGTCTACTGTGCTGCAGCCAAGAGGTGAGCAATAGGTCGATCTTCCTAGGAGGTCTCCTATGAACCTACCATTGACAATGTACAGACCCAGGTTTCGACAGAGCTGTAGTAGCTGTTTTCCGTTGGTATTTGACTGCTTGTCGCAGTTATGCCTGTATGGAAGGGAAGGGATGTCAAAGTGGTTATTCCCGAAAACATAATTGTTTCCCTGATTATTGGTGAAGTCTGGTTCTTCGCCCGTTCTTGAATTGAGGTCCCCACAGATCAACACGTTCCCCTGGGGCCTGGTATTGGATAATTTCCCCCTCCATGTTGGAGAAGGTGTCCTCTTTAAAGTACGGGGAATCGATTGGAGGGATATAAAGTGCGCAAATGTAAACATCTTGGGTGTTTGAGATAATCTCCCTCTCAAGTTTGAGCCACATATGGTTTTCGCCCTTTTTTATAAATTTGATGTAATTCTTAAGTTCTGTTTTAAACCAGATCAGTATGCCTCCGGAGTCTCTGCCTTGGGTTACACTTGGTAATTTATTGGAGGGCACCACCAGCTCAGTGTACCCTTGGGGACAGCCAGTGTGTCCTTTTCCTTTATACCAAGTTTCCTGTAAAATGATAATATCTAGGTCTTTAGTTTCATCTATGAACTCTGGGGTCCTACTTTTCACTTCTCGCAGTGAAGGAGCGTAGACCTTGGATATTCCAGGTCGAAATATATAAGGATTTCATGTTAAGTTTGATCTTTTACTATGATAGGTTAAAGAGTGGTACGTGTTTGTCGTGTCTAAGTGTGGGAAAAAAAAGATCACATCAGTTGTCTACAAAAGTTAATACAATTTGGTTACAGTTCTTTCTATTAATTAGTCCTTGATCCATAAGGCGGAAGTAGATGCTGCTGCACATCTGCTTATTGTCTCTTAATGGATTGTTTCTGTCTGAGGTATTGCGTACGTCCTGTGCATCTCTCCCTCTGTCTGGCTGGGAGCAGTCCCTATTCCCCTGTGGGACAGGAGTGGTGCAGGTCTGACATTGTTGTTTTGCATGGGGATCCTCTCTGGTCTCGGTTGGTGTGTTGGTGGTCCTTGTAGTGTTCCTGAGAAGTAAAGTAGAAAAGATCTGGTGCCCAACAAACAAACAGAGCCATGGGATGGCTGACCAAAGCCAGATTAGGCTCCCCCCAACACATAATAATACACACGGGCACAAATGACCTAAAGACCCAACAGAAAGAAGTAGCAACATCGCTCAGAGCAATGATTAGGAAAGCAAGCAGTACATTTCCAAACACTAGAATCACTGTTTCCACAATATTGCCGAGAACAGACTTCAACAACAACACAATTCATGAGATAAATGCCAGCATAGCAAGAGACTGCGAATCAAACCACAACGTACACCTGGCCCAACACCCCACCCTCGATGAGGAATGTCTTTACGACCACGTCCACATCCAAAGGCAAAGAATATCGATCCTTGCTAAAGCCCTGAAAGGACGTCGCTTTTAACCGGGTCCATACCCAGACTCCAAGAGGACCCCCCCCCGACTTCCTCTGTCTCTCTTCCCCCCCCTCTGTCTCTCTTCCCCCCCCCTCTGTCTCTCTTCCCCCCCCTCTGTCTCTCTTCCCCCCCTCTGTCTCTCTTCCCCCCCTCTGTCTCTCTTCCCCCCCTCTGTCTCTCTTCCCCCCCTCTGTCTCTCTTCCCCCCCTCTGTCTCTCTTCCCCCCCCTCTGTCTCTCTTCCCCCCCTCTGTCTCTCTTCCCCCCCTCTGTCTCTCTTCCCCCCCCTCTGTCTCTCTTCCCCCCCCTCTGTCTCTCTTCCCCCCCCTCTGTCTCTCTTCCCCCCCCTCTGTCTCTCTTCCCCCCCCTCTGTCTCTCTTCCCCCCCCTCTGTCTCTCTTCCCCCCCCTCTGTCTCTCTTCCCCCCCCTCTGTCTCTCTTCCCCCCCCCTCTGTCTCTCTCCCTCCCCTCTCTGTCTCTCTCCCCTCCCCTCTCTGTCTCTCTCCCCCCCTCTCTGTCTCTCTCCCCCCCTCTCTGTCTCTCTCCCCCCCTCTCTGTCTCTCTCCCCCCCTCTCTGTCTCTCTCCCCCCCTCTCTGTCTCTCTCCCCCCCTCTCTGTCTCTCTCCCCCCTCTCTGTCTCTCTCGCCCCCTCTCTGTCTCTCTCCGCCCCCTCTCTGTCTCTCTCCGCCCCCTCTCTGTCTCTCTCCGCCCCCTCTCTGTCTCTCCGCCCCTCTGTTCTCTCCGCCCCCCTCTCTGTCTCTCCCCTCTCTGTCTCTCGCCCCCCTCTCTGTCTCTCTCCCCCCTCTCTGTCTCTCTCCCCCCCTCTCTGTCTCTCTCCCCCCCTCTCTGTCTCTCCTCCTCCCCCCTCTCTGTCTCTCTCCCCCCTCTCTGTCTCTCTCCCCCCCTCTCTGTCTCTCTCCCCCCCTCCTCCCCCTCTGTCTCTCTCCCCCCCCCTCTGTCTCTCTCCCC
>NC_141019.1:36496445-36517425 GCF_052327205.1 Somniosus microcephalus | reverse complement strand
TGTGGGACGGGGTCCGGGGGGTCGGTGATCAGTGTGTGACGGGGACCGGGGGGACGGTGATCAGTGTGGGACGGGGTCCGGGGGGGGCGGTGATCAGTGTGGGACGGGGTCAGGGGTGTCGGTGATCAGTGTGGGACGGGGTCCGGGGGGACGGTGATCAGTGTGGGACGGGGTCCGGGGGGACGGTGATCAGTGTGGGACGGGGTCCGGGGGGACGGTGATCAGTGTGGGACGGGGTCCGGTGGGGCGGTGATCAGTGTGGGACGGGGTCCGGTGGGGCGGTGATCAGTGTGGGACGGGGTCCGGGGGGGTGGTGATCAGTGTGGGATGGGGTCCGGTGGGGCGGGTGATCAGTGTGGGACGGAGTCCGGGGGGGTCGGTGATCAGTGTGGGACGGGGTCCGGTGGGGCGGTGATCAGTGTGGGACGTGGTCCGGGGGGGTCGGTGATCAGTGTGGGACGGGGTCCGGGTGGGTGGTGATCAGTGTGGGACGGGGTCCGGGGGAATGATCAGTGTGGGACGTGGTCCGGGGGGACGATGATCAGTGTGGGACGGGGTCCGGGGGGTCGGTGATCAGTGTGGGACGGGGTCCGGTGGGGTCGGTGATCAGTGTGGGACGGGGTCCGGGGGGGCGGTGATCAGTGTGGGACGGGGTCCGGGGGGTGATCAGTGTGGGACGGGGTCCGGGGGGTCGGTGATCAGTGTGGGACGGGGTCCGGGGGGGTGGTGATCAGTGTGGGACGGGGTCCGGGGGGTCGGTGATCAGTGTGGGACGGGGTCCGGGGGGTCGGTGATCAGTGTGGGACGGGGTCCGGGGGGTCGATGATCAGTGTGGGACGGGGTCCGGGGGGGTCGGTGATCAGTGTGGACGGGGTCCGGGGGGGTGGTGATCAGTGTGGGACGGGGTCCGGGGGGGTCAGGGATCAGTGTGGGACGGGGTCCGGGGGGGTCAGTGATCAGTGTGGGACGGGGTCCGGGGGGCGGTGATCAGTGTGGGACGGGGTCCGGGGGGGCGGTGATCAGTGTGGAACGGGGTCCGGGGGGGCGGGTGATCAGTGTGGGACGGGGTCCGGTGGGGCGGTGATCACTGTGGGACGGGTTCCAGGGGGTCGGTGATCAGTGTGGGACGGGGTCCGGGGGGCGGTGATCAGTGTGGGACGGGGACGGTGGGGCGGTGATCACTGTGGGACGGGTTCCAGGGGGACGGTGATCACTGTGGGACGGGGTCCGGGGGGCGGTGATCAGTGTGGGACGGGTTCCAGGGGGTCGGTGATCAGTGTGGGACGGGGTCCGGGGGGCGGTGATCAGTGTGGGACGGGGTCCGGGGGGTCGGTGATCAGTGTGGGACGGGGTCCGGGGGGTCGGTGATCAGTGTGGGACGGGGTCCGGGGGGTGATCAGTGTGGGACAGGGTCCGGGGGGTCGGTGATCAGTGTGGGACGGGGTCCGGGGGGTCGGTGATCAGTGTGGGACGGGGTCCGGGGGGTTGGTGATCAGTGTGGGACGGGGTCCGGGGGGTCGGTGATCAGTGTAGGACGGGGTCCGGGGGGTCGGTGATCAGTGTGGGACGGGGTCCGGGGGGTCGGTGATCAGTGTGGGATGGGGTCCGGGGTGCGTGATCAGTGTGGGACGGGGTCCGGGGGGGTCGGTGATCAGTGTGGGACGGGGTCCGGGGGGGGGTGATCAGTGTGGGACGGGGTCCGGGGGGACGGTGATCAGTATGGGACGGGGTCCGGGGGGGCGGTGATCAGTGTGGGACGGGGTCCGGGGGGACGGTGATCAGTGTGGGACGGGGTCCGGGGGGTCGGTGATCAGTGTGGGACGGGGTCCGGGGGGTCGGTGATCAGTGTGGGACGGGGTCTGGGGGGGCGGTGATCAATGTGGGACGGGGTCCTGGGGTTGGTGATCAGTGTGGGACGGGGTCCGGGGGATCGGTGATCAGTGTGGGACAGGGTCCGGGGGGCGGTGATCAGTGTGGGACGGGGTCCGGGGGGTCGGTGATCAGTGTGGGACGGGGTCCGGGGGCACGGTGATCAGTGTGGGACCGGGTCCGGGGGGACGGTGATCAGTGTGGGACAGGGTCCGGGGGGACGGTGATCAGTGTGGGACGGGGTCCGGGGGGTCGGTGATCAGTGTGGGACGGGGTCCGGGGGGTCGGTGATCAGTGTGGGACGGGGTCCGGGGGGTGATCAGTGTGGGACAGGGTCCGGGGGGTCGGTGATCAGTGTGGGACGGGGTCCGGGGGGTCGGTGATCAGTGTAGGACGGGGTCCGGGGGGTCGGTGATCAGTACGGGACGGGGTCCGGGGGGGCGGTGATCAGTGTGGGACGGGGTCCGGTGGGGCGGTGATCAGTGTGGGATGGGGTCCGGGGGGGTCGGTGATCAGTGTGGGACGGGGTCTGGGGGGGCGGTGATCAATGTGGGACGGGGTCCTGGGGTCGGTGATCAGTGTGGGACGGGGTCCGGGGGGGCGGTGATCAGTGTGGGACGGGGTCCAGGGGTCGGTGATCAGTGTGGGACGGGGTCCGGGGGGGGCGGTGATCAGTGTGGGACGGGGTCAGGGGTGTCGGTGATCAGTGTGGGACAGGGTCCGGGGGGCGGTGATCAGTGTGGGACGGGGTCCGGGGGGGGCGGTGATCAGTGTGGGACGGGGTCAGGGGTGTCGGTGATCAGTGTGGGACAGGGTCCGGGGGGCGATGATCAGTGTGGGACGGGGTCCGGGGGGACGGTGATCAGTGTGGGACGGGGTCCGGAGGGGCGGTGATCAGTGTGGGACGGGGTACGGTGGGGCGGTGATCAGTGTGGGACGGTGTCCGGGGGCGGTGATCAGTGTGGGACGGGGTCCGGTGGGGCGGTGATCAGTGTGGGACGGGGTCCGGTGGGGCGGTGATCAGTGTGGGACGGGGTCCTGTGGGGCGGTGATCAGTGTGGGATGGGGTCCGGTGGGGCGGTGATCAGTGTGGGACGGAGTCCGGGGGGGTCGGTGATCAGTGTGGGACGGGGTCCGGTGGGGCGGTGATCAGTGTGGGACGTGGTCCGGGGGGTCATCAGTGTGGGACGGGGTCCGGGTGGGTGGTGATCAGTGTGGAACGGGGTCCGGGGGAATGATCAGTGTGGGACGTGGGCCGGGGGGACGATGATCAGTGTGGGACGGGTTCAGGGGCGGTGGTGATCAGTGTGGGACGGGGTCCGGGGGGTCGGTGATCAGTGTGGGACGGGGTCCGGGGGGGTGGTGATCAGTGTGGGACGGGGTCCGGGGGGTCAGTGATCAGTGTGGGACGGGGTCCGGGGGGTCGGTGATCAGTGTGGGACGGTGTCCGGGGGGTCGATGATCAGTGTGGGACGGGGTCCGGGGGGGTCGGTGATCAGTGTGGGACGGGGTCCGGGGGGGTGGTGATCAGTGTGGGACGGGGTCCGGGGGGGTCAGGGATCAGTGTGGGATGGGGTCCGGGGGGGTCAGTGATCAGTGTGGGACGGGGTCCGGGGGGCGGTGATCAGTGTGGGACGGGGTCCGGTGATCAGTGTGGAACGGGGTCCGGGGGGGGCGGTGATCAGTGTGGGACGGGGTCCGGTGGGGCGGTGATCACTGTGGGACGGGTTCCAGGGGGTCGGTGATCAGTGTGGGACGGGGTCCGGGGGGCGGTGATCAGTGTGGGACGGGGACGCTGGGGCGGTGATCACTGTGGGACGGGTTCCAGGGGGACGGTGATCACTGTGGGACGGGGTCCGGGGGGTCGATGATCAGTGTGGGACGGGGTCCGGGGGGGTCGGTGATCAGTGTGGGACGGGGTCCGGGGGGGTGGTGATCAGTGTGGGACGGGGTCCGGGGGGGTCAGGGATCAGTGTGGGACGGGGTCCGGGGGGGTCAGTGATCAGTGTGGGACGGGGTCCGGGGGGCGGTGATCAGTGTGGGACGGGGTCCGGGGGGGCGGTGATCAGTGTGGAACGGGGTCCGGGGGGGCGGTGATCAGTGTGGGACGGGGTCCGGTGGGGCGGTGATCACTGTGGGACGGGTTCCAGGGGGTCGGTGATCAGTGTGGGACGGGGTCCGGGGGGCGGTGATCAGTGTGGGACGGGGACGGTGGGGCGGTGATCACTGTGGGACGGGTTCCAGGGGGACGGTGATCACTGTGGGACGGGGTCCGGGGGGCGGTGATCAGTGTGGGACGGGTTCCAGGGGGTCGGTGATCAGTGTGGGACGGGGTCCGGGGGGCGGTGATCAGTGTGGGACGGGGTCCGGGGGGTCGGTGATCAGTGTGGGACGGGGTCCGGGGGGTCGGTGATCAGTGTGGGACGGGGTCCGGGGGGTGATCAGTGTGGGACAGGGTCCGGGGGGTCGGTGATCAGTGTGGGACGGGGTCCGGGGGGTCGGTGATCAGTGTGGGACGGGGTCCGGGGGGTTGGTGATCAGTGTGGGACGGGGTCCGGGGGGTCGGTGATCAGTGTAGGACGGGGTCCGGGGGGTCGGTGATCAGTGTGGGACGGGGTCCGGGGGGTCGGTGATCAGTGTGGGATGGGGTCCGGGGTGCGTGATCAGTGTGGGACGGGGTCCGGGGGGGTCGGTGATCAGTGTGGGACGGGGTCCGGGGGGGGGTGATCAGTGTGGGACGGGGTCCGGGGGGACGGTGATCAGTATGGGACGGGGTCCGGGGGGGCGGTGATCAGTGTGGGACGGGGTCCGGGGGGACGGTGATCAGTGTGGGACGGGGTCCGGGGGGTCGGTGATCAGTGTGGGACGGGGTCCGGGGGGTCGGTGATCAGTGTGGGACGGGGTCTGGGGGGGCGGTGATCAATGTGGGACGGGGTCCTGGGGTTGGTGATCAGTGTGGGACGGGGTCCGGGGGATCGGTGATCAGTGTGGGACAGGGTCCGGGGGGCGGTGATCAGTGTGGGACGGGGTCCGGGGGGTCGGTGATCAGTGTGGGACGGGGTCCGGGGGCACGGTGATCAGTGTGGGACCGGGTCCGGGGGGACGGTGATCAGTGTGGGACAGGGTCCGGGGGGACGGTGATCAGTGTGGGACGGGGTCCGGGGGGGTCGGTGATCAGTGTGGGACGGGGTCCGGGGGGTCGGTGATCAGTGTGGGACGGGGTCCGGGGGGTGATCAGTGTGGGACAGGGTCCGGGGGGTCGGTGATCAGTGTGGGACGGGGTCCGGGGGGTCGGTGATCAGTGTAGGACGGGGTCCGGGGGGGTCGGTGATCAGTACGGGACGGGGTCCGGGGGGGCGGTGATCAGTGTGGGACGGGGTCCGGTGGGGCGGTGATCAGTGTGGGATGGGGTCCGGGGGGGTCGGTGATCAGTGTGGGACGGGGTCTGGGGGGGCGGTGATCAATGTGGGACGGGGTCCTGGGGTCGGTGATCAGTGTGGGACGGGGTCCGGGGGGGCGGTGATCAGTGTGGGACGGGGTCCAGGGGTCGGTGATCAGTGTGGGACAGGGTCCGGGGGGCGGTGATCAGTGTGGGACGGGGTCCGGGGGGGGCGGTGATCAGTGTGGGACGGGGTCAGGGGTGTCGGTGATCAGTGTGGGACAGGGTCCGGGGGGCGATGATCAGTGTGGGACGGGGTCCGGGGGGACGGTGATCAGTGTTGGACGGGGTCCGGGGGGACGGTGATCAGTGTGGGACGGGGTCCGGAGGGGCGGTGATCAGTGTGGGACGGGGTACGGTGGGGCGGTGATCAGTGTGGGACGGTGTCCGGGGGCGGTGATCAGTGTGGGACGGGGTCCGGTGGGGCGGTGATCAGTGTGGGACGGGGTCCGGTGGGGCGGTGATCAGTGTGGGACGGGGTCCTGTGGGGCGGTGATCAGTGTGGGATGGGGTCCGGTGGGGCGGTGATCAGTGTGGGACGGAGTCCGGGGGGGTCGGTGATCAGTGTGGGACGGGGTCCGGTGGGGCGGTGATCAGTGTGGGACGTGGTCCGGGGGGTCATCAGTGTGGGACGGGGTCCGGGTGGGTGGTGATCAGTGTGGAACGGGGTCCGGGGGAATGATCAGTGTGGGACGTGGGCCGGGGGGACGATGATCAGTGTGGGACGGGTTCAGGGGCGGTGGTGATCAGTGTGGGACGGGGTCCGGGGGGTCGGTGATCAGTGTGGGACGGGGTCCGGGGGGGTGGTGATCAGTGTGGGACGGGGTCCGGGGGGTCAGTGATCAGTGTGGGACGGGGTCCGGGGGGTCGGTGATCAGTGTGGGACGGTGTCCGGGGGGTCGATGATCAGTGTGGGACGGGGTCCGGGGGGGTCGGTGATCAGTGTGGGACGGGGTCCGGGGGGGTGGTGATCAGTGTGGGACGGGGTCCGGGGGGGTCAGGGATCAGTGTGGGATGGGGTCCGGGGGGGTCAGTGATCAGTGTGGGACGGGGTCCGGGGGGCGGTGATCAGTGTGGGACGGGGTCCGGTGATCAGTGTGGAACGGGGTCCGGGGGGGCGGTGATCAGTGTGGGACGGGGTCCGGTGGGGCGGTGATCACTGTGGGACGGGTTCCAGGGGGTCGGTGATCAGTGTGGGACGGGGTCCGGGGGGCGGTGATCAGTGTGGGACGGGGACGCTGGGGCGGTGATCACTGTGGGACGGGTTCCAGGGGGACGGTGATCACTGTGGGACGGGGTCCGGGGGGCGGTGATCAGTGTGGGACGGGTTCCAGGGGGTCGGTGATCAGTGTGGGACGGGGTCCGGGGGGCGGTGATCAGTGTGGGACGGGGTCCGGGGGGCGGTGATCAGTGTGGGACGGGGTCCGGGGGGTCGGTGATCAGTGTGGGACGGGGTCCGGGGGGTCGGTGATCAATGTGGGACGGGGTCCGGGGGGTGATCAGTGTGGGACAGGGTCCGGGGGGTCGGTGATCAGTGTGGGACGGGGTCCGGGGGGTCGGTGATCAGTGTGGGACGGGGTCCGGGGGGTCGGTGATCAGTGTGGGACGGGGTCCGGGGGGTCGGTGATCAGTGTAGGACGGGGTCCGGGGGGTCGGTGATCAGTGTGGGACGGGGTCCGGGGGGACAGTGATCAGTGTGGGACGGGTTCCGGGGGGCGGTGATCAGTGTGGGACGGGGTCCGGGGGGACGGTGATCAGTGTGGGACGGGGTCCGGGGGGACGGTGATCAGTGGGGGACGGTGATCAGTGTGGGACGGGTTCCGGGGGGCGGTGATCAGTGTGGGACGGGGTCCGGGGGGACGGTGATCCGTGTGGGACGGGGTCCGGGGGGACGGTGATCAGTGTGGGACGGGGTCCGGGGGGTCAGTGATCAGTGTGGGACGGGGTCCGGGGGGACGGTGATCAGTGTGGGACGGGGTCCGGGGGGTCGGTGATCAGTGTGTGACGGGGACCGGGGGGACGGTGATCAGTGTGGGACGGGGTCCGGGGGGGGGCGGTGATCAGTGTGGGACGGGGTCAGGGGTGTCGGTGATCAGTGTGGGACGGGGTCCGGGGGGCGGTGATCAGTGTGGGACGGGGTCCGGGGGGACGGTGATCAGTGTGGGACGGGGTCCGGGGGGACGGTGATCAGTGTGGGACGGGGTCCGGTGGGGCGGTGATCAGTGTGGGACGGGGTCCGGTGGGGCGGTGATCAGTGTGGGACGGGGTCCGGGGGGGTGGTGATCAGTGTGGGATGGGGTCCGGTGGGGCGGTGATCAGTGTGGGACGGAGTCCGGGGGGGTCGGTGATCAGTGTGGGACGGGGTCCGGTGGGGCGGTGATCAGTGTGGGACGTGGTCCGGGGGGGTCGGTGATCAGTGTGGGACGGGGTCCGGGTGGGTGGTGATCAGTGTGGGACGGGGTCCGGGGGAATGATCAGTGTGGGACGTGGTCCGGGGGGACGATGATCAGTGTGGGACGGGGTCCGGGGGGTCGGTGATCAGTGTGGGACGGGGTCCGGTGGGGTCGGTGATCAGTGTGGGACGGGGTCCGGGGGGGCGGTGATCAGTGTGGGACGGGGTCCGGGGGGTGATCAGTGTGGGACGGGGTCCGGGGGGTCGGTGATCAGTGTGGGACGGGGTCCGGGGGGGTGGTGATCAGTGTGGGACGGGGTCCGGGGGGTCGGTGATCAGTGTGGGACGGGGTCCGGGGGGTCGGTGATCAGTGTGGGACGGGGTCCGGGGGGTCGATGATCAGTGTGGGACGGGGTCCGGGGGGGTCGGTGATCAGTGTGGGACGGGGTCCGGGGGGGTGGTGATCAGTGTGGGACGGGGTCCGGGGGGGTCAGGGATCAGTGTGGGACGGGGTCCGGGGGGGTCAGTGATCAGTGTGGGACGGGGTCCGGGGGGCGGTGATCAGTGTGGGACGGGGTCCGGGGGGGCGGTGATCAGTGTGGAACGGGGTCCGGGGGGGCGGTGATCAGTGTGGGACGGGGTCCGGTGGGGCGGTGATCACTGTGGGACGGGTTCCAGGGGGTCGGTGATCAGTGTGGGACGGGGTCCGGGGGGCGGTGATCAGTGTGGGACGGGGTCGGTGGGGCGGTGATCACTGTGGGACGGGTTCCAGGGGGACGGTGATCACTGTGGGACGGGGTCCGGGGGGCGGTGATCAGTGTGGGACGGGTTCCAGGGGGTCGGTGATCAGTGTGGGACGGGGTCCGGGGGGCGGTGATCAGTGTGGGACGGGGTCCGGGGGGTCGGTGATCAGTGTGGGACGGGGTCCGGGGGGTCGGTGATCAGTGTGGGACGGGGTCCGGGGGGTGATCAGTGTGGGACAGGGTCCGGGGGGTCGGTGATCAGTGTGGGACGGGGTCCGGGGGGTCGGTGATCAGTGTGGGACGGGGTCCGGGGGGTTGGTGATCAGTGTGGGACGGGGTCCGGGGGGTCGGTGGTCAGTGTAGGACGGGGTCCGGGGGGTCGGTGATCAGTGTGGGACGGGGTCCGGGGGGTCGGTGATCAGTGTGGGATGGGGTCCGGGGTGCGTGATCAGTGTGGGACGGGGTCCGGGGGGGGGTGATCAGTGTGGGACGGGGTCCGGGGGGACGGTGATCAGTATGGGACGGGGTCCGGGGGGGCGGTGATCAGTGTGGGACGGGGTCCGGGGGGACGGTGATCAGTGTGGGACGGGGTCCGGGGGGTCGGTGATCAGTGTGGGACGGGGTCCGGGGGGTCGGTGATCAGTGTGGGACGGGGTCTGGGGGGGCGGTGATCAATGTGGGACGGGGTCCTGGGGTTGGTGATCAGTGTGGGACGGGGTCCGGGGGGTCGGTGATCAGTGTGGGACAGGGTCCGGGGGGCGGTGATCAGTGTGGGACGGGGTCCGGGGGGTCGGTGATCAGTGTGGGACGGGGTCCGGGGGCACGGTGATCAGTGTGGGACCGGGTCCGGGGGGACGGTGATCAGTGTGGGACAGGGTCCGGGGGGACGGTGATCAGTGTGGGACGGGGTCCGGGGGGTCGGTGATCAGTGTGGGACGGGGTCCGGGGGGTCGGTGATCAGTGTGGGACGGGGTCCGGGGGGTGATCAGTGTGGGACAGGGTCCGGGGGGTCGGTGATCAGTGTGGGACGGGGTCCGGGGGGTCGGTGATCGGTGTAGGACGGGGTCCGGGGGGTCGGTGATCAGTACGGGACGGGGTCCGGGGGGGCGGTGATCAGTGTGGGACGGGGTCCGGTGGGGCGGTGATCAGTGTGGGATGGGGTCCGGGGGGGTCGGTGATCAGTGTGGGACGGGGTCTGGGGGGGCGGTGATCAATGTGGGACGGGGTCCTGGGGTCGGTGATCAGTGTGGGACGGGGTCCGGGGGGGCGGTGATCAGTGTGGGACGGGGTCCAGGGGTCGGTGATCAGTGTGGGACAGGGTCCGGGGGGCGGTGATCAGTGTGGGACGGGGTCCGGGGGGGGCGGTGATCAGTGTGGGACGGGGTCAGGGGTGTCGGTGATCAGTGTGGGACGGGGTCCGGGGGGGCGGTGATCAGTGTGGGACGGGGTCCGGGGGGACGGTGATCAGTGTGGGACGGGGTCCGGGGGGACGGTGATCAGTGTGGGACGGGGTCCGGAGGGGCGGTGATCAGTGTGGGACGGGGTACGGTGGGGCGGTGATCAGTGTGGGACGGTGTCCGGGGGCGGTGATCAGTGTGGGACGGGGTCCGGTGGGGCGGTGATCAGTGTGGGACGGGGTCCGGTGGGGCGGTGATCAGTGTGGGACGGGGTCCTGTGGGGCGGTGATCAGTGTGGGATGGGGTCCGGTGGGGCGGTGATCAGTGTGGGACGGAGTCCGGGGGGGTCGGTGATCAGTGTGGGACGGGGTCCGGTGGGGCGGTGATCAGTGTGGGACGTGGTCCGGGGGGTCATCAGTGTGGGACGGGGTCCGGGTGGGTGGTGATCAGTGTGGAACGGGGTCCGGGGGAATGATCAGTGTGGGACGTGGGCCGGGGGGACGATGATCAGTGTGGGACGGGTTCAGGGGCGGTGGTGATCAGTGTGGGACGGGGTCCGGGGGGTCGGTGATCAGTGTGGGACGGGGTCCGGGGGGGTGGTGATCAGTGTGGGACGGGGTCCGGGGGGTCGGTGATCAGTGTGGGACGGGGTCCGGGGGGTCGGTGATCAGTGTGGGACGGTGTCCGGGGGGTCGATGATCAGTGTGGGACGGGGTCCGGGGGGGTCGGTGATCAGTGTGGGACGGGGTCCGGGGGGGTGGTGATCAGTGTGGGACGGGGTCCGGGGGGGTCAGGGATCAGTGTGGGACGGGGTCCGGGGGGGTCAGTGATCAGTGTGGGACGGGGTCCGGGGGGCGGTGATCAGTGTGGGACGGGGTCCGGGGGGGCGGTGATCAGTGTGGAACGGGGTCCGGGGGGGCGGTGATCAGTGTGGGACGGGGTCCGGTGGGGCGGTGATCACTGTGGGACGGGTTCCAGGGGGTCGGTGATCAGTGTGGGACGGGGTCCGGGGGGCGGTGATCAGTGTGGGACGGGGACGGTGGGGCGGTGATCACTGTGGGACGGGTTCCAGGGGGACGGTGATCACTGTGGGACGGGGTCCGGGGGGCGGTGATCAGTGTGGGACGGGTTCCAGGGGGTCGGTGATCAGTGTGGGACGGGGTCCGGGGGGCGGTGATCAGTGTGGGACGGGGTCCGGGGGGCGGTGATCAGTGTGGGACGGGGTCCGGGGGGTCGGTGATCAGTGTGGGACGGGTTCCGGGGGTTCGGTGATCAGTGTGGGACGGGGTCCGGGGGGTGATCAGTGTGGGACAGGGTCCGGGGGGTCGGTGATCAGTGTGGGACGGGGTCCGGGGGGTCGGTGATCAGTGTGGGACGGGGTCCGGGGGGTCGGTGATCAGTGTGGGACGGGGTCCGGGGGGTCGGTGATCAGTGTGGGACGGGGTCCGGGGGGTCGGTGATCAGTGTGGGACGGGGTCCGGGGGGCGTGATCAGTGTGGGACGGGGTCCGGGGGGGTCGGTGATCAGTGTGGGACGGGGTCCGGGGGGGGGTGATCAGCGTGGGACGGGGTCCGGGGGGGGTGATCAATGTGGGACAGGGTCCGGGGGGTCGGTGATCAGTGTGGGACGGGGTCCGGGGGGGACGGTGATCAGTATGGGACGGGGTCCGGGGGGGCGGTGATCAGTGTGGGACGGGGTCTGGGGGGGCGGTGATCAATGTGGGACGGGGTCCTGGGGTCGGTGATCAGTGTGGGACGGGGTCCGGGGGGGCGGTGATCAGTATGGGACGGGGTCCGGGGGGGCGGTGATCAGTGTGGGACGGGGTCTGGGGGGGCGGGTGATCAATGTGGGACGGGGTCCTGGGGTCGGTGATCAGTGTGGGACGGGGTCCGGGGGGTCGGTGATCAGTGTGGGACAGGGTCCGGGGGGCGGTGATCAGTGTGGGACGGGGTCCGGGGGGTCGGTGATCAGTGTGGGACGGGGTCCGGGGGCACGGTGATCAGTGTGGGACCGGGTCCGGGGGGGCGGTGATCAGTGTGGGACGGGGTCCGGGGGGACGGTGATCAGTGTGGGACAGGGTCCGGGGGGACGGTGATCAGTGTGGGACGGGGTCCGGGGGGTCGGTGATCAGTGTGGGACGGGGTCCGGGGGGTCGGTGATCAGTGTGGGACGGGGTCCGGGGGGTGATCAGTGTGGGACAGGGTCCGGGGGGTCGGTGATCAGTGTGGGACGGGGTCCGGGGGGTCGGTGATCAGTGTAGGACGGGGTCCGGGGGGTCGGTGATCAGTACGGGACGGGGTCCGGGGGGGCGGTGATCAGTGTGGGACGGGGCCCGGTGGGGTGGTGATGAGTGTGGGACGGGGTCCGGTGGGGCGGTGATCAGTGTGGGATGGGGTCCGGGGGGGGTCGGTGATCAGTGTGGGACGGGGTCCTGGGGTCGGTGATCAGTGTGGGACGGGGTCCGGGGGGGCGGTGATCAGTGTTGGACGGGGTCCGGGGGGACGGTGATCAGTGTGGGACGGGGTCCGGGGGGACGGTGATCAGTGTGGGACGGGGTCCGGGGGGACGGTGATCAGTGTGGGACGGGGTCCGGGGGGCCGGTGATCAGTGTGGGACGGGGTCCGGTGGGGGCGGTGATCAGTGTGGGACGGGGTCCGGGGGGGTGATCAGTGTGGGACGGGGTCCGGGGGGGCGGTGATCAGTGTGGGACGGGGTCCGGTGGGGCGGTGATCAGTGTGGGACGGGGTCCGGGGGGTGATCAGTGTGGGACGGGGTCCGGGGAGTCGGTGATCAGTGTGGGACGGGGTCCGGGGGGTGATCAGTGTGGGACGGGGTCCGGGGGGTTGGTGATCAGTGTGGGATGGGGTCCGGGGGGCGTGATCAGTGTGGGACGGGGTCCGGGGGGGTCGGTGATCAGTGTGGGACGGGGTCCGGGGGGGGTGATCAGTGTGGGACGGGGTCCGGGGGGACGGTGATCAGTGTGGGACGGGGTCCGGGGGGGTCGGTGATCAGTGTGGGACGGGGTCTGGGGGGGCGGTGATCAATGTGGGACGGGGTCCTGGGGTCGGTGATCAGTGTGGGACGGGGTCCGGGGGGCGGTGATCAGTGTGGGACGGGGTCCAGGGGTCGGTGATCAGTGTGGGACAGGGTCCGGGGGGCGGTGATCAGTGTGGGACGGGGTCCGGGGGGTCGGTGATCAGTGTGGGACGGGGTCCGGGGGCACGGTGATCAGTGTGGGACCGGGTCCGGGGGGGCGGTGATCAGTGTGGGACGGGGTCCGGGGGGACGGTGATCAGTGTGGGACAGGGTCCGGGGGGACGGTGATCAGTGTGGGACGGGGTCCGGGGGGTCGGTGATCAGTGTGGGACGGGGTCCGGGGGGTCGGTGATCAGTGTGGGACGGGGTCCGGGGGGTCGGTGATCAGTGTGGGACGGGGTCCGGGGGGGCGGTGATCAGTGTGGGACCGGGTCCGGTGGGGCGGTGATCAGTGTGGGACGTGGTCCGGGGGGTGATCAGTGTGGGACGGGGTCCGGGGGGTCGGTGATCAGTGTGGGACGGGGTCCGGGGGGGCGGTGATCAGTGTGGGACCGGGTCCGGGGGGGTCGGTGATCAGTGTGGGACGTGTTCCGGGGGGACGGTGGTCAGTGTGGGATGGGGTCCGGGGCGGTGGTGATCAGTGTGGGACGGGGTCCGGGGGGTCAGTGATCAGTGTGGGACGGGGTCCGGGGGGTCGGTGATCAGTGTGGGACGGGGTCCGGGGGGGTGGTGATCAGTGTGGGACGGGGTCCGGGGGGTCGGTGATCAGTGCGGGACGGGGTCCGGGGGGTCGGTGATCAGTGTGGGATCGGGTCCGGGGGGACGGTGATCAGTGTGGGACGGGGTCCGGGGGGTCGGTGATCAGTGTGGGACGGGGTCCGGGGGGTCGGTGATCAGTGTGGGACGGGGACGGGGGGGTCGGTGATCAGTGTGGGATCGGGTCCGGGGGGACGGTGATCAGTGTGGGACGGGGTCCGGTGGGGCGGTGATCAGTGTGGGACGGGGTCCGGGGGGCGGTGATCAGTGTGGGACGGGGTCCGGGGGGTTGGTGATCAGTGTGGGACGGGGTCCGGGGGGACGGTGATCAGTGTGGGACGGGGTCCGGTGGGGCGGTGATCAGTGTGGGATGGGGTCCGGGGGGACGGTGATCAGTGTGGGACGGGGTCCGGGGGGTCAGTGATCAGTGTGGGACGGGGTCCGGGGTGCGGTGATCAGTGTGGGACGGGGTCCGGGGGGACGGTGATCAGTGTGGGACGGGGTCTGGGGGGGTGATCAGTGTGGGTCGGGGTCCGGGGGAGGTGATCAGTGTGGGACGGGGTCCGGGGGGTCGGTGATCAATGCGGGACGGGGTCCGGGGGGTCGGTGATCAGTGTGGGACAGGGTCCGGGGGGTTGGTGATCAGTGTGGGACGGGGTCCGGGGGGTCGGTGATCAGTGTGGGATGGGTCCGGGGGGCGTGATCAGTATGGGACGGGGTCCGGGGGGGGCGGTGATCAGTGTGGGGCGGGGTCCGGGGAGACGGTGATCAGTGTGGGACGGGGTCCGGGGGGTCGGTGATCAGTGTGGGACGGGGTCCGGGGGGTCGGTGATCAGTGTGGGACGGGGTCTGGGGGGGCGGTGATCAATGTGGGACGGGGTCCTGGGGTCGGTGATCAGTGTGGGACGGGGTCCGGGGGGGGCGGTGATCAGTGTGGGACGGGGTCCGGGGGTCGGTGATCAGTGTGGGACGGGGTCCGGGGGGTCGATGATCAGTGTGGGACGGGGTCCGGGGGTCGGTGATCAGTGTGGGACGGGGTCCGGGGGGTCGATGATCAGTGTGGGACAGGGTCCGGGGGGCGGTGATCAGTGTGGGACGGGGTCCGGGGGGTCGATGATCAGTGTGGGACGGGGTCCGGGGGCACGGTGATCAGTGTGGGACCGGGTCCGGGGGGGCGGTGATCAGTGTGGGACGGGGTCCGGGGGGACGGTGATCAGTGTGGGACAGGGTCCGGGGGGACGGTGATCAGTGTGGGACGGGGTCCGGGGGGTCGGTGATCAGTGTGGGACGGGGTCCGGGGGGTCGGTGATCAGTGTGGGACGGGGTCCGGGGGGCGGTGATCAGTGTGGGACGGGGTCCGGGGGGGCGGTGATCAGTGTGGAACGGGGTCCGGGGGGGCGGTGATCAGTGTGGGACGGGGTCCGGTGGGGCGGTGATCACTGTGGGACGGGTTCCAGGGGGTCGGTGATCAGTGTGGGACGGGGTCCGGGGGGCGGTGATCAGTGTGGGACGGGGACGGTGGGGCGGTGATCACTGTGGGACGGGTTCCAGGGGGACGGTGATCACTGTGGGACGGGGTCCGGGGGGCGGTGATCAGTGTGGGACGGGTTCCAGGGGGTCGGTGATCAGTGTGGGACGGGGTCCGGGGGGCGGTGATCAGTGTGGGACGGGGTCCGGGGGGTCGGTGATCAGTGTGGGACGGGGTCCGGGGGGTCGGTGATCAGTGTGGGACGGGGTCCGGGGGGTGATCAGTGTGGGACAGGGTCCGGGGGGTCGGTGATCAGTGTGGGACGGGGTCCGGGGGGTCGGTGATCAGTGTGGGACGGGGTCCGGGGGGTTGGTGATCAGTGTGGGACGGGGTCCGGGGGGTCGGTGATCAGTGTAGGACGGGGTCCGGGGGGTCGGTAATCAGTGTGGGACGGGGTCCGGGGGGTCGGTGATCAGTGTGGGATGGGGTCCGGGGTGCGTGATCAGTGTGGGACGGGGTCCGGGGGGGTCGGTGATCAGTGTGGGACGGGGTCCGGGGGGGGGTGATCAGTGTGGGACGGGGTCCGGGGGGACGGTGATCAGTATGGGACGGGGTCCGGGGGGGCGGTGATCAGTGTGGGACGGGGTCCGGGGGGACGGTGATCAGTGTGGGACGGGGTCCGGGGGGTCGGTGATCAGTGTGGGACGGGGTCCGGGGGGTCGGTGATCAGTGTGGGACGGGGTCTGGGGGGGCGGTGATCAATGTGGGACGGGGTCCGGGGGGTCGGTGATCAGTACGGGACGGGGTCCGGGGGGGCGGTGATCAGTGTGGGACGGGGCCCGGTGGGGCGGTGATCAGTGTGGGACGGGGTCCGGGGGGACGGTGATCAGTGTGGGACGGGGTCCGGGGGGGTCGGTGATCAGTGTGGGACGGGGTCCGGGGTCCGGTGGGGCGGGGTGATCAGTGTGGGACGTGGTCCGGGGGGTGATCAGTGTGGGACGGGGTCCGGGGGGGTGGTGATCAGTGTGGGACGTGTTCCGGGGGGACGGTGATCAGTGTGGGACGGGGTCCGGGGCGGTGGTGATCAGTGTGGGACGGGGTCCGGGGGGTCGGTGATCAGTGTGGGACGGGGTCCGGTGGGGGCGGTGATCAGTGTGGGATGGGGGTCGGTGATCAGTGTGGGACGGGGTCCTGGGGTCGGTGATCAGTGTGGGACGGGGTCCGGGGGGGCGGTGATCAGTGTGGGACGGGGTCCGGGGGGCGGTGATCAGTGTGGGACGGGGTCCGGTGGGGCGGTGATCAGTGTGGGACGGGGTCAGGGGTGTCGGTGATCAGTGTGGGACGGGGTCCGGGGGGCGGTGATCAGTGTGGGACGGGGTCCGGGGGGGGCGGTGATCAGTGTGGGACGGGGTCAGGGGTGTCGGTGATCAGTGTGGGACGGGGTCCGGGGGGCGGTGATCAGTGTGGGACGGGGTCCGGGGGGACGGTGATCAGTGTGGGACGGGGTCCGGGGGGACGGTGATCAGTGTGGGACGGGGTCCGGAGGGGCGGTGATCAGTGTGGGACGGGGTCCGGGGGGTCGGTGATCAGTGTGGGACGGGGTACGGTGGGGCGGTGATCAGTGTGGGACGGTGTCCGGGGGCGGTGATCAGTGTGGGACGGTGTCCGGTGGGGCGGTGATCAGTGTGGGACGGGGTCCGGTGGGGCGGTGATCAGTGTGGGACGGGGTCCGGTGGGGCGGTGATCAGTGTGGGACGGGGTCCTGTGGGGCGGTGATCAGTGTGGGATGGGGTCCGGTGGGGCGGTGATCAGTGTGGACGTGGTCCGGGGGGTCATCAGTGTGGGACGGGGTCCGGGTGGGTGGTGATCAGTGTGGAACGGGGTCCGGGGAATGATCAGTGTGGGACGTGGTCCGGGGGGACGATGATCAGTGTGGGACGGGTTCAGGGCGGTGGTGATCAGTGTGGGACGGGGTCCGGTGGGGTCGGTGATCAGTGTGGGACGGGGTCCGGGGGGGTGGTGATCAGTGTGGGACGGGGTCCGGGGGGTCGGTGATCAGTGTGGGACGGGGTCCGGGGGGTCGATGATCAGTGTGGGACGGGGTCCGGGGGGTCGGTGATCAGTGTGGGACGGGGTCCGGTGGGGTGGTGATCAGTGTGGGACGGGGTCCGGGGGGGTCAGGGATCAGTGTGGGACGGGGTCCGGGGGGTCAGTGATCAGTGTGGGACGGGGTCCGGGGGGCGGTGATCAGTGTGGGACGGGGTCCGGGTGGGTGGTGATCAGTGTGGAACGGGGGTCCGGGGGAATGATCAGTGTGGGACGTGGTCCGGGGGGGCGATGATCAGTGTGGGACGGGGTCCGGGGGGTCGGTGATCAGTGTGGGACGGGGTCCGGTGGGGTCGGTGATCAGTGTGGGACGGGGTCCGGGGGGACGGTGATCACTGTGGGACGGGGTCCGGGGGGTCGGTGATCAGTGTGGGACGGGGTCCGGGGGGTCGGTGATCAGTGTGGGACGGGGTCCGGGGGGTCGATGATCAGTGTGGGACGGGGTCCGGGGGGGTCGGTGATCAGTGTGGGACGGGGTCCGGGGGGGTCAGTGATCAGTGTGGGACGGGGTCCGGGGGGCGGTGATCAGTGTGGGACGGGGTCCGGGGGGGCGGTGATCAGTGTGGAACGGGGTCCGGGGGGGCGGTGATCAGTGTGGGACGGGGTCCGGTGGGGCGGTGATCACTGTGGGACGGGTTCCAGGGGGTCGGTGATCAGTGTGGGACGGGGTCCGGGGGGCGGTGATCAGTGTGGGACGGGGACGGTGGGGCGGTGATCACTGTGGGACGGGTTCCAGGGGGACGGTGATCACTGTGGGACGGGGTCCGGGGGGCGGTGATCAGTGTGGGACGGGTTCCAGGGGGTCGGTGATCAGTGTGGGACGGGGTCCGGGGGGCGGGTGATCAGTGTGGGACGGGGTCCGGGGGTCGGTGATCAGTGTGGGACGGGGTCCGGGGGGTGATCAGTGTGGGACAGGGTCCGGGGGGTCGGTGATCAGTGTGGGACGGGGTCCGGGGGGTCGGTGATCAGTGTGGGACGGGGTCCGGGGGGTTGGTGATCAGTGTGGGACGGGGTCCGGGGGGTCGGTGATCAGTGTAGGACGGGGTCCGGGGGGTCGGTGATCAGTGTGGGACGGGGTCCGGGGGGTCGGTGATCAGTGTGGAATGGTCCGGGGCCTGTCCGGGGGGGTGATCAGTGTGGGACGGGGTCCGGGGGGGGGTGATCAGTGTGGGACGGGGTCCGGGGGGACGGTGATCAGTATGGGACGGGGTCCGGGGGGGCGGTGATCAGTGTGGGACGGGGTCCGGGGGGACGGTGATCAGTGTGGGACGGGGTCCGGGGGGTCGGTGATCAGTGTGGGGACGGGGTCCGGGGGGTCGGTGATCAGTGTGGGACGGGGTCTGGGGGGGCGGTGATCAATGTGGGACGGGGTCCTGGGTCGGTGATCAGTGTGGGACGGGGTCCAGGGTCGGTGATCAGTGTGGGACGGGGTCCGGGGGGTCGGTGATCAGTGTGGGACGGGGTCCGGGGGGCGGTGATCAGTGTGGGACGGGGTCCGGGGGGACGGTGATCAGTGTGGGACCGGGTCCGGGGGGCGGTGATCAGTGTGGGACCGGGTCCGGGGGGGCGGTGATCAGTGTGGGACGGGGTCCGGGGGCACGGTGATCAGTGTGGGACCGGGTCCGGGGGTCGGTGATCAGTGTGGGACGGGGTCCGGGGGGTCGGTGATCAGTGTGGGACGGGGTCCGGGGGGTCGGTGATCAGTGTGGGACGGGGTCCGGGGGCACGGTGATCAGTGTGGGACCGGGTCCGGGGGGCGGTGATCAGTGTGGGACGGGGTCCGGGGGACGGTGATCAGTGTGGGACAGGGTCCGGGGGGACGGTGATCAGTGTGGGACTGGGTCCGGGGGGTCGGTGATCAGTGTGGGACGGGTCCGGGGGGTCGGTGATCAGTGTGGGACGGGGTCCGGGGGGTGATCAGTGTGGGACAGGGTCCGGGGGGTCGGTGATCAGTGTGGGACGGGGTCCGGGGGGTCGGTGATCAGTGTAGGACGGGGTCCGGGGGGTCGGTGATCAGTATGGGACGGGGTCCGGGGGGGCGGTGATCAGTGTGGGACGGGGTCCGGGGGGTCGGTGATCAGTGTGGGACGGGGTCTGGGGGGGCGGTGATCAATGTGGGACGGGGTCCTGGGGTCGGTGATCAGTGTGGGACGGGGTCCGGGGGGGCGGTGATCAGTGTGGGACGGGGTCCAGGGGTCGGTGATCAGTGTGGGACAGGGTCCGGAGGGCGGTGATCAGTGTGGGACGGGGTCCGGGGGGTCGGTGATCAGTGTGGGACGGGTCCGGGGGCACGGTGATCAGTGTGGGACCGGGTCCGGGGGGGCGGTGATCAGTGTGGGACGGGGTCCGGGGGGACGGTGATCAGTGTGGGACAGGGTCCGGGGGACGGTGATCAGTGTGGGACGGGGTCCGGGGGGTCGGTGATCAGTGTGGGACGGGGTCCGGGGGGTCGGTGATCAGTGTGGGACGGGGTCCGGGGGGTCGGTGATCAGTGTGGGACGGGGTCCGGGGGGCGGTGATCAGTGTGGGACCGGGTCCGGTGGGGCGGTGATCAGTGTGGGACGTGGTCCGGGGGGTGATCAGTGTGGGACGGGGTCCGGGGGGTCGGTGATCAGTGTGGGACGGGGTCCGGGGGGGCGGTGATCAGTGTGGGACCGGGTCCGGGGGGTCGGTGATCAGTGTGGGACGTGTTCCGGGGGGACGGTGGTCAGTGTGGGATGGGGTCCGGGGCGGTGGTGATCAGTGTGGGACGGGGTCCGGGGGGTCAGTGATCAGTGTGGGACGGGGTCCGGGGGGTCGGTGATCAGTGTGGGACGGGGTCCGGGGGGGTGGTGATCAGTGTGGACGGGGTCCGGGGGTCGGTGATCAGTGTGGGACGGGGTCCGGGGGGTCGGTGATCAGTGTGGGATCGGGTCCGGGGGACGGTGATCAGTGTGGGACGGGGTCTGGGTGGTCGGTGATCAGTGTGGGACGGGGTCCGGGGGGTCGGTGATCAGTGTGGGACGGGGTCCGGGGGGGTCGGTGATCAGTGTGGATCGGGTCCGGGGGGACGGTGATCAGTGTGGGACGGGGTCCGGTGGGGCGGTGATCAGTGTGGGACGGGGTCCGGCGGGGTCAGTGATCAGTGTGGGACGGGGTCCGGGGGGCGGTGATCAGTGTGGGACGGGGTCCGGGGGGTTGGTGATCAGTGTGGGACGGGGTCCGGGGGGACGGTGATCAGTGTGGGACGGGGTCCGGGGGGTCGGTGATCAGTGTAGGACGGGGTCCGGGGGTCGGTGATCAGTACGGGACGGGGTCCGGGGGGGCGGTGATCAGTGTGGGACGGGGCCCGGTGGGGCGGTGATCAGTGTGGGACGGGGTCCGGGGGACGGTGATCAGTGTGGGACGGGGTCCGGGGGGACGGTGATCAGTGTGGGACGGGGTCCGGGGGGGTCGGTGATCAGTGTGGGACGGGGTCCGGTGGGGCGGTGATCAGTGTGGGACGGGGTCCGGGGGGTTGGTGATCAGTGTGGGACGGGGTCCGGGGGGACGGTGATCAGTGTGGGACAGGGTCCGGGGGGTCGGTGATCAGTGTGGGACGGGGTCCGGGGGGTCGGTGATCAGTGTAGGACGGGGTCCGGGGGGTCGGTGATCAGTACGGGACGGGGTCCGGGGGGGCGGTGATCAGTGTGGGACGGGGCCCGGTGGGGCGGTGATCAGTGTGGGACGGGGTCCGGGGGACGGTGATCAGTGTGGGACGGGGTCCGGGGGGGTCGGTGATCAGTGTGGGACGGG
>NC_141019.1:36469297-36495945 GCF_052327205.1 Somniosus microcephalus | reverse complement strand
GGAATTCCAGAGCTTAGGGCCCAGGCGGCTGAAGGCAAGGCCGCCAATGGTGGAGCGATGGAAATCGGGGGGATGCTCAAGAGGGCAGAATTGGAGGAGCGCCAGAGATCTCGGAGGGTTGTAGGGGCTGGAGGAGGTTACAGAGATAGGGAGGGTTGTAGTGGCTGGAGGAGGTTACAGAGATAGGGAGGGTTGTAGGGGCTGGAGGAGGTTACAGAGATAGGGAGGGTTGTAGGGGGCTGGAGGAGGTTACAGAGATAGGGAGGGTTGTAGGGGCTGGAGGAGGTTACAGAGATGGGGAGGGTTGTAGGGGGCTGGAGGAGGTTACAGAGATAGGGAGGGTTGTAGGGGCTGGAGGAGGTTACAGAGATAGGGAGGGTTGTAGGGGGCTGGAGGGAGGTTACAGAGATAGGAGGGTTGTAGGGGCTGGAGGAGGTTACAGAGATAGGGAGTGTTGTAGGGCTGAGGAGGTTACAGAGATAGGGAGGGTTGTAGGGGCTGGAGGAGGTTACAGAGATAGGGAGGGTTGTAGGGGCTGGAGGAGGTTACAGAGATAGGGAGGGTTGTAGGGGCTGGAGGAGGTTACAGAGATAGGGAGGGTTGTAGGGGCTGGAGGAGGTTACAGAGATAGGGAGGGTTGTAGGGGCTGGAGGATATTACAGAGATAGGGAGGGGAAGCGAGGAGGCCATGGAGGGATTTGAACACAAGGATGAGAATTTTGAAATGGAGGCGTTGCCGGATTGGGAGCCAGTGTCAGTCAGCGAGCACAGGGGCTGGGTCGATGGGTGAACCGGACTCGGTGCGAGTTAGGACACTGGGCAGACGGAGTTCTGGATGACCTGAAGTTAACAGAGGGTGGAAGCTGGGAGGTACAGCACAGTAGACTCATGACCGCGATTAGAGAATGTGGAGTCGGGGTAACTAGCAGGCTACAGAACAGAAAACAGGGAGTAAGGGTCAAGGCTAGTATTCAGCCTGGCGAAAGGTGGGAAGGGGTGTTCCGCGGGGATCGTTGCTGGGACCCACTGATGTTCACCAATTACTTTAACCAACCGGAACCGGGAATCAGAAATACAAAGTTCGACATTTGCGGACGACAACCAAACTGAGGGGGTGTGGAGTTAACACAGAGGAGGACCGCGACTAAATACAGGAAGGCTTTGATAAACCGGCAGAACAGGTGTGTAATTGACAGACGAACCTCAATGTAGGTGAGTGTGAGGTGGTGCATTTTGGTAGGAAGTATGAAGAGGCCACAGACTGCTTGGAAAATAAGAGTCTAACTGGGGTAGGGGGGCCGTGATACACAGATCACAGAAAGCAAAGCAAGTACTGGGGTTCATTTCTAGAGGGAGAGAATTCAGAAGTTATGTTAAACTTATATAGAAACTTGGTTAGACCCACACTGGGAGTCCTGTGCACAGTTCTGGTCTCCGTATACCTTGGTTAGACCACACTGGGAGCACTGTGCACAGTTCTGGTCTCCATATACACTTGGTTAGACCACACTGGGAGCACTGTGCACAGCTCTGGTCTCCATATACCTTGGTTAGACACCTCACTTGGAGCACCGTGCACAGTTCTGGTCTCCGTATACCTTGGTTAGACCACACTTGGAGCACTGTGCACAGTTCTGGTCTCCATATACCTTGGTTAGACCACACTGGGAGCACTGTGCACAGTTCTGGTCGCCATATACCTTGGGTAGACCACACTTGGAGCACTGTACACAGTTCTGGTCTCCATATACCTTGGTTAGACCACACTTGGAGCACTGTGCACCGTTCTGGTCTCCGTATACCTTGGTTAGACCACACTTGGAGCACTGTGCACCGTTCTGGTCTCCGTATACCTTGGTTAGACCACACTTGGAGCACTGTGCACAGTTCTGGTCTCCGTATACCTTGGTTAGACCACACTTGGAGCACTGTGCACAGTTCTGGTCTCCGTATACCTTGGTTAGACCACACTGGGAGCACTGTGCACAGTTCTGGTCTCCATATACCTTGGTTAGACCACACTTGGAGCACCGTGCACAGTTCTGGTCTCCATATACCTTGGTTAGACCACACTGGGAGCACTGTGCACAGTTCTGGTCTCCGTATACCTTGGTTAGACCACACTTGGAGCACTGTGCACAGTTCTGGTCTCCGGTATACCTTGGTTAGACCACACTTGGAGCACTGTGCACAGTTCTGGTCTCCATATACCTTGGTTAGACCACACTTAGAGCACTGTGCACAGTTCTGGTCTCTGTATACCTTGGTTAGACCACACTTGGAGCAGTGTGCACAGTTCTGGTCTCCGTATACCTTGGTTAGACCACACTTGGAGCACTGTGCACAGTTCTGGTCTCCGTATACCTTGGTTAGACCACACTTGGAGCACTGTGCACAGTTCTGGTCTCCGTATACCTTGGTTAGACCACACTTGGAGCACTGTGCACAGTTCTGGTCTCCGTACACCTTGGTTAGACCACACTTGGAGCACTGTGCACAGTTCTGGTCTCCGTATACCTTGGTTAGACCACACTTGGAGCACCATGCACAGTTCTGGTCTCCCTATACCTTGGTTAGACCACACTTGGAGCACTGTGCACAGTTCTGGTCTCCGTATACCTTGGTTAGACCACACTTGGAGCACCGTGCACAGTTCTGGTCTCCGTATACCTTGGTTAGACCACACTTGGAGCACCGTGCACAGTTCTGGTCTCCGTATACCTTGGTTAGACCACACTTGGAGCACCGTGCACAGTTCTGGTCTCCGTATACCTTGGTTAGACCACACTTGGAGCACCGTTGCACAGTTCTGGTCTCCGTATACCTTGGTTAGACCACACTTGGAGCACCGTGCACAGTTCTGGTCTCCGTATACCTTGGTTAGACCAACACTTGGAGCACTGTGCACAGTTCTGTCTCCATATACCTTGGTTAGACCACACTCTTGGAGCACTGTGCACAGTTCTGGTCTCCATATACCTTGGTTAGACCACACTTGGAGCACCGTGCACAGTTCTGGTCTCCATATACCTTGGTTAGACCACACTCGGAGCACTGTGCACACAGTTCTGGTCTCCATATACCTTGGTTAGACCACACTTGGAGCACTGTGCACAGTTCTGGTCTCCGTATACCTGGTTAGCCACACTTGGAGCACTGTACACAGTTCTGGTCTCCATATACCTTGGTTAGACCACACTTGTAGCATTTTGCACAGTTCTGGCCTCCATATATCTTGGGCTGGGAGGAGGCTCGTGTGGAGCATAATCCCTGGCAGGGACCAGTTGGGCCGAATGGCCTGTTTCTGTGCTGTGAGGCTCGATGTAAATCTAAGAATTCTCATTCCAGGTTTGCAATGAGGTCAAGGCGTACCTGTTAGCTGACATAGCGCACATCAGTGGACTGGTGGCGGCCAAAGTCATCCCTTCGCCGTTTGAATACTCCGATCTAGTCACCAGCACAACCCACAAAACACTGCGAGGAGCTCGGTGAGTGATTACCCGTCTCCGCCCCCATCCCCCCCTCTCTTTCCTGTCTCCTCCCACTCCCACTCTTCCCCCTCTCTCTCTCTCTCTTTCCCCCCTTCCTCTCCTTCCCTCTCTCTCCCCCTTCTCTTTCCTTCCCTGCATTTCTCCAGCGCCTTTCCCCACCTCAGGACGTCCCAAAGCACTTCACAGCGAATGAAGTACTATTTTTTTAAGTGTGGTCACTGTTGTAAATGTAGGAAACGCGGCAGCCAATTTGCGCACAGCAAGCTCCCACAAACAGCAATGTGATAAATGACCAGATCATCAGTTTTTTAGTGATGTTGATTGAGGGATAAATATTGGCCCCAGGACACCGGGGAGAACTCCCCTCCTCCCCCCCCCTGCTCTTCTTCGCAATAGTGGCTGTGGGGTCATTTACGTCCACTTGTGAGGGCAAACGGGGCCTCGGTTTAACGGCACCTCCGACAGTGCGGCACTCCCTCAGCACTGCTCCGACAGTGCGGGGCTCCCTCAGTACTGCCCCTCCGACAGTGCGGCGCTCCCTCAGTACTGCCCCTCCGACAGTGCGGCGCTCCCTCAGTACTGCCCCTCCGACAGTGCGGCGCTCCCTCAGTACCGCCCCTCCGACAGTGTGGCGCTCCCTCAGTACCGCCCCTCCGACAGTGCGGCCCTCCCTCAGTACTGCCCCTCCGACAGTGCGGCGCTCCCTCAGTACTGCCCCTCCGACAGTGTGGCGCTCCCTCAGTACCGCCCCTCCGACAGTGCGGCGCTCCCTCAGTACCGCCCCTGCGACAGTGCGGCGCTCCCTCAGTACTGCCCCTCCGACAGTGTGGCGCTCCCTCAGTACCGCCCCTCCGACAGTGCGGCGCTCCCTCAGTACCGCCCCTCCGACAGTGCGGCGCTCCCTCAGTACCGCCCCTCCGACAGTGCGGCGCTCCCTCAGTACCGCCCCTCCGACAGTGCGGCGCTCCCTCAGTACCGCCCCTCCGACGCTCCCTCAGTACTGCCCCTCCGACAGTGCGGCGCTCCCTCAGTACCGCCCCTCCGACAGTGCGGCGCTCCCTCAGTACCGCCCCTCCGACAGTGCGGCGCTCCCTCAGTACCGCCCCTCCGACAGTGCGGCGCTCCCTCAGTACTGGCACTGTGGAGTTTCGGCTTGGATTATGGGGCTCGAGTCTCTGGAGTGGGTCACGAACCCGCGACTTTCTGAGGCGAGCGAGCATGTTTGAACAAGGCAAATTAAAATCTATTTCCCATTTCTCGCCCCTGCAGAGCTGGACTGATCTTCTTCCGCAAGGGAGTGAAGTCGGTGGACAAGAAGACCGGGAAGGAGGTCCTGTATGATCTGGAGGAGAAGGTCAACTTTGCTGTCTTTCCGTCTCTCCAGGGCGGACCCCACAATCACGCTATTGCTGGAGTCGCCGTCGCCTTGAAGCAGGTAAAAGGGGCGGACGGTCGCACGGTGAGGGTACTACTGAGGTTTCTGTTACATTGGGCTCCCTTCAGGATTGGGGCAGAACAGCACGAACCGCACACAGAATTACATCGAATCTCTCAGCCCAGAAACAGGCCATTCCGCCCATGTGCTCGGTGCCGGGGTTTATGCTCCACGCGAGCCTCGTGTGTTTATCCAGCTGCCGAACTCATCCCCATCCTCAATGATGGTGGAGCCCAGCACGTGAGTGCAAAAGACAAGGCTGAAGGGGTTTGCAACCATCGTCAGCCAGAAGTGCCGAGTGGATGGTCCATATCGGCCTCCTCCTGAGGTCCCCACCATCACAGAAGCCGGTCTTCAGCCAATTCGGTTCACTCCACGTGATATCAAGAAACGGCTGAGCGCACTGGATACAGCAACGTCTATGGGCCCCAACAACATCCCGGCTGTCATACTGAAGACTTGTGCTCCAGAACTAGCCGCGCCTCTAGCCAAGCTGTTCCAGTACAGCTACAACACTGGCATCTATCCGACAATGTGGAAAACTGCCCAGGTATGTCCTGTCCACAAAAAGCAGGACAAATCCAACCCGGCCAATTACCGCCCCATCAGTCTACTCTCAATCATCAGCAAAGTGATGGAAGGTGTCATCGACCGTGCTATTAAGCGGCACTTACCAATAACCTGCTCACGGATGCCCAGTTTGGGTTCCGCCAGGACCACTCGGCTCCCGAGCTCATTACAGCCTTGGTCCAAACATGGACCAAAGGAGCTGAATTCCAGAGGTGAGGTGAGAGTGACTGCCCTTGACATCAAGGCAGCATTTGACAGAGTGTGGCATCAAGGAGCCCTAGTAAAACTGAAGTCGATGGGAATCGGGGGGGGGACCTCTCCACTGGCTGGAGTCATACCTAGCACTAAGGAAGATGGTTGTGGTGGTTGGAGGTCAATCATCACAGCCCCAGGACATCGCTGTAGGAGTTCCTCAGGGCAGTGTCCTAGGCCCAACCATCTTCAGCTGCTTCATCAATGACCTTCCCTCCAACATAAATTCAGAAATGGGGATGTTTGCTGATGACTGCACGGTGCTCAGCGTCATTCACAACTCCTCAGATAATGAAGCAGTCCATGCCCGCATGCAACAAGTCCTGGACGACGTTCAGGCTTGGGCTGATAAGTGGCAGGTAACATTCGCGCCACACAAGTGCCAGGCAATGACTATCTCCAACAAGCGAGCGTCTAACCACCGCCCCTTGGCATTCAACGGCATTACCATCGCCGAATCCCCCACCATCAACATCCTGGTCAATCACCATTGACCAGAAACATAACTGGACCAGCCACATAAATACTGTGGCAACAAGAGCAGGTCAGAGGCTGGGTATTCTGCGGCGAGTGTCTCACCTCCTGACTCCCCAAAGCCTTTCCACCATCTACAAGGCACAAGTCAGGAGTGTGATGGAATACTCTCCACTTGCCTGGATGAGTGCAGCTCCAACAACACTCAAGAAGCTCGACACCATCCAGGACAAAGCGGCCCGCTTGATGGGCACCCCATCCACCACCTTAAACATTCACTTCCTCCACCACCGGCGCACCGTGGCTGCAGTGTGGACCATCTACAAGATGCACTGCAGCAACTCGCCAAGGCTTCTTCGGCAGCACCTCCCCAACCCGCGACCTCCACCGCCTAGAAGGACAAGGGCAGCAGGCGCATGGGAACACCACCACCTCCAAGTTCCCCTCCAAGTCACACACCATCCTGACTTGGAAATATATCGGCCGTTCCTTCATCGTCGCTGGGTCAGAATCCTGGAACTCCCTCCCTAACAGCGCTGTGGGAGCACCTTCACCACACGGACTGCAGCGGTTCAAGAAGGCGGCTCACCACCACCTTCTCAAGGGGCGACTAGGGGACGGGCAATAAATGCTGGGCCTTGCCAGCGACGCCCACATCCCATATACAAATTTTAAAAAATGAATCTGTGCTATTCACCTCAACCGCTCCCTGTGGTAGCGAGTTCCACATTCTCACCACTCTCTGGGTAAAGAAGTTTCTCCTGAATTCCCCATTGGATTTATTAGTGACTGTCTTATATTGATGGCCCCTAGTTCTGGTCTCCCCCACAAGTGGAAACATCTTCTCTACGTCTACCCTATCGAACCCCTTCATAATTCTAAAGACCTCTATCAGGTCACCCCCCAGCCTGTTCAGCCTTTCCTGATAGTTATAAACCTCTCAGATCTGGTATCGGCCTCGTAAGTATTTTTTGCACCTTCTCCAGTGCCTCTGTATCCTTTTTATAATATGGAGGCCAGAACTGTGCACAGTGCTCCAAGTGTGGTCTAACCAAGGTATACAGAGACCAGAACTGTGCACAGTGCTCCAAGTGTGGTCGAACCAAGGTATATGGAGACCAGAACTGTGCACAGTGCTCCAAGTGTGGTCTAACCAAGGTATATGGAGACCAGAACTGTGCATGGTGCTCCAAGTGTGGTCTAACCAAGGTATACGGAGACCAGAACTGTGCACAGTGCTCCAAGTGTGGTCTAACCAAGGTATATGGAGACCAGAACTGTGCACGGTGCTCCAAGTGTGGTCTAACCAAGGTATATGGAGACCAGAACTGTGCACAGTGCTCCAAGTGTGGTCTAACCAAGGTATACGGAGACCAGAACTGTGCACAGTGCTCCAAGTGCGGCCTAACCCAGGTATATGGAGACTAGAGCTGTGCACAGTGCTGTTAGGGAGCGAGTTCCAGGATATTGACCCAGCAACGATGAAGGAACAGCCGATATATTTCTAAGTCAGGATGATGTGTGACTTGGAGGTGGTGGTGTTCCCATGCGCCTGCTGCCCTTGTCCTTCTAGGTGGAAGAGGTGGCGGGTTTGGGAGGTGCTACCGAAGAAGCCTTGGCGAGTTGCTGCAGTGCGTCTTGTAGATGGTGCACACTGCAGCCACGGTGCGCCGGTGGTGGAGGGAGTGAATGTTTAAGGCGGTGGATGGGGTGCCAATCAAGCGGGTTGCTTTGTCCTGGATGGTGTCGAGCTTCTTGAGTGTTGTTGGAGCTGCACTCATCCAGGCAAGTGGAGAGTGTTCCATCACACTCCTGACTGCCTTGTAGATGGTGGAAAGACTTTGGGGAGTCAGGAGGTGAGACACTCGCCACAGAATACCCAGCCTCCGACCTGCTCTTGTAGCCACAGTATTTATGTGGCTGGTCAAGTTAAATACTGAAACGTCGCTGGCAAGGCCCAGCATTTATTGCCCATCCCTAATTGCCCCTTGAGAAGGTGGTGGTGAGCCATCTTCTTGAACCGCTGCAGTCCCGTGTGGTGAAGGTGCTCCCACAGCGCTGTTAGGGAGGGAGTTCTATCGGGTTACCCCTCACCCTTCTCTATTCTAGAGACAAGAGCACCCAGCCTGTTCAGTGTCTTCTGATAGTTATAAACCTCTCAGTTCTGGTACCGGCATTCTGAAGGACAACCAGGGGGACGGGTAATAAATGCCGGCCTCACCGGTGAATCCCACACCCCGAGAATGAATTACGAAAAGATCTGCAGCTTAATTTGTTCTTCTGTATCTTTCCCAACCAACCCACACCCGAAGACAAACTCTCCGATGTTCCGCGAATATTCGCAACAGATCCTCCGGAACGCAAAGGCCATGGCCGAAGCTCTACTCAAGAGGGGCTACACCTTGGTGTCTGGTGAGTGGCACCGCAGGAGACGAGGGGAGGGTAAAGGGGGGGGGGGGGGGAAATGGAGGCTGAAGGTAAGCATGCAGGTGCAGCAGGCGGTTAAGAAGGCAAATGGTACGTTGGCCTTCGTAGCGAGAGGGTTTGAGTACAGGAACAAGAATGTCTTGCTGCAGTTGTACAGGGCCTTGGTGAGACCACACCTTAGTATTGTGTGCAGTTTTGGTCGCCTTATCTGAGGAAGGATCCATGGAGGGAGTGCAGCGAAGATTCACCAGGCTGATACCTGGGGTGGCAGGAATGACGTATGAGGAGAGATTGGGTCGATTGGGCTTATACTTGCTGGAGTTTAGAAGAATGAGAGGGGATCTCATTGAAACTTATAACATTCTAACAGGACTAGACAGACTAGATGCAGGAAGGATGTTCCCGATGGCGGGGAGTCCAGAACCAGGGGTCACAGTCTAAGGATAAGGGGTAAGCCATTTAGGACTGAGATGATGCGCTATCAATTACTCATAAAAGACTGAGAGTTAGAAGAGTAACTAAAGGCTTTTATTAACAACAGAATGGAGGTCTGCCTCGCGTGGTCGACCGGTCCATGATACTAAGGGCTGGGGAGCAGTCACCTTTATACTAGGACCTGTGGGAGGAGTCAGCCGAGGCATGTCCAGGCATGTACACAGTGGAATACAAACAGTGGTTTACCACATTCACCCCTTGTTTAAAATTGAGTCCGGCGGGGTGAAGTGCATTAAAAGTTAGTGTATTGGAGTCTCTCCGGAGGTCTTGTCTGCCGCTGTGATCGGCGTGGCGACGGCAGGGGTAGTGAAGCTTCCGGCGTCGAGTCCAGCGTAGGCTGTGGCACAGGCGTGTCGTCCTCGTAGATGTCGAGCGGGTCGCGGGGCCCAGGCCTGCCGTCTGCTGGGGCTGGATATCGGATCGTGGGGGGGGGTGGTAGTGGGTAGTGGGTTACTGCGGCCCCCGAGGGTGCAAGGTCTCTTATGGAGACTGTGTCCTCCCGCCCGTCCGGGTATGCGATGTAAGCATACTGGGGGTTGGCGTGGAGGAGGTCGACCCTCTCGACCAGGGGGTCCGTTTTATGGGTCCTCGCGTGTCTTCTCAGTAGGACCGGCCCTGGGGACGTCAGCCATGGCGGTAGCGATGTCCCCGATGTGGACTTCCTTGGGAAGACAAACATTTTCTCATGAGGGGTGGCGTTAGTGGCAGTGCAGAGCAGTGACCGAATAGAGTGGAGCGCATCGGGGAGCACATCCTGCCAGCGGGAGGTTGGAAGGCCCCTAGACTTTAAGGCTAGCAGGACGGCCTTCCAAACTGTCGCATTTTCTCTTTCCACCTGTCCGTTCCCCCGGGGGTTGTAACTGGTGGTCCTGCTTGTGGCAATACCCCTAGTTAGCAGGTACTGACGGAGTTCGTCGCTCATAAACGATGAGCCCCGGTCGCTATGGATATAGCTGGGGAAGCCGAACAGGGTGAAGAGGTTGTTCAGACATTTAATGACCGTGGCACTGGTCATGTCCGGGCAGGGGAAGGCGAACGGGAAACGGGAGTACTCATCAATAATATTGAGGAAGTACACATTGCGGTCGGAGGAGGGGAGAGGCCCTTTAAAATCGACGCTCAGGCGCTCGAAGGGGCGAGTGGCTTTTATCAGGTGGGCCCTGTCTGGTCTATAAAAGTGCGGTTTGCACTCAGCGCAGACTTGGCAGTTCCTGGTCATGGTCCTGACCTCCTCAATAGAGTAAGGCAGGTTGCGGGCCTTGATGAAGTGGAAGAACCTGGTGACCCCCGGGTGGCAGAGGTCATTGTGGAGGGCCCGCAGTCTATCGATCTGCGCGCTGGCGCAGGTGCCACGCGATAGCGCATCCGGGGGTTCATTTAGCTTCCCGGGCCGGTACAAGATCTCGTAGTTGTAGGTGGAAAGTTCGATTCTCCACCTCAAGATCTTGTCATTTTTGATTTTGCCCCTCTGCTTGTTGTTAAACATAAAAGCAACTGAACGCTGGTCAGTGAGCAGGGTAAATCGTTTTCCGGCCAGGTAGTGCCTCCAATGACGCACAGCCTCCACAATCGCCTGGGCCTCCTTCTCAACAGCGGAGTGTCTGGTCTCCGGGCCTTGGAGGGTTCGTGAAAAGAAGGCCACGGGTCTCCCCGCCTGATTGAGGGTAGCGGCCAGGGCAAAGTCAGACGCGTCGCTTTCCACCTGGAAGGGGATGGATTCGTCCACTGCGTGCATGGTGGCTTTGGCAATGTCCTCCTTGATACGGTGGAAGGCTAAGCGGGCCTCTGCCGTCAAGGGAAAAGAGGTGGACTTGATCAGCGGACGGGCCTTGTCCGCATAGTAGGGAACCCACTGGGCGTAATAGGAGAAAAACCCTAGGCACCTCTTCAGGGCCTTGAGGCAGTGGGGCAGTGGAAGTTCCATAAGGGGACGCATCCGGTCGGGGTCGGGGCCGATGACTCCGTGTTCCACAACACAGCCAAGGATGGCGAGGCGGTTTGTGCGGAATATGCACTTCTCCTTGTTATATGTCAGGTTTAGGAGTTGGGCGGTGCGGAGGAATTTTTCGAGGTTTGCGTCATGGTCCTGCAAGTCACGGCCGCAGATGGTCACATTGTCCAGATATGGGAAAGTGGCCTGCAACGCATTTTGATCTACCATCCGGTCCATCTCCCTTTGGAAGACGGAGACCCCGTTGGTGACGCCAAAGGGAACCCTAAGGAAGTGATAGAGGCGGCCGTTTGCCTCAAAGGCAGTGTACTGGCGGTCCTCAGGGCGGATGGGGAGCTGGTGGTACGCTGATTTCAGGTCAATGGTCGAGAAGACGCGGTACTGCGCGATCTGGTTGACCATATCAGCTATACGGGGGAGTGGGTAGGTGTCCAGCAGGGTGTAGCGATTTATTGTCTGGCTGTAGTCGATGACCAGGCGCTGCTTCTCGCCGGTCTTAACGACCACAACCTGGGCTCGCCAGGGGCTGGTGCTGCCCTCAATAATCCCTTCTTTCAGGAGCCGCTCCACTTCGGTTTTAATGAAAACCCTGTCCCCGGCACTGTATCGCCTGCTCTTTGTGGCGATGGGCTTACAGTCGGGGGTGAGGTTAGCAAACAGTTGGGGGGGGAGTGACTCTGAGTGTGGAGAGGTTGCACCTGGTGCGCGGCGGGCAGTTTGGAAGCTGCTGGCTGCGGACTGTGAGTGGGGGTAGGGGTCCACCGTACGCCATCGTAACACTTTTAAGGTGGCACTGAAAATCTAACCCCAGCAGGACGGCAGCGCAGAGGTCAGGCAGGACCAGAAGTTTAAAATGATCGTACACGGTCCCGTCTACTACGAGTGTCACCACGCAGTAGCCGCCGATGTCCGCCGACTGGGACTCGGAGGCCATAGAAATCCGCTGTTGCGCAGGCAGGACTGGGAGAGAGCAACGCCGCACCGTGTCGGGGTGGATGAAGCTCTCCGTGCTCCCAGAGTCAAAAAGGCAGATTGTATCGTGACCATTTACCTTAATGTCCATTGTGGAACTGGCCAGTTGGTGCGGTCTCGCTTGGTCCAGTGTAACGGATGCCAGCGTAGGGGTCGGTGTGTCGCTGCGGGTATCAGATGAGGCGGTGTCGGGGGCCTGCTGCGTCCCGGCTGTCGTCCAAGATGGTGGCGTCCATGATCCCCATGTGGCTGGAGGCGTCCAAAATGGCTGCTGTACCAGTGATTCGCACATGGCCGGGGAGGTCCAAGATGGCGGCCCGCATGGCCCACACGCGGCGCTGCTGGGGTTCGGGGTGGCTTTGGCCCTGCAGACGCTAGCGTAGTGTCCCTTCTTCCTGCAGCCCGAGCAGATCGCGTTTTTCGCCGGGCAGCGCGCTCTGGGGTGTTTTGCCTGGCCACAGAAGTAGCATTTCTGGCCTTGGGGCACTGCTGTCTGGCCTTGGGACACTGCTGCGGTAGTTGGGCCGTTGTTGGGGTGTGGCTGGGGTGGCACGGCGCTATGAGGCGGTCCTACCGTGTCCCAGGCTGTCATTCCCCGCGGCGTCCACGGTGCAGAGGAGTAGGCATCCATGCCCTGGTAGGCTGCATCCAACGATAGTGCGAGTTCAGAGGCCTTGTTGAGGTCGAGGTTACTCTGCTCCAACAGTCGCTGTCGGGTGTAATTGGATCTGTGGCCCGCTACAAAAGCGTCCCGGATAAGTTCCTCTGTGTACACGGTGGCCTTTACATCCTTACAACCACAGGCCCGGCCAAGCACAGACAGTGCCTGAAGGTATTCCACGGTCGATTCCCCAGGTTGTTGTTTACGACTCCCCAGGAGGTGCCTGGCGTACACTTCGTTCACTGGGCGCGTGTACTGGTCCTTGAGGAGCTTGATAGCGTCCGCGTACGAGGTCGCGTCTTGGATGACCGAGTACACTCGGTGGTTCACTTTGGAGGTCAGGACATCCAGTTTGTCCTCGTCCGATTTGATTGCTTCGGAGGCGGTCAGGAATTTTTCAAAACACTTAAGCCAGTGAGTAAACTTGGTGGATGAGTCCGCCTCCCGATGATCTAAGTCCAGGCATGCTGGTGTGAGGATCTTCTCCATTATAAAAATGTTGTTAATAAAATTGATGCGCTATCAATTACTCATAAAAGACAGAGTTAGAAGAGTAACTAAAGGCTTTTATTAACAACAGAATGGAGGTCTGCCTCGCGTGGTCGACCGGTCCATGATACTAAGGGCTGGGGAGCAGTCACCTTTATACTAGGACCTGTGGGAGGAGTCAGCCGAGGCATGTCCAGGCATGTACACAGTGGAATACAAACAGGACAAACAGGAATACAAACAGTGGTTTACCACATGAGATGAGGAGGAATTTCTTCACCCAGAGAGTGGTGAACCTGTGGAATTCTCTACCACAGAAGGCAGTTGAGGTCAATTCATTAAATATATTCAAGAAGGAGTTAGATATATTTCTTAAGGCTAAAGGGATCAAGGGATATGGGGAGAAAGCAGGGACAGGGTACTGAATTTGGATGATCAGCCATGATCTCATTAAATGGCGGAGCGGGCTCGAGGGGCCGAATGGCCTACTGCTCCTATCTTCTATGGACCCCAGCTTCGACCCATCGCCCCGACCCCCCAGGCCTGGCGCTGGTCAACTGATGTCAGTCGTGGAGGTCGCAAAGGGGGTCACTGGAATTGGCCTCAGCACCATTGACCTGAGGAACGAATGTTGGTGGGCAGGGGGAGGAATTATCCCCTCGATTTTAAAATCTCATCCTCGTTTTCAAATCCCTCCATGGTGTCCTTGCCCCCCCCCACCCCTCCCTATCTGTGTAGCCTCCTCCAGCCCCCTACAACCCTCCCTATCTCTGTAACCTCCTCCAGCCCCCTACAACCCTCCCTATCTCTGTAACCTCCTCCAGTCCCTACACCCCTCCCTATCTCTGTAACCTCCTCCTGTCCCTACAACCCTCCCTATCTCTGTAACCTCCTCCAGCCCCCTACAACCCTCCCTATCTCTGTAACCTCCTCCAGCCCCCTACAACCCTCCCTATCTCTGTAACCTCCTCCAGCCCCCTACAACCCTCCCTATCTCTGTAACCTCCTCCAGCCCCTACACTCCTCCCTATCTCTGTAACCTCCTCCAGCCCCCTACACCCTCCCAGATCTCTGCGCTCCTCCAATTCCGCCCTCTTGAGCATCCCCACCCCCCGCCCGATTTCCATCGCTCCACCATTGGCGGCCGTGCCTTCAGCCACCTGAGCCCTAAGCTCTGGAATTCCCTCCCTAAACCTCTCCGCCTCTCTCTCTCTCTCCTCCTTTAAGACCTCCCTCTTTGACCAAGCTTTTGGTCACCTGTCCTAATATCTCCTGATGTGGCTCGGGGTCAGATTTTGTCTGATTTACGCTCCTGTGAAGCACCTTGGGACGTTTTACTACGTTAGAGGCGCTGTATAACTGTGAGCTTTTGATCTTGGAATGATGCCCTGCCCATTCTGATGGGTTAAATCCCCCTCCCTTCCTTACTTACTGGATTTCAGGAGGGACCGACAATCACCTGGTGCTGGTAAACCTGCGACCGAAGGGAATGGACGGTGCGAGGGCCGAGAGAGCTTTGGAGCTGGTGTCAATCACGGCCAACAAGAATACGTGCCCCGGGGACAAGAGTGCCCTTACTCCCGGAGGCCTGAGACTGGGTAAGTAGAGCGAGCTTTACTCTGTATCTATCCCGTGCTGTACCTGCCCTGGGAGTGTTTGATGGGACAGTGTAGAGGGAGCTTTACTCTGTATCTAACCCCGTGCTGTACCTGCCCTGGGAGTGTTTGATGGGACAGTGTAGAGGGAGCTTTACTCTGTATCTATCCCGTGCTGTACCTGCCCTGGGAGTGTTTGATGGGACAGTGTGGAGGGAGCTTTACTCTGTATCTAACCCGTGCTGTACCTGCCCTGGGAGTGTTTGAGGGGACAGTGTAGAGCGAGCTTTACTCTGTATCTAACCCGAGGCTCAGTGGGTAGCGCCGCACTTTTGGAGATGCTGTCTTTCAAATGAGACGCTAAACTGAGGCCCTGTCTGCGCGCTCAGGTGAACGTAAAAGATCCCACCGCCACTATTTCGAAGAAGAGCAGGGGGGAGTTCTCCCCAGTGTCCTGGGGCCAATATTTATCCCTCAACCAACATCACTAAAACATGATCTGGTCATTTATCACGTTGCTGTGCGCAATTTGGCTCCATCTTCATTGCTGCTTTCTTGAAAAGCTGGGTCCTCTTTGTGAAATTTTCCAGGCGTTCCTGCCCTGACGTCCCGTAATTTCAAAGAAGCGGATTTCGAGAGGGTCGTGGCTTTTATAGACGAGGGGATTGAAATCGCTTTGGAAGTCAAGAACAAAACCGGTACTAATTGCTGCTAATTGAAATAATTTCGGCACCGGGCTGTTGTCTGCGTTAGCGGGAGTGCGATTGGTCGCTGCCGCCTTTGTGGCGCCGGGTCTTACCGTGCTGTCACTCTACCTGCGGGTGTCTGAAGGTTACGGAACCGCAATCTCCGGCGCACACACACTCACTCTTACACATACTCTCTTTCTCAGATTCACGTGCCCAGAAGAGATTTACCAAAATGGTTCCAGGGGATGAGGGACTTCAGTGACATGGAGAAGCTGGGGTTGTTCTCCTCAGAGCAGTGAAGGTTAAGGGGAGGTTTAATAGAGGCGTTCAAAATTGCGAGGGGTTTCGATCGAGTAGAGAGGGAGAAACTGTTCCCAGTGGCAGGAGGGTCGGTAACCAGAGGACGAAGATAATCGGCAAAAGAACCAGAGGGGGAGATGAGGAGAATGTTTTTTACGCAGCGAGTTGTTGTGATCTGGAACGCGCTGCCTGAAAGGGCGGTGGGAGCAGATTCAATAGTAACTTTCAAAAGGGGAATTGGAGAAATACTTGAAGGGGAAAAATTCACAGGGCTACGGGGGAAAGAGCAGAGGGGGAGTGGGACTAATTGGAGAGCTCGTTCAAAGAGCTGGCACGATGGGCCTCCTCCTGCGATGAGTCTCGGGTGGGACCAGAGAGAGTGACCCGCTTGTGTTGTTCCCCCTCTGCAGGGAACCTGAAGGATTTCAAGGCGACTCTGCTGACGGACGAGGTCACCAAGTCCAAACTGTCGGGGCTCCGCGGGAGGGTGGAGTCCTTCGCCCGCTCGTTCCCCATGCCGGGATTCGATGACCACTGAACCGGAGCGACTTGCGCGGGACGGTGTCGGACTGGAGCTGAACGTTTCCCCCTAAACCCGTCCCCTCGCGGTTTACAGGCTCGCCGTCTGACCCTGTTTCTATTCCGTTCGTGCTCAGTGATTCCTAAAACCATTCTCCTCCCCCCCCAGACCTTACTTTCGCGTTTCTCTTACTCGCAAAATCTTCGCCGTTCCCGGGGAGGGGGTGAGCTTTACAAACTGCCGTAGCGAAGGATTCCTGCGTTCAGAAACACGGTCTAACCCGGTTCCTTAATCTGTACAGCGAGCGCTGTTTGGATTGTCTGTGTCTCTCTCTCACAGAGGGACTTCCAGGATCGGTTATTTCTCCGCCCCCACTCTCAGAACAATGGTGGCCGTTTCACGCGAGCTACCGCTCTGTGTACAAAAACAAATGAATAAAATCTCGCCCAACGAATTCTGCATTTATATATTCAATAAGTAAACATCAAGGGGGACGAGGTCACACCCGGTCTCTGCTTGGACCGGTTCCCGAAACGAAGGGTTGGGGGGAGGGGAGGGGCAGGTGTGGCACAGGGACAGGCAACCAGAAGTTTAGCCCAGGAACTCGGTCTCGTCCTGCAGCTGGTTAAAGGTCCCCCGAGTGTTACCGATGGTGTGTGGGGGTGCTAGAGCACTTGCTCGCAGACGCCCCCGCTCGCAGACGCGCGCGCTCTCGCCCCCCGCTCGCAGACGCGCGCGCTCTCGCCCCCCCGCTCGCAGACGCGCGCGCGCTCTCGCCCCCCGCTCGCAGACGCGCGCGCGCTCTCGCCCCCCGCTCGCAGACGCGCGCGCGCTCTCGCCCCCCGCTCGCAGACGCGCGCGCGCCCTCTCGCTCGCAGACGCGCGCGCGCTCTCTCGCCCCCGCTCGCAGACGCGCGCGCGCTCTCTCGCCCCCCGCTCGCAGACGCGCGCGCTCTCTCTCGCCCACGCCCCCGCTCGCAGACACGCGCTCCCACACAAGTCTCTACTGTTCGATTGATGTTAAAAATTCAAATAGCTAATTAGAGAGAAACTATTTCCTCTGGTGGTGGGGCGGGAGAGGAGTCCAGAACAAGGGCGGGCAGAACCTTAAAATTAGAGCCAGGTCATTCAGGAAGCACGTCTTCACCCAAAGGGTAGTGGAAAACTCGCCCACAAAAAGCTGTTTAGGTTGGGGGTCAATTGGAAATTACAACACGGAGATTGATAAATGATTGTTGGGTAAGGGGCTCAAAGGCGAGGTTGGTGGGGTTGAAGGACGTGGGGAGCGAGGGACGTGGAGAGAAGGTGAGGATTGAGGGACGTAGGGAGAAGGTGTGGCATCTCATCCAACGGATGGCCCCCCTCCCCCTCAATGACGGGGGTCTGAATTCTCAAAGCTGGGGTGGAGGAGGAAGACACGAGCCGGGAGGCGCGGGCGGGACTCGTCGGGTCTTTGGCCAGCCCCGGTCTCGGGCTGCTGGGCGAAGAGCCCGCCTTGCCCAGGCTGCAAGTCCCCATCGCGAAGGGAGGCTGAAACGAAAACCCTCACCGGATTCCGTTGGGTCCAATCAAGGTTCTGCACACATCATCTTTCTAAAAAAAAAAAAACCACGACACAAGCTCACTCTGAAACTGCTGCGCTAAGCAAATCCTTCGCTCTGCGCTGAAATTGAATATGAAATATTGCCAATATGTAGGTTTCTGCTGGCAGTCTGTCATCACATTTATAAACTTTAAGCAATTGGACACAATCCCAAAGTCCCGCAGGCAGGAGAATTTAAAATTGCACCACGAGCAGAGAGAGAGAGAGATTCGAGCGCCGAGAATGGCTGGGCTTTACCGCACAGGAGCAGGCCATTCGGCCCCTCGAGCCTGCTCCGCCATTCAATGAGATCATAGCTGATCATCCAAATTCAGTACCCTGTCCCTGCCTTCTCCCCATATCCCTTGATCCCTTTAGCCTTAAGAAATATATCTAACTCCTTCTTGAATATATTTAATAAGTTGGCCTCAACTGCTTTCTGTGGTAGAGAATTCCACAGGTTCACCACTCTCTGGGTGAAGAAATTCCTCCTCATCTCTGTCCTAAATGGCTTACCTCTTATCCTTAGACTGTGACCCCTGGTTCTGGACTCCCCGCCATCGGGAACATCCTTCCTGCATCGAGTCTGTCTAGTCCTGTTAGAATTTTATAAGTTTCAGTGAGATCCCCTCTCATTCTTCTAAACTCCAGCGAGTATAAGCCCAATCGACCCAATCTCTCCTCATACGTCATTCCTGCCATCCCAGGTATCAGTCTGGTGAATCTTCGCTGCACTCCCTCCATGGCAAGAACATCCTTCCTCAGATAAGGTGACCAAAACTGCACACAATACTCAAGGCGTGGTCTCACCAAGGCCCTGTACAACTGCAGCAAGGCATCCTTGTTCCTGTACTTGAACCCTCTCGCTACGAAGGCCAACATACCATTTGCCTTCTTAACCGCCTGCATGCTTACCTTCAGCGACTGGTGCACAAGGACACCCAGGTCTCGTTGCACTTCCCCTTCTCCCAATCTATTGCCGTTCAGATAATAATCTGCCTTCCTGTTTTTGCCACCAAAGTGGATAACCTCGCATTTATCCACATCATCTGCCCAATCACCCAACCTGTCCAAATCATACTGGAGTTTCTCGGCATCCTCCTCACAGCACACACGCCCACCCAGCTTTGTGTCGTCTGCAAACTTGGAGATGTTACATCTAGTTCCCTCGTCTAGATCATCAATATATATTGTGAATAGCTGGGGTCCTAGCACCGATCCCTACGGTACCCCACTAGTCACTGCCTGCCATGCGGAAAAAGACCCGTTTATTCCAACTCTTTGCTTCCCGTCTGCCAACCAGTTCTCTATCCAAGTCAATACCTTGCCCCCAATCCCATGTGCTTTAACTTTGCATGCTAATCTCTTATGCGGGACCTTATCGAAAACCTTCTGAAAGTCCAAATACACCACATCCACTGGTTCTCCCTTATCTATTCTACCAGTTACATTCTCAGGAGGAGGCCCTTCGGCCCGTCGAGATCGGTCGTGCTCAGACCCCCCCCCCCACTTTTTGCCCGTAACCCTCTCGGTTCCTCGTCCTCCCCGCACCAATCCAACTCCCTTTTAAAATAACAGAAGATGCTGGAAAAACTCAGCAGGCCAGGCAACATCCGTGGAGAGAGAAATTAGAGTCAACGTTTCCGGTCGAAACCCTTCGTCAGAACTGAGAAAAAAAGGGCAGGAAATGAAACAGATTAAAAGGCCAGTTTGGGGGCTGGGGAATGGGGGAGGAGACGAAAGAACAAAGGGGAAGGTCTGTGGGAGGTGAAGAGACATTAAGAGATATTCAAGGCGAGACGAGATGGTAATAGGACAGGTAAAGAAACAAACAATGGCTGTAGATGAAATGTGAAATGCACGACAGTTGCCATGTGGGGGAGAGAGAAAGGGAAAAGGCACAAACCAAAAGTGGATAAAAAAATATAATAATAGGGGCCGAGGTTATGATCTGAAATTGTTGAACTCTATGTTGAGTCCTGAAGGCTGTAAAGTGCCTAATCGGAAGATGAGGTGCTGTTCCTCGAGCTTACGCTGAGCTTCCGTGGAACAATGCAAGAGGCCGAGGACGGTGAGGTCCGAGTGGGAATGGGGCGGTGAATTAAAACGACAGGCGACCGGAAGCTCGGGGTCCCCCTTACGGACTGAACGGAGGCGTTCCGCAAAGCGGTCTCCCCAATGTAGAGGAGACCACATTGCGAGCAGCGAATACAGTAATACTAGATTGCAAGTAGTACAAGTAAATCGCTGTTTCACCTGGAAGGGGTGTTTGGGGTCCTGGACAGTGGGAAGGGGAGGGAGGTATATGGGCAGGTGTTGCATCTCCTGCGCTTGCACGGGAAGGGGTGCTGGGGGTGATAGAGAAGTGGACTAGGGTGTCTCGGAGGGAGCGGTCCGCGGCTTCAACCACCTCTTCGGGGCCGGGTGTTCCTGATCCCAACGACTCTCCGAGTGGAAACATTTCTCCTCATCTTCCCCCCTCTCAAACCTTCTGCAAATGATTTCCAATCTGTGACCTTTGGGTATTGAACGATTCGCAAGAAGGAATAGTCTTCCCTCTCAACGCCCATCAAAACCTCGAGTGGGTCAGCTCTTCGCCTTCTCTGTTCCAAGGAGGATGGTCCAATTTTTCCAACCTCTCCTCATAACTCAAGTCCCTCACCTCCTGTGTAAAATTGCACGAATATTTAAACAGATATGCTGCTTAACTTTTCTAAATCGCACCGAGTCCCGTTCACGTAGAAACATAGAAGATAGGAGCAGGAGTAGGCCATTCGGCCCTTCGAGCCTGCTCCGCCATTCAATGAGATCATGGCTTATCATCCAAATTCAGTACCCTGTCCCTGCTTTCTCCCCATATCCCTTGATCCCTTTAGCCTTAAGAAATATATCCAACTCTTTTTTGAATATATTTAATGAACTGGCCTCCACCACCCTCTGTGGCAGAGAATTCCACAGGTTCACCACTCTCTGGGTGAAGAAATTCCTCCTCATTTCAGTCCTAAATGGCTTACCCCTTATCCTTAGAGTATGACCCCTGGTTCTGGACTCCCCCGACCATCAGAAACATCCTTCCTGCATCTAGTCTGTCCAGGCCTGACAGAATTTTATAAATTTCGATGAGATCCCCTCTCAATCTTCTAAACTTCAGTGAGTATAAGCCCAATCGACACAATCTCTCCTCATATGTCATTCCTGCCATCCCAGGTATCAGCCTGGTGAATCTTCGCTGCACTCCCTCCATGGCAAGAACGTCCATCCTCAGGTAAGGGCTGTGCTCGCTGACCTACACTGGCTTCCGGTCCGGCAACGCCTCGATTTTAAAATTCTCAACTCGTGTTCAAATCCCTCCATTGCCTCCTCGCCCCCTCCCGATCTCTGTAACCTCCTCCAGCTCCCTACAACCCTCCCTATCACTGTAACCTCCTCCAGCCCCCTACAACCCACCCTATCTCTGTAACCTCCTCCAGCCCCTACAACCCTCCCTATCTCTGTCACCTCCTCCAGCCCCCTACAACCCTCCCTATCTCTGTAACCTCCTCCAGCCCCTACAACCCTCCCTATCTCTGTAACCTCCTCCAGCCCCTACAACCCTCCCTATCTCTGTAACCTTCTCCAGCCCCTACAACCCTCCCTATCTCTGTAACCTCCTCCAGCCCCCACAACCCTCCCTATCTCTGTAACCTCCTCCAGCCCCCTACAACCCTCCCTATCTCTGTAACCTCCTCCAGCCCCCTACAACCCTCCCTATCTTTGTAACCTCCTCCAGCTCCTACGCTCCCTATCTCTGTAACCTCCTCCAGCCCCCTACAACCCTCCCTATCTTTGTAACCTCCTCCAGCCCCAACAGCCCTCCCTATCTCTGTAACCTCCTCCAGCCCCCGACAACCCTCCCTATCTCTGTAACCTCCTCCAGCCCTACAGCCCTCCCTATCTTTGTAAGCTCCTACGCTCCCTATCTCTGTAACCTCCTCCAGCCCCCTACAACCCTCCCTATCTCTAACTTCCAGCCCCCTACAACCCTCCTTATCTCTGTAACCTCCTCCAGCCCCTACAACCCTCCCTATCTCTGTAACCTTCTCCAGCCCCTACAACCCTCCCTATCTCTGTAACCTCCTCCAGCCCCCACAACCCTCCCTATCTCTGTAACCTCCTCCAGCCCCCTACAACCCTCCCTATCTCTGTAACCTTCTCCAGCCCCTACAACCCTCCCTATCTCTGTAACCTCCTCCAGCCCCCACAACCCTCCCTATCTTTGTAACCTCCTCCAGCTCCTACGCTCCCTATCTCTGTAACCTCCTCCAGCCCCCTACAACCCTCCCTATCTCTGTAACCTCCTCCAGCCCCCTACAACCCTCCCTATCTCCATAACCTCTTCCAGCCCCCTACAACCCTCCCTATCTCTGTAACCTCCTCCAGCCCCTACAACCCGCCCAGATCTCTGCGCTCCTCCAATTCTGCCCTCTTGAGCATCCCCCGATTTCCATCGCTCCACCATTGGCGGCCGTGCCTTCAGCCGCCTGGGCCCCGAGCTCTGGAATTCCCTCCCTAAACCTCTCCGCCTCTCTCCTCCTTTAAGATGCTCCTTAAAACCTACCTCTTTGACCAAGCTTGTGGTCACCTGTCCCAATATCTCCTGATGTGGCTCGGGGTCAGATTTTGTTTGATTTACACTCGTGAAGCGCCTGCAGATGTTTTGCTAAGCTAACAGCGCGGTATAAACGGGAGGTGATGTTGTGAAAACCAAAGACTACACCTCCTGACCAAGGAGATTTAATTACCCAGTTGTAACAGAACCATTCTGTCCCCTCGACGCACACACTCTCTCTCTCCGATCCACCTTTTTGCCAGCCTGCAGATTTGTAGTGCAGTCGAGCAGAGGTGATGTGGGTTCCCGTTCCCCAGAGAGCCGAGGCATTCATTAAATATCTGTCACGGTTAATCTTGCCTTTTCCCAGTACGGTAATTTTATTAAAAACTGCAAACAGTTTCACAGAAAATATTAGACGATTGCAATACATACACATCAGTATGTTATGTACACACCCGCGCACTGGGGGAGGAGGGAGGGGAGGGAGTGGGTCGGAGGGAGGGAGAGGGTGGCGGGTCCAAGGGAGAGGGGAGGTCAGAGAGAGGGGAGGGGCCTTTCACTTAGAAACAGAGCAATATTCAGTGTATTCACTGTCGGAGGGGCGGTACTGAGGGAGCGCCGCACTGTCGGAGGGGCGGTACTGAGGGAGCGCCGCACTGTCGGAGGGGCGGTACTGAGGGAGCGCCGCACTGTCGGAGGGGCGGTACTGAGGGAGCGCCGCACTGTCGGAGGGGCGGTGCTGAGGGAGCGCCGCACTGTCGGAGGGGCGGTGCTGAGGGAGCGCCGCACTGTCGGAGGGGCGGTACTGAGGGAGCGCCGCACTGTCGGAGGGGCGGTGCTGAGGGAGCGCCGCACTGTCGGAGGGCCGCATGTCGGAGGGGCAGTACTAAGGGAGCGTCACACTGTCAGAGGGGCGGTACTGAGGGAGCGCCGCACTGTCGGAGGGGCAGTACCGAGGGAGTGCCGCACTGTCGGAGGGGCCGTCTTTCGGATGAGACGTTAAACCGAGGCCCCGTCTGCTCTCTCAGGTGGATGTAAAAGATCCCACAGCCACTATTTCGAAGAAGGGCAGGGGGGAGTTCTCCTGGGTGTCCTGGGGCCAATATTTATCCCTCAACCAACACCACTAGAATAAGCAGTGGCTAGTGTTTGGGATTGTTCGAGGTACATTTGCCGACAGTGACAATAGGTGATTGGGGGTAATTTTAATCGAACCCATCAGTGGGGCACGGTCGTGAATCAGATCGGCCCATTTTGCACCCAGACCAATTTCACTCCCTGATCAACAATGGGAGCGTATGGGATGACGGGAGTGAAGTGTTGAGTATATAGAATCATGGAATGGTTACAGCACGGAAGGAGGCCATTCGGCCCGTCGAGCCCGTGCCAGCTCTCTGTAAGAGCAATTCAGCTAGTCCCACGCCCCCGCCCTTTCCCCGTAGTCCTGCAAATTCTTTTCCTTCAGGTACTTATCCAATTCCCTTTTGAAAGCCGCGATTGAGTCTGCCTCCACCGCCCTTTCGGGCAGCGCGTTCCAGATCACAACCACTCGCTGCGTAAAAAAGTTATTCCGCCAATCACCTTAAATCTGTGTCCTCTGGTTCTCGACCCTTCCGCCAATGGCGACAGTTTCTCTCTATCTACGCTGTCTAGACCCCTCATGATTTTGAGCACCTCCATCAAATCTCCTCTCAACCTTCTCTGCTCTAAGGAGAACAACCCCAGCTTCTCCAGTCTCTCCACATCACTGAAGTCCCTCATCCCCTGGAACCATTCTGGTCAATCTCCCCCTTAACCTTCTCTGCTCCAAGGAGAACAACCCCAGCTTCTCCAGTCTCTCCACGTCACTGAAGTCCCTCATCCCCTGGTACCATTCTGGTCAATCTCCCCCTTAACCTTCTCTGCTCCAAGGAGAACAACCCCAGCTTCTCCAGTCTCTCCACGTCACTGAAGTCCCTCATCCCCTGGAACCATTCTGGTCAATCTCCCCCTTAACCTTCTCTGCTCTAAGGAGAACAACCCCAGCTTCTCCAGTCTCTCCACATCACTGAAGTCCCTCATCCCCTGGAACCATTCTTGTAAATCTTTTCTGCACCCTCTCTAAGGCCCTCCACATCCTTCCTAAAGTGCGGTGCCCAGAATTGGACACAAAACTCCAGTTGAGGCCGAACCGGTGTTTTATAAAAGTTCATCATAACTTCCTTGCTTTTATACTCTATGCCTCGATTTATGAAGCCCAGAATCCCGTATGCTTTTTTAACCACTTTCTCAACCTGCCCTGCATATGGGATGATGAGAGTGAGGTCAAAGAGTCATAGAATCATAACGGCACAGAAGGAGGCCATTCGGCCCCTCGAGCCTGTTCCACCATTTAATGAGATCATGGCTGATCATCCAAATTCAGTACCCTGTCCCTGCCTTCTCCCCATATCCCTTGATCCCTTTAGCCTTAAGAAATAGATCTAACTCCTTCTTGAATATATTTAATGAATTGGCCTCCACTGCCTTCTGCGGTAGAGAATTCCACAGGTTCACCACTCTCTGGGTGAAGAAATTCCTCCTCATCTCAGTCCTAAATGGCTTACCCCTTATCCTTAGACTGTGGCCCCTGGTTCTGGACTCCCCCGCCACCGGGAACATCCTTCCTGCATCTAGTCTGTCCAGTCCTGTTAGAATTTTATAGGTTTCAATGAGATCCCTTCTCATTCTTCTAAACTCCAGCGAGTATAAGCCCAATCGACCCAATCTCTCCTCATACGTCATTCCGAGTGTTGGGTCGATGGGGTGACGGGAGACAGGTGTTGGGTCGATGGGGTGAGGGGAGACAGGTGTTGGGTCGATGGGGTGACGGGAGACAGGTGTTGGGTCGATGGGGTGAGGGGAGACAGGTGTTGGGTCGATGGGGTGAGGGGAGACAGGTGTCGGGTCAATGGGGTGAGGGGAGACAGGTGTCGGGTCGATGGGGTGAGGGGGAGACAGGTGTCGGGTCGATGGGGGTGAGGGGAGACAGGTGTCGGGTCGATGGGGTGAGGGGAGACAGGTGTTGGGTCGATGGGGTGAGGGGAGACAGGTGTTGGGTCGATGGGGTGAGGGGAGACAGGTGGGTCGATGGGGTGAGGGGGAGACAGGTGTCGGGTCGATGGGGTGAGGGGAGACAGGTGTCGGGTCGATGGGGTTACGGGAGACAGGTGTCGGGTCGATGGGGTGAGGGGAGACAGGTGTCGGGTCGATGGGGTGAGGGGAGACAGGTGTTGGGGCGATGGGGTGAGGGGAGACAGGTGGGGCGATGGGGTGAGGGAGACAGGTGTCGGGTCGATGGGGTGAGGGGAGACAGGTGTCGGGTCGATGGGGTGAGGGGAGACAGGTGTCGGGTCGATGGGGTGAGGGGAGACAGGTGTCGGGTCGATGGGGTGAGGGGAGACAGGTGTCGGGTCGATGGGGTGAGGGGAGACAGGTGTCGGGTCGATGGGGTTACGGGAGACAGGTGTTGGGTCGATGGGGTGAGGGGAGACAGGTGTTGGGTCGATGGGGTGAGGGGAGACAGGTGTTGGGTCGATGGGGTGAGGGGAGACAGGTGTTGGGTCGATGGGGTGAGGGGAGACAGGTGTTGGGTCGATGGGGTGAGGGGAGACAGGTGATGGGGTGAGGGGAGACAGGTGTTGGGTCGATGGGGTGAGGGAGACAGGTGTTGGGTCGATGGGGTGAGGGAGACAGGTGTTGGGTCGATGGGGTGAGGGGAGACAGGTGTTGGGTCGATGGGGTGAGGGGGAGACAGGTGTTGGGTCGATGGGGTGAGGGGGAGACAGGTGTTGGGTCGATGGGGTTACAGGAGACAGGTGTTGGGTCGATGGGGTGAGGGAGACAGGTGTTGGGTCGATGGGGTGAGGGGAGACAGGTGTTGGGTCGATGGGGTGAGGGGGAGACAGGTGTTGGGTCGATGGGGTGAGGGGGAGACAGGTGTTGGGTCGATGGGGTTACAGGAGACAGGTGTTGGGTCGATGGGGTGAGGGAGACAGGTGTTGGGTCGATGGGGTGAGGGGAGACAGGTGTTGGGTCGATGGGGTGAGGGGAGACAGGTGTTGGGTCGATGGGGTGAGGGGGAGACAGGTGTTGGGTCGATGGGGTGCGGGGAGACAGATGTTGGGTCGATGGGG
>NC_141019.1:36445458-36468797 GCF_052327205.1 Somniosus microcephalus | reverse complement strand
ACGGTGGAAGGCTAAGCGGGCCTCTGCCGTCAAGGGAAAAGAGGTGGACTTGATCAGCGGACGGGCCTTGTCCGCATAGTAGGGAACCCACTGGGCGTAATAGGAGAAAAACCCTAGGCACCTCTTCAGGGCCTTGAGGCAGTGGGGCAGTGGAAGTTCCATAAGGGGACGCATCCGGTCGGGGTCGGGGCCGATGACTCCGTGTTCCACAACACAGCCAAGGATGGCGAGGCGGTTTGTGCGGAATATGCACTTCTCCTTGTTATATGTCAGGTTTAGGAGTTGGGCGGTGCGGAGGAATTTTTCGAGGTTTGCGTCATGGTCCTGCAAGTCACGGCCGCAGATGGTCACATTGTCCAGATATGGGAAAGTGGCCTGCAACGCATTTTGATCTACCATCCGGTCCATCTCCCTTTGGAAGACGGAGACCCCGTTGGTGACGCCAAAGGGAACCCTAAGGAAGTGATAGAGGCGGCCGTTTGCCTCAAAGGCAGTGTACTGGCGGTCCTCAGGGCGGATGGGGAGCTGGTGGTACGCTGATTTCAGGTCAATGGTCGAGAAGACGCGGTACTGCGCGATCTGGTTGACCATATCAGCTATACGGGGGAGTGGGTAGGTGTCCAGCAGGGTGTAGCGATTTATTGTCTGGCTGTAGTCGATGACCAGGCGCTGCTTCTCGCCGGTCTTAACGACCACAACCTGGGCTCGCCAGGGGCTGGTGCTGCCCTCAATAATCCCTTCTTTCAGGAGCCGCTCCACTTCGGTTTTAATGAAAACCCTGTCCCCGGCACTGTATCGCCTGCTCTTTGTGGCGATGGGCTTACAGTCGGGGGTGAGGTTAGCAAACAGTTGGGGGGGGAGTGACTCTGAGTGTGGAGAGGTTGCACCTGGTGCGCGGCGGGCAGTTTGGAAGCTGCTGGCTGCGGACTGTGAGTGGGGGTAGGGGTCCACCGTACGCCATCGTAACACTTTTAAGGTGGCACTGAAAATCTAACCCCAGCAGGACGGCAGCGCAGAGGTCAGGCAGGACCAGAAGTTTAAAATGATCGTACACGGTCCCGTCTACTACGAGTGTCACCACGCAGTAGCCGCCGATGTCCGCCGACTGGGACTCGGAGGCCATAGAAATCCGCTGTTGCGCAGGCAGGACTGGGAGAGAGCAACGCCGCACCGTGTCGGGGTGGATGAAGCTCTCCGTGCTCCCAGAGTCAAAAAGGCAGATTGTATCGTGACCATTTACCTTAATGTCCATTGTGGAACTGGCCAGTTGGTGCGGTCTCGCTTGGTCCAGTGTAACGGATGCCAGCGTAGGGGTCGGTGTGTCGCTGCGGGTATCAGATGAGGCGGTGTCGGGGGCCTGCTGCGTCCCGGCTGTCGTCCAAGATGGTGGCGTCCATGATCCCCATGTGGCTGGAGGCGTCCAAAATGGCTGCTGTACCAGTGATTCGCACATGGCCGGGGAGGTCCAAGATGGCGGCCCGCATGGCCCACACGCGGCGCTGCTGGGGTTCGGGGTGGCTTTGGCCCTGCAGACGCTAGCGTAGTGTCCCTTCTTCCTGCAGCCCGAGCAGATCGCGTTTTTCGCCGGGCAGCGCGCTCTGGGGTGTTTTGCCTGGCCACAGAAGTAGCATTTCTGGCCTTGGGGCACTGCTGTCTGGCCTTGGGACACTGCTGCGGTAGTTGGGCCGTTGTTGGGGTGTGGCTGGGGTGGCACGGCGCTATGAGGCGGTCCTACCGTGTCCCAGGCTGTCATTCCCCGCGGCGTCCACGGTGCAGAGGAGTAGGCATCCATGCCCTGGTAGGCTGCATCCAACGATAGTGCGAGTTCAGAGGCCTTGTTGAGGTCGAGGTTACTCTGCTCCAACAGTCGCTGTCGGGTGTAATTGGATCTGTGGCCCGCTACAAAAGCGTCCCGGATAAGTTCCTCTGTGTACACGGTGGCCTTTACATCCTTACAACCACAGGCCCGGCCAAGCACAGACAGTGCCTGAAGGTATTCCACGGTCGATTCCCCAGGTTGTTGTTTACGACTCCCCAGGAGGTGCCTGGCGTACACTTCGTTCACTGGGCGCGTGTACTGGTCCTTGAGGAGCTTGATAGCGTCCGCGTACGAGGTCGCGTCTTGGATGACCGAGTACACTCGGTGGTTCACTTTGGAGGTCAGGACATCCAGTTTGTCCTCGTCCGATTTGATTGCTTCGGAGGCGGTCAGGAATTTTTCAAAACACTTAAGCCAGTGAGTAAACTTGGTGGATGAGTCCGCCTCCCGATGATCTAAGTCCAGGCATGCTGGTGTGAGGATCTTCTCCATTATAAAAATGTTGTTAATAAAATTGATGCGCTATCAATTACTCATAAAAGACAGAGTTAGAAGAGTAACTAAAGGCTTTTATTAACAACAGAATGGAGGTCTGCCTCGCGTGGTCGACCGGTCCATGATACTAAGGGCTGGGGAGCAGTCACCTTTATACTAGGACCTGTGGGAGGAGTCAGCCGAGGCATGTCCAGGCATGTACACAGTGGAATACAAACAGGACAAACAGGAATACAAACAGTGGTTTACCACATGAGATGAGGAGGAATTTCTTCACCCAGAGAGTGGTGAACCTGTGGAATTCTCTACCACAGAAGGCAGTTGAGGTCAATTCATTAAATATATTCAAGAAGGAGTTAGATATATTTCTTAAGGCTAAAGGGATCAAGGGATATGGGGAGAAAGCAGGGACAGGGTACTGAATTTGGATGATCAGCCATGATCTCATTAAATGGCGGAGCGGGCTCGAGGGGCCGAATGGCCTACTGCTCCTATCTTCTATGGACCCCAGCTTCGACCCATCGCCCCGACCCCCCAGGCCTGGCGCTGGTCAACTGATGTCAGTCGTGGAGGTCGCAAAGGGGGTCACTGGAATTGGCCTCAGCACCATTGACCTGAGGAACGAATGTTGGTGGGCAGGGGGAGGAATTATCCCCTCGATTTTAAAATCTCATCCTCGTTTTCAAATCCCTCCATGGTGTCCTTGCCCCCCCCCACCCCTCCCTATCTGTGTAGCCTCCTCCAGCCCCCTACAACCCTCCCTATCTCTGTAACCTCCTCCAGCCCCCTACAACCCTCCCTATCTCTGTAACCTCCTCCAGTCCCTACACCCCTCCCTATCTCTGTAACCTCCTCCTGTCCCTACAACCCTCCCTATCTCTGTAACCTCCTCCAGCCCCCTACAACCCTCCCTATCTCTGTAACCTCCTCCAGCCCCCTACAACCCTCCCTATCTCTGTAACCTCCTCCAGCCCCCTACAACCCTCCCTATCTCTGTAACCTCCTCCAGCCCCTACACTCCTCCCTATCTCTGTAACCTCCTCCAGCCCCCTACACCCTCCCAGATCTCTGCGCTCCTCCAATTCCGCCCTCTTGAGCATCCCCACCCCCCGCCCGATTTCCATCGCTCCACCATTGGCGGCCGTGCCTTCAGCCACCTGAGCCCTAAGCTCTGGAATTCCCTCCCTAAACCTCTCCGCCTCTCTCTCTCTCTCCTCCTTTAAGACCTCCCTCTTTGACCAAGCTTTTGGTCACCTGTCCTAATATCTCCTGATGTGGCTCGGGGTCAGATTTTGTCTGATTTACGCTCCTGTGAAGCACCTTGGGACGTTTTACTACGTTAGAGGCGCTGTATAACTGTGAGCTTTTGATCTTGGAATGATGCCCTGCCCATTCTGATGGGTTAAATCCCCCTCCCTTCCTTACTTACTGGATTTCAGGAGGGACCGACAATCACCTGGTGCTGGTAAACCTGCGACCGAAGGGAATGGACGGTGCGAGGGCCGAGAGAGCTTTGGAGCTGGTGTCAATCACGGCCAACAAGAATACGTGCCCCGGGGACAAGAGTGCCCTTACTCCCGGAGGCCTGAGACTGGGTAAGTAGAGCGAGCTTTACTCTGTATCTATCCCGTGCTGTACCTGCCCTGGGAGTGTTTGATGGGACAGTGTAGAGGGAGCTTTACTCTGTATCTAACCCCGTGCTGTACCTGCCCTGGGAGTGTTTGATGGGACAGTGTAGAGGGAGCTTTACTCTGTATCTATCCCGTGCTGTACCTGCCCTGGGAGTGTTTGATGGGACAGTGTGGAGGGAGCTTTACTCTGTATCTAACCCGTGCTGTACCTGCCCTGGGAGTGTTTGAGGGGACAGTGTAGAGCGAGCTTTACTCTGTATCTAACCCGAGGCTCAGTGGGTAGCGCCGCACTTTTGGAGATGCTGTCTTTCAAATGAGACGCTAAACTGAGGCCCTGTCTGCGCGCTCAGGTGAACGTAAAAGATCCCACCGCCACTATTTCGAAGAAGAGCAGGGGGGAGTTCTCCCCAGTGTCCTGGGGCCAATATTTATCCCTCAACCAACATCACTAAAACATGATCTGGTCATTTATCACGTTGCTGTGCGCAATTTGGCTCCATCTTCATTGCTGCTTTCTTGAAAAGCTGGGTCCTCTTTGTGAAATTTTCCAGGCGTTCCTGCCCTGACGTCCCGTAATTTCAAAGAAGCGGATTTCGAGAGGGTCGTGGCTTTTATAGACGAGGGGATTGAAATCGCTTTGGAAGTCAAGAACAAAACCGGTACTAATTGCTGCTAATTGAAATAATTTCGGCACCGGGCTGTTGTCTGCGTTAGCGGGAGTGCGATTGGTCGCTGCCGCCTTTGTGGCGCCGGGTCTTACCGTGCTGTCACTCTACCTGCGGGTGTCTGAAGGTTACGGAACCGCAATCTCCGGCGCACACACACTCACTCTTACACATACTCTCTTTCTCAGATTCACGTGCCCAGAAGAGATTTACCAAAATGGTTCCAGGGGATGAGGGACTTCAGTGACATGGAGAAGCTGGGGTTGTTCTCCTCAGAGCAGTGAAGGTTAAGGGGAGGTTTAATAGAGGCGTTCAAAATTGCGAGGGGTTTCGATCGAGTAGAGAGGGAGAAACTGTTCCCAGTGGCAGGAGGGTCGGTAACCAGAGGACGAAGATAATCGGCAAAAGAACCAGAGGGGGAGATGAGGAGAATGTTTTTTACGCAGCGAGTTGTTGTGATCTGGAACGCGCTGCCTGAAAGGGCGGTGGGAGCAGATTCAATAGTAACTTTCAAAAGGGGAATTGGAGAAATACTTGAAGGGGAAAAATTCACAGGGCTCCGGGGGAAAGAGCATGGGGGGAGTGGGACTAATTGGAGAGCTCGTTCAAAGAGCTGGCACGATGGGCCGAATGGCCTCCTCCTGCGATGAGTCTCGGGTGGGACCAGAGAGAGTGACCCGCTTGTGTTGTTCCCCCTCTGCAGGGAACCTGAAGGATTTCAAGGCGACTCTGCTGACGGACGAGGTCACCAAGTCCAAACTGTCGGGGCTCCGCGGGAGGGTGGAGTCCTTCGCCCGCTCGTTCCCCATGCCGGGATTCGATGACCACTGAACCGGAGCGACTTGCGCGGGACGGTGTCGGACTGGAGCTGAACGTTTCCCCCTAAACCCGTCCCCTCGCGGTTTACAGGCTCGCCGTCTGACCCTGTTTCTATTCCGTTCGTGCTCAGTGATTCCTAAAACCATTCTCCTCCCCCCCCCCCAGACCTTACTTTCGCGTTTCTCTTACTCGCAAAATCTTCGCCGTTCCCGGGGAGGGGGTGAGCTTTACAAACTGCCGTAGCGAAGGATTCCTGCGTTCAGAAACACGGTCTAACCCGGTTCCTTAATCTGTACAGCGAGCGCTGTTTGGATTGTCTGTGTCTCTCTCTCACAGAGGGACTTCCAGGATCGGTTATTTCTCCGCCCCCACTCTCAGAACAATGGTGGCCGTTTCACGCGAGCTGCCGCTCTGTGTACAAAAACAAATGAATAAAATCTCGCCCAACGAATTCTGCATTTATATATTCAATAAGTAAACATCAAGGGGGACGAGGTCGCACGCGGTCTCTGCTTGGACCGGTTCCCTAAACGAAGGGTTGGGGGGAGGGGAGGGGCAGGTGTGGCACAGGGACAGGCAACCAGAAGTTTAGCCCAGGAACTCGGTCTCGTCCTGCAGCTGGTTAAAGGTCCCCCGAGTGTTACCGATGGTGTGTGGGGTGCTAGAGCACTTGCTCGCAGACGCGCGCGCGCTCTCGCCCCCCGCTCGCAGACGCGCGCGCGCTCTCTCGCCCCCCGCTCGCAGACGCGCGCGCGCTCTCTCGCCCCCCCGCTCGCAGACGCGCGCGCGCGCGCTCTCTCGCCCCCCCCGCTCGCAGACGCGCGCGCGCGCTCTCTCGCCCCCCGCTCGCAGACGCGCGCGCGCGCTCTCTCGCCCCCCGCTCGCAGACGCGCGCGCGCGCTCTCTCGCCCCCCGCTCGCAGACGCGCGCGCGCGCTCTCTCGCCCCCCGCTCGCAGACGCGCGCGCGCGCTCTCTCGCCCCCCGCTCGCAGACGCGCGCGCGCGCTCTCTCGCCCCCCGCTCGCAGACGCGCGCGCGCGCTCTCTCGCCCCCCGCTCGCAGACGCGCACGCGCGCTCTCTCGCCCCCCCCGCTCGCAGACGCGCGCGCTCTCTCGCCCCCCGCTCGCAGGCGCGCGCGCTCTCTCGCCCCCCGCTCGCAGACGCGCGCGCGCGCTCTCTCGCCCCCCGCTCGCAGACGCGCGCGCGCGCGCTCTCTCGCCCCCCGCTCGCAGACGCGCGCGCGCGCTCTCTCGCCCCCCCGCTCGCAGACGCGCGCGCTCTCTCGCCCCCCGCTCGCAGACGCGCGCGCGCGCTCTCTCGCCCCCCGCTCGCAGACGCGCGCGCGCGCTCTCTCGCCCCCCGCTCGCAGACGCGCGCGCGCGCTCTCTCGCCCCCCGCTCGCAGACGCGCGCGCGCGCTCTCTCGCCCCCCGCTCGCAGACGCGCGCGCGCGCTCTCTCGCCCCCCCGCTCGCAGACGCGCGCGCGCGCGCTCTCTCGCCCCCCGCTCGCAGACGCGCGCGCGCGCTCTCTCGCCCCCCGCTCGCAGACGCGCGCGCGCGCTCTCTCGCCCCCCGCTCGCAGACGCGCTCTCTCGCCCCCCCCGCTCGCAGACGCGCGCGCGCGCTCTCTCGCCCCCCCCGCTCGCAGACGCGCGCGCTCTCTCTCGCCCCCCGCTCGCAGACGCTCGCGCGCGCCGTCTCGCCCACGCCCCCGCTCGCAGACACGCGCTCCCACACAAGTCTCTACTGTTCGATTGATGTTAAAAATTCAAATAGCTAATTAGAGAGAAACTATTTCCTCTGGTGGTGGGGCGGGAGAGGAGTCCAGAACAAGGGCGGGCAGAACCTTAAAATTAGAGCCAGGTCATTCAGGAAGCACGTCTTCACCCAAAGGGTAGTGGAAAACTCGCCCACAAAAAGCTGTTTAGGTTGGGGGTCAATTGGAAATTACAACACGGAGATTGATAAATGATTGTTGGGTAAGGGGCTCAAAGGCGAGGTTGGTGGGGTTGAAGGACGTGGGGAGAAGGTGGGGTTGAGGGAGGTGGTGAGGATTGGAGGGACGTGGGGAGAAGGTGGGGTTGAGGGAGGTGGTGAGGATTGAGGGACGTAGGGAGAAGGTGTGGCATCTCATCCAACGGATGGCCCCCCTCCCCCTCAATGACGGGGGTCTGAATTCTCAAAGCTGGGGTGGAGGAGGAAGACACGAGCCGGGAGGCGCGGGCGGGACTCGCCGGGTCTTTGGCCAGCCCCGGTCTCGGGCTGCTGGGCGAAGAGCCCGCCTTGCCCAGGCTGCAAGTCCCCATCGCGAAGGGAGGCTGAAACGAAAACCCTCACCGGATTCCGTTGGGTCCAATCAAGGTTCTGCACACATCATCTTTCTAAAAAAAAAACCACGACACAAGCTCACTCTGAAACTGCTGCGCTAAGCAAATCCTTCGCTCTGCGCTGAAATTGAATATGAAATATTGCCAATATGTAGGTTTCTGCTGGCAGTCTGTCATCACATTTATAAACTTTAAGCAATTGGACACAATCCCAAAGTCCCGCAGGCAGGAGAATTTAAAATTGCACCACGAGCAGAGAGAGAGAGAGAGAGATTCGAGCGCCGAGAATGGCTGGGCTTTACCGCACAGGAGCAGGCCATTCGGCCCCTCGAGCCTGCTCCGCCATTCAATGAGATCATAGCTGATCATCCAAATTCAGTACCCTGTCCCTGCCTTCTCCCCATATCCCTTGATCCCTTTAGCCTTAAGAAATATATCTAACTCCTTCTTGAATATATTTAATGAATTGGCCTCAACTGCTTTCTGTGGTAGAGAATTCCACAGGTTCACCACTCTCTGGGTGAAGAAATTCCTCCTCATCTCTGTCCTAAATGGCTTACCCCTTATCCTTAGACTGTGACCCCTGGTTCTGGACTCCCCGACCATCGGGAACATCCTTCCTGCATCTAGTCTGTCTAGTCCTGTTAGAATTTTATAAGTTTCAGTGAGATCCCCTCTCATTCTTCTAAACTCCAGCGAGTATAAGCCCAATCGACCCAATCTCTCCTCATACGTCATTCCTGCCATCCCAGGTATCAGTCTGGTGAATCTTCGCTGCACTCCCTCCATGGCAAGAACATCCTTCCTCAGATAAGGCGAACAAAACTGCACACAATACTCAAGGTGCGGTCTCACCAAGGCCCTGTACAACTGCAGCAAGGCATCCTTGTTCCTGTACTCGAATCCTCTCGCTACGAAGGCCAACATACCATTTGCCGCCTTAACCGCCTGCATGCTTACCTTCAGCGACTGGTGCACAAGGACACCCAGGTCTCGTTGCACTTCCCTTTCTCCCAATCTATTGCCGTTCAGATAATAATCTGCCTTCCTGTTTTTGCCACCAAAGTGGATAACCTCGCATTTATCCACATCATCTGCCCAATCACCCAACCTGTCCAAATCATACTGGAGTTTCTCGGCATCCTCCTCACAGCACACGCGCCCACCCAGCTTTGTGTCGTCTGCAAACTTGGAGATATTACATCTAGTTCCCTCATCTAGATCATTAATATATATTGTGAATAGCTGGGGTCCTAGCACCGATCCCTATGGTACCCCACTAGTCACTGCCTGCCACGCGGAAAAAGACCCGTTTATTCCAACTCTTTGCTTCCCGTCTGCCAACCAGTTTTCTATCCAAGTCAATACCTTGCCCCCAATCCCATGTGCTTTAACTTTACACGCTAATCTCTTATGTGGGACCTTATCGAAAACCTTCTGAAAGTCCAAATACACCACATCCACTGGTTCTCCCTTATCTATTCTACCAGTTACATTCTCAGGAGGAGGCCCTTCGGCCCGTCGAGATCGGTCGTGCTCAGACCCCCCCCCCCCCCCCCCACTTTTTGCCCATAACCCTCTCGGTTCCTCGTCCTCCCCGCACCCATCCAACTCCCTTTTAAAATAACAGAAGATGCTGGAAAAACTCAGCAGGCCAGGCAACATCCGTGGAGAGAGAAATTAGAGTCAACGTTTCCGGTCGAAACCCTTCGTCAGAACTGAGAAAAACAGGGCAGGAAATGAAACAGATTAAAAGGCCAGTTTGGGGGCTGGGGAATGGGGGAGGAGACGAAAGAACAAAGGGGAAGGTCTGTGGGAGGTGAAGAGACATTAAGAGATATTCAAGGCGAGACGAGATGGTAATAGGACAGGTAAAGAAACAAACAATGGCTCTGGATGAAGTGTGAAATGCGCTGGCAGAGCGAGAGACAGTTGCCATGTGGGGGAGAGAGAAAGGGAAAAGGCACAAACCAAAAGTGGATAAAAAAAATATAATAATAGGGGCCGAGGTTATGATCTGAAATTGTTGAACTCTATGTTGAGTCCTGAAGGCTGTAAAGTGCCTAATCGGAAGATGAGGTGCTGTTCCTCGAGCTTACGCTGAGCTTCCGTGGAACAATGCAAGAGCCCGAGTACGGTGAGGCCTGAGTGGGAATGGGGCGGTGAATTAAAACGACAGGCGACCGGAAGCTCGGGGTCCCCCTTACGGACTGAACGGAGGCGTTCCGCAAAGCGGTCTCCCCAATGTAGAGGAGACCACATCGCGAGCAGCGAATACAGTAATACTAGATTGCAAGTAGTACAAGTAAATCGCTGTTTCACCTGGAAGGGGTGTTTGGGGTCCTGGACAGTGGGAAGGGGAGGGAGGTATATGGGCAGGTGTTGCATCTCCTGCGCTTGCACGGGAAGGGGTGCTGGGGGTGATAGAGAAGTGGACTAGGGTGTCTCGGAGGGAGCGGTCCGCGGCTTCAACCACCTCTTCGGGGCCGGGTGTTCCTGATCCCAACGACTCTCCGAGTGGAAACATTTCTCCTCATCTTCCCCCCTCTCAAACCTTCTGCAAATGATTTCCAATCTGTGACCTTTGGGTATTGAACGATTCGCAAGAAGGAATAGTCTTCCCTCTCAACGCCCATCAAAACCTCGAGTGGGTCAGCTCTTCGCCTTCTCTGTTCCAAGGAGGATGGTCCAATTTTTCCAACCTCTCCTCATAACTCAAGTCCCTCACCTCCTGTGTAAAATTGCACGAATATTTAAACAGATATGCTGCTTAACTTTTCTAAATCGCACCGAGTCCCGTTCACGTAGAAACATAGAAGATAGGAGCAGGAGTAGGCCATTCGGCCCTTCGAGCCTGCTCCGCCATTCAATGAGATCATGGCTTATCATCCAAATTCAGTACCCTGTCCCTGCTTTCTCCCCATATCCCTTGATCCCTTTAGCCTTAAGAAATATATCCAACTCTTTTTTGAATATATTTAATGAACTGGCCTCCACCACCCTCTGTGGCAGAGAATTCCACAGGTTCACCACTCTCTGGGTGAAGAAATTCCTCCTCATTTCAGTCCTAAATGGCTTACCCCTTATCCTTAGAGTATGACCCCTGGTTCTGGACTCCCCCGACCATCAGAAACATCCTTCCTGCATCTAGTCTGTCCAGGCCTGACAGAATTTTATAAATTTCGATGAGATCCCCTCTCAATCTTCTAAACTTCAGTGAGTATAAGCCCAATCGACACAATCTCTCCTCATATGTCATTCCTGCCATCCCAGGTATCAGCCTGGTGAATCTTCGCTGCACTCCCTCCATGGCAAGAACGTCCATCCTCAGGTAAGGGCTGTGCTCGCTGACCTACACTGGCTTCCGGTCCGGCAACGCCTCGATTTTAAAATTCTCAACTCGTGTTCAAATCCCTCCATTGCCTCCTCGCCCCCTCCCGATCTCTGTAACCTCCTCCAGCTCCCTACAACCCTCCCTATCACTGTAACCTCCTCCAGCCCCCTACAACCCACCCTATCTCTGTAACCTCCTCCAGCCCCGACAACCCTCCCTATCTCTGTAACCTTCTCCAGCCCCTACAACCCTCCCTATCTCTGTCACCTCCTCCAGCCCCTACAACCCTCCCTATCTCTGTAACCTCCTCCAGCCCCTACAACCCTCCCTATCTCTGTAACCTCCTCCAGCCCCTACAACCCTCCCTATCTCTGTAACCTTCTCCAGCCCCTACAACCCTCCCTATCTCTGTAACCTCCTCCAGCCCCCACAACCCTCCCTATCTCTGTAACCTCCTCCAGCCCCCTACAACCCTCCCTATCTCTGTAACCTCCTCCAGCCCCCTACAACCCTCCCTATCTTTGTAACCTCCTCCAGCTCCTACGCTCCCTATCTCTGTAACCTCCTACAACCCTCCCTATCTCTGTAACCTCCTCCAGCCCCCTACAACCCTCCCTATCTCTGTAACCTCCTCCAGCCCCCTACAACCCTCCCTATCTTTGTAACCTCCTCCAGCCCCAACAGCCCTCCCTATCTCTGTAACCTCCTCCAGCCCCCGACAACCCTCCCTATCTCTGTAACCTCCTCCAGCCCTACAACCCTCCCTATCTTTGTAACCTCCTCCAGCTCCTACGCTCCCTATCTCTGTAACCTCCTCCAGCCCCCTACAACCCTCCCTATCTCTGTAACCTCCTCCAGCCCCCTACAACCCTCCCTATCTCTAACTTCCAGCCCCCTACAACCCTCCTTATCTCTGTAACCTCCTCCAGCCCCTACAACCCTCCCTATCTCTGTAACCTTCTCCAGCCCCTACAACCCTCCCTATCTCTGTAACCTCCTCCAGCCCCCACAACCCTCCCTATCTCTGTAACCTCCTCCAGCCCCCTACAACCCTCCCTATCTCTGTAACCTCCTCCAGCCCCCTACAACCCTCCCTCTGTAACCTCCTCCAGCCCCCTACAACCCTCCCTATCTTTGTAACCTCCTCCAGCCCCAACAGCCCTCCCTATCTCTGTAACCTCCTCCAGCCCCCTACAACCCTCCCTATCTCTGTAACCTCCTCCAGCCCCTACAACCCTCCCTATCTCTGTAACCTCCTCCAGCCCCTACAACCCTCCCTATCTCTGTAACCTTCTCCAGCCCCTACAACCCTCCCTATCTCTGTAACCTCCTCCAGCCCCCTACAACCCTCCCTATCTTTGTAACCTCCTCCAGCTCCTACGCTCCCTATCTCTGTAACCTCCTCCAGCCCCCTACAATCCTCCCTATCTCTGTAACCTCCTCCAGCCCCCTACAACCCTCCCTATCTCTGTAACCTCCTCCAGCCCCCTACAACCCTCCCTATCTTTGTAACCTCCTCCAGCCCCAACAGCCCTCCCTATCTCTGTAACCTCCTCCAGCCCCCGACAACCCTCCCTATCTCTGTAACCTCCTCCAGCCCCTACAACCCTCCCTATCTCTGTAACCTCCTCCAGCCCCTACAACCCTCCCTATCTCTGTAACCTTCTCCAGCCCCTACAACCCTCCCTATCTCTGTAACCTCCTCCAGCCCCCTACAACCCTCCCTATCTTTGTAACCTCCTCCAGCTCCTACGCTCCCTATCTCTGTAACCTCCTCCAGCCCCCTACAATCCTCCCTATCTCTGTAACCTCCTCCAGCCCCCGACAACCCTCCCTATCTCTGTAACCTCCTCCAGCCCCCGACAACCCTCCCTATCTCTGTAACCTCCTCCAGCCCTACAGCCCTCCCTATCTTTGTAACCTCCTCCAGCTCCTACGCTCCCTATCTCTGTAACCTCCTCCAGCCCCCTACAACCCTCCCTATCTCTGTAACCTCCTCCAGCCCCCTACAACCCTCCTTATCTCTGTAACCTCCTCCAGCCCCTACAACCCTCCCTATCTCTGTAACCTCCTCCAGCCCCTACAACCCGCCCAGATCTCTGCGCTCCTCCAATTCTGCCCTCTTGAGCATCCCCCGATTTCCATCGCTCCACCATTGGCGGCCGTGCCTTCAGCCGCCTGGGCCCCGAGCTCTGGAATTCCCTCCCTAAACCTCTCCGCCTCTCTCCTCCTTTAAGATGCTCCTTAAAACCTACCTCTTTGACCAAGCTTGTGGTCACCTGTCCCAATATCTCCTGATGTGGCTCGGGGTCAGATTTTGTTTGATTTACACTCGTGAAGCGCCTGCAGATGTTTTGCTAAGCTAACAGCGCGGTATAAACGGGAGGTGATGTTGTGAAAACCAAAGACTACACCTCCTGACCAAGGAGATTTAATTACCCAGTTGTAACAGAACCATTCTGTCCCCTCGACGCACACACTCTCTCTCTCCGATCCACCTTTTTGCCAGCCTGCAGATTTGTAGTGCAGTCGAGCAGAGGTGATGTGGGTTCCCGTTCCCCAGAGAGCCGAGGCATTCATTAAATATCTGTCACGGTTAATCTTGCCTTTTCCCAGTACGGTAATTTTATTAAAAACTGCAAACAGTTTCACAGAAAATATTAGACGATTGCAATACATACACATCAGTATGTTATGTACACACCCGCGCACTGGGGGAGGAGGGAGGGGAGGGAGTGGGTCGGAGGGAGGGAGAGGGTGGCGGGTCCAAGGGAGAGGGGAGGTCAGAGAGAGGGGAGGGGCCTTTCACTTAGAAACAGAGCAATATTCAGTGTATTCACTGTCGGAGGGGCGGTACTGAGGGAGCGCCGCACTGTCGGAGGGGCGGTACTGAGGGAGCGCCGCACTGTCGGAGGGGCGGTACTGAGGGAGCGCCGCACTGTCGGAGGGGCGGTACTGAGGGAGCGCCGCACTGTCGGAGGGGCGGTACTGAGGGAGCGCCGCACTGTCAGAGGGGCAGTGCTGAGGGAGCGCCGCACTGTCGGAGGGGCGGTACTGAGGGAGCACCGCACTGTCGGAGGGGCGGTACTGAGGGAGCGCCGCACTGTCGGAGGGGCGGTACTGAGGGAGCGCCGCACTGTCAGAGGGGCAGTGCTGAGGGAGCGCCGCACTGTCGGAGGGCCGCATGTCGGAGGGGCAGTACTAAGGGAGCGTCGCACTGTCAGAGGGGCGGTACTGAGGGAGCGCCGCACTGTCGGAGGGGCAGTACCGAGGGAGTGCCGCACTGTCGGAGGGGCCGTCTTTCGGATGAGACGTTAAACCGAGGCCCCGTCTGCTCTCTCAGGTGGATGTAAAAGATCCCACAGCCACTATTTCGAAGAAGGGCAGGGGGGAGTTCTCCTGGGTGTCCTGGGGCCAATATTTATCCCTCAACCAACACCACTAGAATAAGCAGTGGCTAGTGTTTGGGATTGTTCGAGGTACATTTGCCGACAGTGACAATAGGTGATTGGGGGTAATTTTAATCGAACCCATCAGTGGGGCACGGTCGTGAATCAGATCGGCCCGTTTTGCACCCAGACCAATTTCACTCCCTGATCAACAATGGGAGCGTATGGGATGACGGGAGTGAAGTGTTGAGTATATAGAATCATGGAATGGTTACAGCACGGAAGGAGGCCATTCGGCCCGTCGAGCCCGTGCCGGCTCTCTGTAAGAGCAATTCAGCTAGTCCCACGCCCCCGCCCTTTCCCCGTAGTCCTGCAAATTCTTTTCCTTCAGGTACTTATCCAATTCCCTTTTGAAAGCCGCGATTGAGTCTGCCTCCACCGCCCTTTCGGGCAGCGCGTTCCAGATCACAACCACTCGCTGCGTAAAAAAGTTATTCCGCCAATCACCTTAAATCTGTGTCCTCTGGTTCTCGACCCTTCCGCCAATGGCGACAGTTTCTCTCTATCTACTCTGTCTAGACCCCTCATGATTTTGAGCACCTCCATCAAATCTCCTCTCAACCTTCTCTGCTCTAAGGAGAACAATCCCAGCTTCTCCAGTCTCTCCACATCACTGAAGTCCCTCATCCCCTGGAACCATTCTGGTCAATCTCCCCCTTAACCTTCTCTGCTCCAAGGAGAACAACCCCAGCTTCTCCAGTCTCTCCACGTCACTGAAGTCCCTCATCCCCTGGTACCATTCTGGTCAATCTCCCCCTTAACCTTCTCTGCTCTAAGGAGAACAACCCCAGCTTCTCCAGTCTCTCCACATCACTGAAGTCCCTCATCCCCTGGAACCATTCTTGTAAATCTTTTCTGCACCCTCTCTAAGGCCCTCCACATCCTTCCTAAAGTGCGGTGCCCAGAATTGGACACAAAACTCCAGTTGAGGCCGAACCGGTGTTTTATAAAAGTTCATCATAACTTCCTTGCTTTTATACTCTATGCCTCGATTTATGAAGCCCAGAATCCCGTATGCTTTTTTAACCACTTTCTCAACCTGCCCTGTATATGGGATGATGAGAGTGAGGTCAAAGAGTCATAGAATCATAACGGCACAGAAGGAGGCCATTCGGCCCCTCGAGCCTGTTCCACCATTTAATGAGATCATGGCTGATCATCCAAATTCAGTACCCTGTCCCTGCCTTCTCCCCATATCCCTTGATCCCTTTAGCCTTAAGAAATAGATCTAACTCCTTCTTGAATATATTTAATGAATTGGCCTCCACTGCCTTCTGCGGTAGAGAATTCCACAGGTTCACCACTCTCTGGGTGAAGAAATTCCTCCTCATCTCAGTCCTAAATGGCTTACCCCTTATCCTTAGACTGTGGCCCCTGGTTCTGGACTCCCCCGCCACCGGGAACATCCTTCCTGCATCTAGTCTGTCCAGTCCTGTTAGAATTTTATAGGTTTCAATGAGATCCCTTCTCATTCTTCTAAACTCCAGCGAGTATAAGCCCAATCGACCCAATCTCTCCTCATACGTCATTCCGAGTGTTGGGTCGATGGGGTGACGGGAGACAGGTGTTGGGTCGATGGGGTGAGGGGAAGACAGGTGTTGGGTCGATGGGGTGAGGGGAGACAGGTGTTGGGTCGATGGGGTGAGGGGAGACAGGTGTTGGGTCGATGGGGTGAGGGGAGACAGGTGTTGGGTCGATGGGGTGAGGGGAGACAGGTGTTGGGTCGATGGGGTGAGGGGAGACAGGTGGGTCGATGGGGTGAGGGGGAGACAGGTGTCGGGTCGATGGGGTGAGGGGAGACAGGTGTCGGGTCGATGGGGTTACGGGAGACAGGTGTCGGGTCGATGGGGTGAGGGGAGACAGGTGTCGGGTCGATGGGGTGAGGGGAGACAGGTGTTGGGGCGATGGGGTGAGGGGAGACAGGTGGGGCGATGGGGTGAGGGAGACAGGTGTTGGGTCGATGGGGTGAGGGAGACAGGTGTCGGGTCGATGGGGTGAGGGGAGACAGGTGTCGGGTCGATGGGGTGAGGGGAGACAGGTGTCGGGTCGATGGGGTGAGGGGAGACAGGTGTTGGGTCGATGGGGTTACGGGAGACAGGTGTTGGGTCGATGGGGTGAGGGGAGACAGGTGTTGGGTCGATGGGGTGAGGGGAGACAGGTGTTGGGTCGATGGGGTGAGGGGAGACAGGTGTTGGGTCGATGGGGTGAGGGGAGACAGGTGTTGGGTCGATGGGGTGAGGGGAGACAGGTGATGGGGTGAGGGGAGACAGGTGTTGGGTCGATGGGGTGAGGGAGACAGGTGTTGGGTCGATGGGGTGAGGGAGACAGGTGTTGGGTTGATGGGACTGACGGGAGACAGGTGTCGGGTCGATGGGGTGAGGGGAGACAGGTGTCGGGTCGATGGGGTGAGGGGAGACAGGTGTCGGGTCGATGGGGTGAGGGGAGACAGGTGTCGGGTCGATGGGGTGAGGGGAGACAGGTGTTGGGTCGATGGGGTTACGGGAGACAGGTGTTGGGTCGATGGGGTGAGGGGAGACAGGTGTTGGGTCGATGGGGTGAGGGGAGACAGGTGTTGGGTCGATGGGGTGAGGGAGACAGGTGTTGGGTTGATGGGACTGACGGGAGACAGGTGTCGGGTCGATGGGGTGAGGGGAGACAGGTGTCGGGTCGATGGGGTGAGGGGAGACAGGTGTCGGGTCGATGGGGTGAGGGGAGACAGGTGTTGGGTCGATGGGGTTACGGGAGACAGGTGTTGGGTCGATGGGGTGAGGGGAGACAGGTGTTGGGTCGATGGGGTGAGGGGAGACAGGTGTTGGGTCGATGGGGTGAGGGGAGACAGGTGTTGGGTCGATGGGGTGAGGGGAGACAGGTGATGGGGTGAGGGGAGACAGGTGTTGGGTCGATGGGGTGAGGGAGACAGGTGTTGGGTCGATGGGGTGAGGGAGACAGGTGTTGGGTTGATGGGACTGACGGGAGACAGGTGTTGGGTCGATGGGGTGAGGGGAGACAGGTGTTGGGTCGATGGGGTGAGGGAGACAGGTGTTGGGTCGATGGGGTGAGGGAGACAGGTGTTGGGTTGATGGGACTGACGGGAGACAGGTGTTGGGTCGATGGGGTGAGGGGAGACAGGTGTTGGGTCGATGGGGTGAGGGGAGACAGGTGTTGGGTCGATGGGGTGAGGGGAGACAGGTGTTGGGTCGATGGGGTGAGGGGAGACAGGTGATGGGGTGAGGGGAGACAGGTGTTGGGTCGATGGGGTGAGGGAGACAGGTGTTGGGTCGATGGGGTGAGGGAGACAGGTGTTGGGTTGATGGGACTGACGGGAGACAGGTGTTGGGTCGATGGGGTGAGGGGAGACAGGTGTTGGGTCGATGGGGTGAGGGAGACAGGTGTTGGGTCGATGGGGTGAGGGAGACAGGTGTTGGGTTGATGGGACTGACGGGAGACAGGTGTTGGGTCGATGGGGTGAGGGGAGACAGGTGTTGGGTCGATGGGGTGAGGGAGACAGGTGTTGGGTCGATGGGGTGAGGGAGACAGGTGTTGGGTTGATGGGGTGACGGGAGACAGGTGTTGGGTCGATGGGGTGAGGGGAGACAGGTGTTGGGTCGATGGGGTGAGGGGAGACAGGTGTTGGGTCGATGGGGTGAGGGGAGACAGGTGTTGGGTCGATGGGGTGAGGGAGACAGGTGTTGGGTCGATGGGGTGAGGGGAGACAGGTGTTGGGTCGATGGGGTGAGGGGGAGACAGGTGTTGGGTCGATGGGGTGAGGGGGAGACAGGTGTTGGGTCGATGGGGTTACAGGAGACAGGTGTTGGGTCGATGGGGTGAGGGGAGACAGGTGTTGGGTCGATGGGGTGAGGGGAGACAGGTGTTGGGTCGATGGGGTGAGGGGAGACAGGTGTTGGGTCGATGGGGTGAGGGAGACAGGTGTCGGGTCGATGGGGTGCGGGGAGACAGATGTTGGGTCGATGGGGTTACGGGAGACAGGTGTTAGACAATGAAAGCTGAACCGGAGCAAAATTGGAGCTTGGGAGAAGAACGTCCTTGAAAGCCAACTCTTCCACCGGGAATAAATGGAATAACGGCGATATAAATTACAAAAAGGAAGAGAGATGGATTAACTGTGTGTCGGACCCAGGACATCGGAGCAAACTCACACCCCCCTGCGGAACAGTCTCCTCTCCTCGCTAGGTGCGGGCAGACCCGACGTGCACTGTTGGTGTGATCCGCGTTTGCCTGGGCGCTCGTCGACGGGTAAAGCGGGCGGTGTGGTCATCGCCAGCCCCTAGAACGCCGCCTCCTCCTCTTCTTCCAGCCGGACCAGCCCCGCAAAATAAAAAACACACACACCAGGGAAAGGCGAGGTGCAAGAAAGGGGAGCGATGAGGGGGGCGGGGGGGGGGGGGTGGGGGTGGGGGGGCGGGTAAGGGAGGTCGCCGTGGTCAATGCCGTCAACCAAAGTACGGGAGGTCGCTGTGGAAGTTATAATCCGGACAGACCTTCTGCACGAGTTTGTAATCTGTGTTGTAGAAAACCAGGAAGATGCAGATCACCTTGAAGGGTTTGGAACAGAGCCAGGCGGCATGGCTCTGCGTGTGCTCGGTGAAGCAGACTTGCGACGGGTCGTAGAGGCAGGGTCGGTTCTTCTTGGCCCGGTTGGTCTTCTCGTACTCCACCCGGCAGTTGAACATCCGCGACTCCTTGGGCTCCAGCACCGTCTGCTGCTGCGGCACCAGGTTGAAACCCACCACCCTGGTCGGCGGCACGATGCTGACCGACACGTTCCCCAGGCTGGACGAGTTGTGCCGGAAGTAGACGCTGAAGGTGCCGTTGACGTGGTCCACGATCTTGCCGGTCACCAGGAGGCTGAACTTGACCGTCTTGACGTTGATGTAGAAGTCGCCCCAGCCGAAGATCTTTTTGCTCTTGCCCGCCTTCAGCGACAGCTTGCGTTTCGAGCGGCGGGACCCCGGCGCGGCCGGCTGGCTCTGGTTCCCCGACCAGTCCCACCGCTCGGCCGGGGTCCGCACCTGGGGGGGCTCCTCGACAAATATCCGGACCGGGTTGAACGGCTGCGTCTCGACGCCGTCATAACTGAAGCTCTTGACGCTGGTGGCAAAGTCGAAGAAGTCGATGGTCCTCGTCACGTGATCTTCAGCAGAGGCGACCTGGCGGTTTCAACAGAGGAGGAAGTCAAGAAGCAAACTAGACCGAGAGAGGGGAGGGGAGGAGAGAGAGGGAGGGAAGGAGAAGAGGAGAGGGAGGAAGGTGAGGAGGGAGGAAGGTGAGGAGGGGAGAGAAGAGAGGAAGGTGAGGGGAGGGAGGGAAGGAGAGGGAGAGGGGAGGAAGGAAGGGAGAGAAGAGAAGAAAGAGGGGAGGGAGGGAGGGAGGGGAGGAGGGAGAAGAGAAGAGGGAGGGGAGGTGAGGGAGGGGGGAAGGTGAGGAGGGGGAAAGAGAAGAGAGGAAGGGGAGGGGAGGGAGGGAAAGGAGGAGAGGGAGGGGAGGGGAGGAGAGGGAGGGGAGGAGAGGGAGGGAAGGGAGGAGGCAGGAGGGGAGGAGAGGGAGGGGGAGGGAGGAAGAGAGGAGAGAGAAGAGAGGAAGGAGAGGGGAGGGGAGGAGAGGGAGGGAAAGGAAGAAAGATCTCTCATTTCTCCCGCCCCTTTCCCCACCTCCCAAAGCGCTTCACAGCCAATGAGTTTTATTTTTTGAAGTGTGGTCACTGTTGTAATGTGGGAAACGCGGCAGCCAATTTGCGCACAGCAAGCTCCCACGAACAGCAATGTGATAAATGACCAGATCATGTGTTTTTTTAGTGATGTTGGTTGAGGGATAAATATGGGCCCCAGGACACCGGGGAGAACTCGCCCCTCACCCCCCCTCACCTTCGAAATAGTGGCCGTGGGATCTTTTCCGTCCACCCGAGGGGGCAGATGGGGCCTCGATTTGACATCCCCTCGTAGAGTTCACCACCACCACCTCTCTCGACCCCTCCACGGTCTTCAAACTGTCAGACTGCCTGCCCGACATCCGGTTCTGGATGAGCAGAAATTTTCCCCAACTAAATATTGGGAAGACTGAAGCCGTTGTTTTCGGTCCCCACCACAACCTCCGTTCCCCCGCCACTGACTCCATCCCTCTCCCTAACATCTGTCTGAGGCTGAACCACACTCTTCGCAACCCTGGTGTTGTGTTTGACCCCGAGATGAGCTTCCGACCACATATCCGCGGCATAACGAAGACCGCCTATTACCACACTCCGTAACATCTCCCGTCTCCGCACTTGCCTCAGATCATCCGCTGCTGAAACCCTCACCCGGGCCCTTTGTTACCTCTAACGAAATCACACATTCCACCCGCCACGAACATCAGCTTGTCCAAAACCCTGCGCTGTCCTAACTCACACCAAGTCCCGTTCACCCATCACCCCTCTGCTCTACACTGGGTCCCGGTTAAACAGCGTCTCGATTTTAAAATTATCTTTACTTGCCCTGGGAGTGTTTGATGGGACAGTGTAGAGGGAGTTTTACTCTGTATCTAACCCGTGCTGTACCTGCCCTGGGAGTGTTTGATGGGACAGTGTAGAGGGAGCTTTACTCTGTATCTAACCCGTGCTGTACCTGTCCTGGGAGTGTTTGATGGGACAGTGTAGAGGGAGCTTTACTCTGTATCTAACCCCGTGCTGTACCTGCCCTGGCAGTGTTTGATGGGACAGTGCAGAGGGAGCTTTACTCTGTATCTAACCCCGTGCTGTACCTGCCCTGGGAGTGTTTGATGGGGACAGTGTAGAGGGAGCTTTACTCTGTAACTAACCCCGTGCTGTACCTGCCCTGGGAGTGTTTGATGGGGCAGTGTAGAGGGAGCTTTACTCTGTATCTAACCCGTGCTGTACCTGCCCTGGGAGTGTTTGATGGGACAGTGTAGAGGGAGCTTTACTCTGTATCTAACCCGTGCTGTACCTGCCCTGGGAGTGTTTGATGGGACAGTGTAGAGGGAGCTTTACTCTGTACCTAACCCGTGCTGTACCTACCCTAGGAGTGTTTGATGGGACAGTGTAGAGGGAGCTTTACTCTGTATCTAACCCCGTGCTGTACCTGCCCTGGGAGTGTTTGATGGGGACAGTGTAGAGGGAGCTTTACTCTGTATCTAACGCCGTGCTGTACCTGCCCTGGGAGTGTTTGATGGGACAGTGTCGAGGGAGCTTTACTCTGTATCTAACCCCGTGCTGTACCTGCCCTGGGAGTGTTTGATGGGACAGTCTAGAGGGAGCTTTACTCTGTACCTAACCCCGTGCTGTACCTGCCCTGGGAGTGTTTGATGGGACAGTCTAGAGGGAGCTTTACTCTGTACCTAACCCCGTGCTGTACCTGCCCTGGGAGTGTTTGATGGGACGGTGTAGAGGGAGCTTTACTCTGTATCGAACAGATTTGGTAGTGAACGAGTTAATGGATGTTCCTTGTATATTTGGCTGTCGGATACACCGGTGGTGTAATGGACTCGATCAGACCACCCTCTCCGCACAGATGTGGCTGGGCTGATGACTGAAGAGAATGACTGGGATCATCTTTCAGTGTTGAGCAAACGTCCCGGTCCACTGACCAAGCTCATTTACCCAGAAGAAATTTGTATTCCTGCAGCACAATCCTACTAGGGGAGAGGGAGGGAAGGAAGGGAGGGGGGCGAGGGAAGGAAGGGAGGGGGGCGAGGGAAGGAAGGGAGGGGGGCGAGGGAAGGAAGGGAGGGGGGCGAGGGAAGGAAGGGAGGGGGGCGAGGGAAGGAAGGGAGGGGGGCGAGGGAAGGAAGGGAGGGGGGCGAGGGAAGGAAGGGAGGGGGGCGAGGGAAGGAAGGGAGGGGGGCGAGGGAAGGAAGGGAGGGGGGCGAGGGAAGGAAGGGAGGGGGGCGAGGGAAGGAAGGGAGGGGGGCGAGGGAAGGAAGGGAGGGGGGCGAGGGAAGGAAGGGAGGGGGGCGAGGGAAGGAAGGGAGGGGGGCGAGGGAAGGAAGGGAGGGGGCGAGGGAAGGAAGGGAGGGGGGCGAGGGAAGGAAGGGAGGGGGGCGAGGGAAGGAAGGGAGGGGGGCGAGGGAAGGAAGGGAGGGGGCGAGGGAAGGGAGGGGGGGCGAGGGAAGGAAGGGAGGGGGGCGAGGGAAGGAAGGGAGGGGGGCGAGGGAAGGAAGGGAGGGGGGCGAGGGAAGGAAGGAGGGGGGCGAGGGAAGGAAGGGAGGGGGGCGAGGGAAGGAAGGGAGGGGGGCGAGGGAAGGAAGGGAGGGGGGCGAGGGAAGGAAGGGAGGGGGGCGAGGGAAGGAAGGGAGGGGGGCGAGGGAAGGAAGGGAGGGGGGCGAGGGAAGGAAGGGAGGGGGGCGAGGGAAGGAAGGGAGGGGGCGAGGGAAGGAAGGGAGGGGGGCGAGGGAAGGAAGGGAGGGGGGCGAGGGAAGGAAGGGAGGGGGGCGAGGGAAGGAAGGGAGGGGGGCGAGGGAAGGAAGGGAGGGGGGCGAGGGAAGGAAGGGAGGGGGGCGAGGGAAGGAAGGGAGGGGGGCGAGGGAAGGAAGGGAGGGGGGCGAGGGAAGGAAGGGAGGGGGGCGAGGGAAGGAAGGGAGGGGGGCGAGGGAAGGAAGGGAGGGGGGCGAGGGAAGGAAGGGAGGGGGGCGAGGGAAGGAAGGGAGGGGGGGCGAGGAAGGAAGGGAGGGGGGCGAGGGAAGGAAGGGAGGGGGGCGAGGGAAGGAAGGGAGGGGGGCGAGGGAAGGAAGGGAGGGGGGCGAGGGAAGGAAGGGAGGGGGGCGAGGGAAGGAAGGGAGGGGGGCGAGGGA
>NC_141019.1:36344763-36444958 GCF_052327205.1 Somniosus microcephalus | reverse complement strand
AGATGTTTTATAAGTATATTAAGGGCAAGAGGATAACCAGGGAAAGGGTAGGGCCCATTAGGGACCAAAGTGGCAATCTGTGTGTAGAGCCAGATGATGTAGGCGGGGTTTTAAATGAATTTTTTGCATCTGTGTTCACTATGGAGAAAGACGATGTAGACATAGAAATCGGGCAAGGGGACTGTGACATACTTGAACATATGAGCATCGAGAGGGAAGAGGTACTAGAGGTTTTAGCAGGCCAAAAAGTGGATCAATCCCCAGGCCTGGACGAGATGTATCCCAGGCTGCTGTGTGAGGCAAAGGAGGAGATTGCAGGGCCTCTGACACAAATTTTCAGAACCTCTCTAGCCACAGGGGATGTACCAGAAGACTGGAGAACAGCTAACGTAGTACCATTATTCAAGAAGGGTAGCAGGGATAAACCAGGGAATTACAGGCCAGTGAGCCTAACATCTGTGGTAGGGAAATTATTGGAAAAGATTCTGAGGGACAAAATTAGTCTCCACTTGGAGAGGCAAGGATTAATCGGGGATAGTCAGCATGGCTTTGTCAAGGGTAAATCATGTCTGACCAATCTGATTGAATTTTTCGAGTGGGTGACTAGGTGTGTGGATGAAGGAAATGCTGTGGATGTGGTATACATGGACTTCAGTAAGGCTTTTGACAAAGTCCCGCATAGGAGACTGGTCAAGAAGGTAAGAGCCCATGGGATCCAGGGTGCCTTGGCACGTTGGATCCTAAACTGGCTGAGTGGCAGGAGGCAGAGGGTGATGGTCGAAGGTTGCTTTTGTGACTGGAAGCCTGTGTCCAGTGGGGTACCTCAGGGATCGGTGCTGGGTCCCTTGCTGTTTGTGATCTACATAAATGATTTGGAGGAGAATGTAAAAGGTATGATCAGTAAGTTTGCAGATGACACGAAAATTGGTGGGGTGGTAAATTGCGAGGAGGAAAGCCTCAGGCTACAGGACGATATAAACGGGTTGGTCAGATGGGCGGAAAAGTGGCAAATGGAATTTAACCCTGAAAAGTGCGAGGTGATGCATTTTGGACGGACAAATAAGGCAAGGGAATACACAATGAGTGGTAGGACCCTAGGAAGTACAGAGGGTCAGAGGGACCTTGGTGTACATGTACATAGATCCCTGAAGGCAGCGGAACAGGTAGATAAGGTGGTTCAAAAGGCATATGGGATACTTGCCTTCATTAGCAGAGGCATAGAATATACGAGCAGGGAGGTTATGATGGAGCTGTACAAAACGCTGGTGAGGCCACAGCTGGAGTACTGTGTGCAGTTCTGGTCGCCTCACTATAGGAAGGATGTGATTGCTTTGGAGGGGGTGCAGAGAAGATTCACCAGGATGTTACCTGGGATGGAGCGCCTCAGCTATGAAGACTGAACAGGCTGGGGTTGTTTTCCTTGGAGCGAAGAAGGCTGAGGGGGGACCTGATTGAGGTGTACAAAATGATGAGGGGCATAGATAGGGTAGATAAAGAGGAACTTTTCCCCTTAGTAGGGGGGTCAATAACAAGGGGGCATAGATTCAAGGTAAGGGGCAGGAGGTTTAGAGGGGATTTGAGGAGGAACTTTTTCACCCAGAGGGTGGTTGGAGTCTGGAACTCACTGCCTAAAAGGGTGGTAGAGGAAGGAACCCTCACAACATTCAAGAAGCATTTGGATGAGCACTTGAAATGCCATTGCATACAAGGCTAGGGACCAAGTGCTGGAAAATGGGATTAGATTGGACAGGGCTTGATGGACGGCGCAGACACGATGGGCCTCTTTCTGTGCTGTATAACTCTATGACTCTAATGTAACAGGCTCGAGGAGCTGAATGACCTCCTCCTGTTCCTAATGTAACAGACTCGAGGGGCTGAATGGCCTCCTCCTGTTCCTGATGTAACAGACTCGAGGGGCTGAATGGCCTCCTCCTGTCCCTAATGTAACAGGCTCGAGGGGACTGAATGGCCTCCTCCTGTTCCTAATGTAACAGACTCGAGGGGCTGAATGGCCTCCTCCTGTTCCTAATGTAACAGGCTCGAGGGGGCTGAATGGCCTCCTCCTGTTCCTAATGTAACAGGCTCGAGGGGGGCTGAATGGCCTCCTCCTGCTCCTAATGTAACAGGCTCGAGGGGCTGAATGGCCTCCTCCTGTTCCTAATGGAACAGGCTCGAGGGGGCTGAATGGACTCCTCCTGTTCCTAATGTAACAGGCTCGAGGGGGGCTGAATGGACTCCTCCTGTTCCTAATGTAACAGGCTCGAGGGGGCTGAATGGACTCCTCCTGTTCCTAATGTAACAGGCTCGAGGGGGGCTGAATGGACTCCTCCTGTTCCTAATGTAACAGGCTCGAGGGGGGCTGAATGGCCTCCTCCTGTTCCTAATGTAACAGGCTCGAGGGGGGCTGAATGGCCTCCTCCTGTTCCTAATGTAACAGGCTCGAGGGGGGCTGAATGGACTCCTCCTGTTCCTAATGTAACAGGCTCGAGAGGGGCTGAATGGACTCCTCCTGTTCCTAATGTAACAGGCTCGAGAGGGGCTGAATGGACTCCTCCTGTTCCTAATGTAACAGTGAGTAATTCAATGGCTGTGCAACTCTCTCGGACGTCCTGAGATCTTGAAAGGTGCTGTACAAAACAGACGTTGCTTTAATTTTGCGATTATATATTGAGATTCAATTCAAACAGATACTGCCTCCTCGTTAATCTAATTACCTCCCACTGCCCCTTTGAATTAACTTAATAAAGTGTACTAGACTACCTCCTAACTTGATTTGATCTATTTATAGCATAGCTTAGCATCATAGAATGGTCACAGCACAGTCGGAGGCCATTCGGCCCGTCGAGCCCGTGCCAGCTCTCTGCAAGAGCCCTTCAGCTAGTCCCACTCCCCCGCCCTTTACCCGTAGCCCTGCCAATTCTTTTCCTTCGGGTACTTATCCAATTCCCTTTCGAAAGCCATGATTGAGTCTGCCTCCACCACCCATTCAGGCAGCGCATTCCAGATCACAACCACTCGCTGCGTAGAAAAGTTATTCCTCATTTCGCCTTTGGTTGTTCTGTCAATCACCTTAAATCTGTGTCCTCTGGTTCTCGACCCTTCCGCCAATGGGAACAGTTTCTCTCTATCTACTCTGTCCAGACCCCTCATGATTTTGAACACCTCCATCAAATATCCTCTCAACCTTCTCTGCTCCAAGGAGAACAACCCCAGCTTCTCCAGTCTCTCCACATCACTGAAGTCCCTCATCCCCTGGTACCATTCTGGTCAATCTCCCCCTTAACCTTCTCTGCTCTAAGGAGAACAACCCCAGCTTCTCCAGTCTCTCCACATCACTGAAGTCCCTCGTCCTCTGGTACCATTCTGGTCAATCTCCCTCTTAACCTTCTCTGCTCTAAGGAGAACAACCCCAGCTTCTCCAGTCTCTCCACGTCACTGAAGTCCCTCATCCCCTGGTACCATTCTGGTCAATCTCCCTCTTAACCTTCTCTGCTCTAAGGAGAACAATCCCACCTTCTCCAGTCTCTCCACGTCACTGAAGTCCCTCATCCCCTGGTACCATTCTGGTCAATCTCCCTCTTAACCTTCTCTGCTCTAAGGAGAACAACCCCAGCTTCTCCAGTCTCTCCATGTCACTGAAGTCTCTCATCCCCTGGTACCATTCTGGTCAATCTCCCTCTTAACCTTCTCTGCTCTAAGGAGAACAACCCCAGCTTCTCCAGTCTCTCCATGTCACTGAAGTCCCTCATCCCCTGGTACCATTCTGGTCAATCTCCCTCTTAACCTTCTCTGCTCTAAGGAGAACAACCCCAGCTTCTCCAGTCTCTCCACGTCACTGAAGTCCCTCATCCCCTGGTACCATTCTGGTCAATCTCCCCCTTAACCTTCTCTGCTCTAAGGAGAACAATCCCACCTTCTCCAGTCTCTCCACGTCACTGAAGTCCCTCATCCCCTGGTACCATTCTGGTCAATCTCCCCCTTAACCTTCTCTGCTCTAAGGAGAACAATCCCAGCTTCTCCAGTCTCTCCGTGTAACTGAAGTCCCTCATCCTCTGGTACCATTCTGGTCAATCTCCCCCTTAACCTTCTCTGCTCTAAGGAGAACAACCCCAGCTTCTCCAGTCTCTCCACATAACTGAAGCCCCTCATCCCCTGGTACCATTCTTGTAAATCTTTTCTGCACCCTCTCTAAGGCCTTCACATCCTTCCTAAAGTGCGGTGCCCAGAATTGGACACAATACTCCAGTTGAGGCCGAACCAGTGTTTTATACAGGTTCATCATAACTTCCTTGCTTTTGTACTCTATACCTCTATTTATGAAGCCCAGGATCCCGTAAGCTTTTTTAACCACTTTCTCAACCTGCCCTGCCACCTTCAACGATTTGTGCACATATACCCCCAGGTCTCTCTGTTCCTGCACCCCCTTTAGGATTGTACCCTTTAGTTTATATTGCCTTGAATATACTCAACGACTGAGCCTCCACAGCCCTCTGGGGCGGAGAATTCCAAAGATTCACCACCCTCCGAGTGAAGAAATTCCTCCTCATCTCAGTCCTAAATGGCCGACCCCTTATCCTGAGACTGTGACCCCTGGTTCTAGACTCTCCAGCCAGGGGGGAAACAGGAGGGAGGAATAGGGGGAATAATAAATGAAAAACAAATCAGAGATTCACTCGGAGGGTTGTGTATCTTTGGAATTCTCTTCCCCAGAGGACTGTGGATGCTCAGTCATTGAGTATATTCAAGGCTGCGATCTGGGAGGGTTGTAGGGGGCTGGAGGAGGTTACAGAGCTAGGGAGGGTTGTAGGGGCTGGAGGAGGTTACAGAGATAGGGAGGGTTGTAGGGGCTGGAGGGGGTTACAGAGATAAGGAGGGTTGTAGGGGCTGGAGGGGATTACAGAGATAGGGAGGGTTGTAGGGGGCTGGAGGAGGTTACAGAGATAGGGAGGGTTGTAGGGGCTGGAGGAGGTTACAGAGATAGGGAGGGTTGTAGGGGGATGGAGGAGGTTACAGAGATAGGGAGGGTTGTAGGGGGATGGAGGAGGTTACAGAGATAAGGAGGGTTGTAGGGGGCTGGAGGAGGTTACAGAGATAGGGAGGGTTGTAGGGGCTGGAGGAGGTTACAGAGATAGGGAGGGTTGTAGGGACTGGAGGAGGTTACAGAGATAGGGAGGGCTGTAGGGGGCTGGAGGAGGTTACAGAGATATGGGGGGGGGTTGTAGGAGGTTAGAGAGATAGGGAGGGTTGTAGGGGCTGGAGGAGGTTACAGAGATAAGGAGGGTTGTAGGGGGCTGGAGGAGGTTACAGAGATAGGGAGGGTTGTAGGGGCTGGAGGAGGTTACAGAGATAGGGAGGGTTGTAGGGACTGGAGGAGGTTACAGAGATAGGGAGGGTTGTAGGGGGCTGGAGGAGGTTACAGAGATAGGGAGGGTTGTAGGGGGCTGGAGGAGGTTAGAGAGATAGGGAGGGTTGTAGGGGCTGGAGGAGGTTACAGAGATAGGGAGGGTTGTAGGGGGCTGGAGGAGGTTAGAGAGATAGGGAGGGTTGTAGGGGGCTGGAGGAGGTTACTGAGATAGGGAGGGTTGTAGGGGGTTGGAGGAGGTTACAGAGATAGGGAGGGTTGTAGGGGCTGGAGGAGGTTACAGAGATAGGGAGGGTTGTCGGGGGCTGGAGGAGGTTACAGAGATAGGGAGGGTTGTAGGGGGCTGGAGGAGGTTAGAGAGATAGGGAGGGTTGTAGGGGGCTGGAGGAGGTTACTGAGATAGGGAGGGTTGTAGGGGGCTGGAGGAAGTTAGAGATAGGGAGGGTTGTAGGGGGCTGGAGGAGGTTACAGAGATAGGGAGGGTTGTAGGGGGCTGGAGGAAGTTAGAGATAGGGAGGGTTGTAGGGGGCTGGAGGAGGTTAGAGAGATAGGGAGGGTTGTAGGGGGCTGGAGGAGGTTACAGAGATAGGGAGGGTTGTAGGGGGCTGGAGGAGGTTACAGAGATAGGGAGGGTTGTAGGGGCTGGAGGAGGTTACAGAGATAGGGAGGGTTGTAGGGGCTGGAGGAGGTTACAGAGATAGGGAGGGTTGTAGGGGGCTGGAGGAGGTTACAGAGATAGGGAGGGTTGTAGGGGCTGGAGGAGGTTACAGAGATAGGGAGGGTTGTAGGGGGCTGGAGGAGGTTAGAGATAGGGAGGGTTGTAGGGGGCTGGAGGAGGTTACAGAGATAGGGAGGGTTGTAGGGGCTGGAGGAGGTTAGAGATAGGGAGGGTTGTAGGGGGCTGGAGGAGGTTACAGAGATAGGGAGGTGAGCAAGGAGCGAGGAGGCAATGGAGAGATGTGAAAGATTCAAGGCGCTGCGGGACCTGGACCACACCAGTTCCAAAGTCGGACGCTATCTCTCCATTAGGAACCTCCCAGCTTCGCCTGCGATCGCCCGGATTATGCACATTGCTAAGAAGCCCAGCCAATAAACCCTGATTCTAGAAAATTACATTTAAATTGTCGAGAAGGCTTTGCAGGAGCGAGAGCGAGAGAGCGATTTGGAGGCAGGATTAGCAAGCCGCCCTCGAGGGTTCCATTAGAATAATTATTTCCTTTAGGCAAGAGCGGAGTTTATTGTGTGGGATTCTCAACTGCTAACTCACTGACTGCTTTATTGAGCGGCCTATTATCTGAGATTCCCACCAAACTCCAACTCATTTAAATGAATTAGCTGCAAAGTTCCTGTCAAGGATTTTATATCCTCCGCGCCGACATCTCTTCGCACTAACCGTTGAATCACTGACGCATTGTGTGTGGGCGGAGAGATCAAGAAAATCAGGGGGAGCGCCCCTCGCCTCCGATTTCATTCTCCTGCAGCCGGGACCCTCCCCTGTCCCTCCGAGACTCCACCATTCGGCAGATAGTCATGCTTCAGTGGGCAGCGCTCTCGCCTCCGAGACAGGAGGATGCGGGTGCAAGCCCCCACTCCAGAGACTCGAGCATAAAAATCTAGGCTGATGCTCTCCCGATACCAGTACTGAGGGAGTGCCGCACTGTCGGAGGGGCAGTACTGAGGGAGCGCCGCACTGTCGGAGGGGCGGTACTGAGGGAGCGCTGCACTGTCGGAGGGGCGGTACTGAGGGAGCGCCGCACTGTCGGAGGGGCGGTACTGAGGGAGCGCCGCACTGTCGGAGGGGCGGCACTGAGGGAGCGCCGCACTGTCGGAGGGGCGGTACTGAGGGAGCGCCGCACTGTCGGAGGGGCGGCACTGAGGGAGCGCCGCACTGTCGGAGGGGCGGCACTGAGGGAGCGCCGCACTGTCGGAGGGGCGGCACTGAGGGAGCGCCGCACTGTCGGAGGGGCGGTACTGAGGGAGCGCCGCACTGTCGGAGGGGCGGTACTGAGGGAGCGCCGCACTGTCGGAGGGGCAGTACTGAGGGAGCGCCGCACTGTCGGAGGGGCGGCACTGAGGGAGCGCCGCACTGTCGGAGGGGCGGCACTGAGGGAGCGCCGCACTGTCGGAGGGGCGGCACTGAGGGAGCGCCGCACTGTCGGAGGGGCGGCACTGAGGGAGCGCCGCACTGTCGGAGGGGCGGCACTGAGGGAGCGCCGCACTGTCGGAGGGGCGGCACTGAGGGAGCGCCGCACTGTCGGAGGGGCGGCACTGAGGGAGCGCCGCACTGTCGGAGGGGCGGCACTGAGGGAGCGCCACACTGTCGGAGGGGCGGCACTGAGGGAGCGCCGCACTGTCAGAGGGGCGGCACTGAGGGAGCGCCGCACTGTCGGAGGGGCGGTACCAAGGGAGCGCCGCACTGTCGGAGGGTCGGTACTGAGGGAGCGCCGCACTGTCGGTACTGAGGGAGCACCGCACTGTCAGAGAGGCAGTACTGAGGGAGCGCCGCACTGTCGGAGGGGCCGTCTTTCAGATGAGACGTTAAACCGAGGCTCCGTCTGCCCTCTCAGGTGGACGTAAAAGATCCCATGGGCTACCATTTCGAAGAAGAGCAGGGGGGAGTTCTCCTCGGTGTCCTGGGGCCAATATTTGTCCCTCAACCAACATCACTTGAAAAAAAACAGATGATCTCGTCATTATCACATTGCTGTTTGCTGTGCGCCAATTGGCTGCCGCGTTTCCCACATTACAACAGTGACTACGCTTTGAAAAAAGTACTTCATTGGCTGTGAAGCGCTTTGGGACGTCCTGAGGTGGGGAAAGGGGCTGGAGAAATGCGAGCTCTTCCTTATCTTTTTATTCCGATGCTTCCCTGGCCAGCCTCCCTCCTTCCAACCTCCGCTAAGTGTCAGCTCGTCCGAAACTGCCGCTGTGAACCGTGTCCTAACTCGCTCCGAGTCCCGTTCACCTGTCGTCCCCTCACCTGTCGCTCGCTGACCTACACTGGCTCTCGGTCCGGCAACGCCTCGATTTTAAAATTCTCATCCTCCTGTTCAAATCCCTTCCATGGCCTCCTTGCGCCCCCTCCTCCCACCTCCCCCTCAGTATCTACGTAACCCTGGTGGAACAGGAGAGATTATAACTGGCAATAAGGAAATGGCAGAGACATTAAACGAAAAGTTGGCGTCTGTCTTCACGGAAGACGACACAAAAACCATTCCGGAAATAGTGGGGAACCCAGGCTCCAGAGAGAACGAGGAACTTAAAGAAATCAGTATAAGTAAAGACATAGTACTGGAGAAATTAATGGGACTGAAGGCTGACAAATCCCCTGGACGCGATGGCCTACATCCTAGGGTTTTTTTTTTAAAAAGAGAGGTGGCTGCAGAGATAGCGGACGCATTGGTTGAGATCTTCCAAAGTTCCCTGGATTCAGGAACAGTCCCCGCGGATTGGAAGGCGGCAAAAGGGTAAGTACAACGAGACCCGAGTGTCCTTGTACACCAGTCGCTGAAGGTAAGCATGCAGGTGCAGCAGGCGGTTAAGAAGGCAAATGGTATGTTGGCCTTCGTAGCGAGAGGATTCGAGTACAGGAGCAAGGATGTCTTGCTGCAGTAGTACAGGGCCTTGGTGAGACCACACCTGGAGTACTGTGTGCAGTTTTGGTCGCCTTATCTGAGGAAGGATGTTCTTGCCATGGAGGGAGTGCAGCGAAGATTCACCAGGCTGATACCTGGGATGGCAGGAATGACGTATGAAGAGAGATTGGGTCGATTGGGCTTATACTCGCTAGAGTTTAGAAGAATGAGAGGGGATCTCATTGAAACTTATAAAATTCTAACAGGACTAGACAGACCAGATGCGGGAAGGATATTCCCGATGGCGGCGGAGTCCAGAACCAGGGGTCACAGTCTAAGGATAAGGGGTAAACCATTTAGGACAGAGATGAGGAGGAATTTCTTCACCCAGAGAATGGTGAACCTGTGGAATTCTCTACCACAGAAGGCAGTGGAGGCCAACTTATTAAATATATTCAAGAAGGAGTTGGATATATTTCTTAAGGCTAAAGGGATCAAGGGATATGGGGAGAAGGCAGGGACCAGGTACTGAATTTGGATGATCAGCCATGATCTCATTGAATGGCGGAGTGGGCTCGAGGGGCCGAATGGCCTACTCCTGCTCCTATCTTCTATGTTTCTATTCGAGAAAGGAGGCCGAAGGAAAACGGGGAACTACAGACCGGTTATAGCCTGAGGTCAGTCATCGGGGAAAATGCTGGAATCCATTCTTCAGGACACTTGAGAAAATCGTAACGTGATTGGGCGGCATCAAAGGTTTCTAGAAGGATTTTAATGAGGATTCGCCTCCTCCCTTCTCCCCGTCCAGGGCCCCCAATCACTCCTTCCAGGTGAAACAGCGATTTACTTGTACTTCTTGCAATCTAATATACTGTATTCGCTGCTCACGATGCGGTCTCCTCTACATTGGGGAGGCCAAACGCAGATTGGACGACCGCTTTGCGGAACACCTCCGTTCAGTCCACTAGCGCGACCCCGAGCTTCCGGCCGCCTGTCACTTTAATTCTCCGCTCCCGCTCTGACCTCTCTGCAGTTCCCCGTCTTCTCTTGCCCTCCTTTCTCGAATCGAGAGGTTACATTTGCCACTCCTCAGATAATGAAGCAGTCCATGCCCGCATGCAACAAGACCTGGACGACGTTCAGGCTTGGGCTGATGAGTGGCAGGTAACATTCGCACCACACTAGTGCCAGGCAATGACTATCTCCAACAAGCGAGAGTCTAACCACCGCCCCTTGACATTCAACGGCATTATCATTGCCGAATCCCCCACCATCAACATCCTGGGGGGGTCACCATTGACCAGAAACTTAACTGGACCAGCCACATAAATCCTGTGGCTACAAGAGCAGGTCAGAGGCTGGGTATTCTGCGGCGAGTGTCTCACCTCCTGACTCCCCAAAGGCCATCCACCATCAACAAGGCACAAGTCAGGAGTGTGATGGAATACTCTCCACTTGCCTGGATGAGTGCAGCTCCGACAACACTCAAGAAGCTCGACACCATCCAGGACAAAGCAGCCCGCTTGATGGGCACCCCATCCACCACCTTAAACATTCACTCCCTCCACCACCGGCGCACCGTGGCTGCAGTGTGTACCATCTACAAGATGCACTGCAGCAACTCGCCAAGGCTTCTTCGGCAGCACCTCCCAAACCCGCGACCTCTTCCACCTAGAAGGACAAGGGCAGCAGGCGCATGGGAACAGCACCACCTCCAAGTTCCACCTCCGAGTCCCACACACCATCCCGGCTTGGAAATATATCGGCCGTTCCTTCATCGTCACTGGGTCAAAATCCTGGAACTCCCTCCCTAACAGCACTGTGGGAGCACCTTCACCACACGGACTGCAGCGGTTCAAGAAGGCGGCTCACCACCACCTTCTCAAGGGGCAATTAGGGATGGGCAATAAATGCCGGCCTTACCAGCGACGCCCACATCCCATAAATGAATTTTTAAAAGTTCCAATCTGCGGGGACCATTCCTGGATCTCGGGGGCTGGAGGAGGTTACAGAGATAGGGAGGGTTGTAGGGGCCGGAGGAGGTTACAGAGATAGGGAGGGTTGTAGGGGCCGGAGGAGCTTACAGAGATAGGGAGGGTTGTAGGGTGCTGGAGGAGGTTACAGAGATAGGGAGGGTTGTAGGGGCTGGAGGAGGTTACAGAGATAGGGAGGGTTGTAGGGGGCTGGAGGAGGTTACAGAGATAGGGAGGGTTGTAGGGGGCTGGAGAAGGTTACAGAGATAGGGAGGGTTGTAGGGGGCTGGGGGAGGTTACAGAGATAGGGAGGGTTGTAGGGGGCTGGAGGAGGTTACAGAGATGGGGAGGGTTGTAGGGGCTGGAGGAGGTTACAGAGATAGGGAGGGTTGTAGGGGCTGGAGGGGGTTACAGAGATAGGGAGGGTTGTAGGGGCTGGAGGAGGTTACAGAGATAGGGAGGGGTGTAGGGGGCTGGAGGAGGTTACAGAGATAGGGAGGGTTGTAGGGGTTGGAGGAGGTTACAGAGATAGGGAGGGTTGTAGGGGGCTGGAGGAGGTTACAGAGATAGGGTTGTAGGGGCTGGAGGAGGTTACAGAGATAGGGAGGGTTGTAGGGGGCTGGAGGAGGTTACAGAGAGGGAGGGTTGTAGGGGCAGGAGGAGGTTACAGAGATAGGGAGGGTTGTAGGGGGCTGGAGGAGGTTACAGAGATAGGGAGGGTTGTAGGGGCTGGAGGAGGTTACAGAGATAGGGAGGGTTGTAGGGGCTGGAGGAGGTTACAGAGATAGGGAGGGGTGTAGGGGGCTGGAGGAGGTTACAGAGATAGGGAGGGGGAGGGTTGAGGAGGCCATGGAGAGATTTGAGCAGGAGGATGAGAATTTTAAATTCGAGGCGTTGCTGGACCGGGAGCGAGTGTAGCTCAGCGAGGGGCAATGGGCGAACTGGACTCAGCACGAGTTAGGACATGTGCACTATTTCGAAGAAGAGCAGGGGGGAGTTCTCCCCAGTGTCCTGGGGCCAATATTTATCCCTCAGCCAACATCACTTGAAAAAAAAACCAGATGATCTGGTCATTTATCACATTGCTGTTTGTGGGACCTTGCTGTGCGCAAATTGGCTGTGAAGCGCTTTGGGACGTCCTGAGGTGGGGAAAGGGGCTGGAGAAATGCGAGCTCGCGCTTTCTTGCCATCCATTCTTTGACTTTCAGACTCCTCAATATTTCAACCCCCTTTCGAGTTATGGAGGGAGCTTGCTTGGTAATTTATGGAAATTCCGCAGAACTCGTGAGGAGGCTGAATATGGTAAGAATTAATTTCAAGAGGCTCAGCTCCCTGTTGATAACGCCCCAGCCAATCCACACCTCACGGTGCTGCCCGACCTGTACCTCATCTCATAACAGACCCCGACACACACTCACACTCACAGACACACAGTAAGGGAGGCTTAAACCGTGCTGTATCTGCCCTGGGAGTGATGGGATAGTGTAGAGTGAGCTTTACTCTGTATCTAACCCGTGCTGTACCTGCCCTGGGAATGTTTGATGGGACAGTGCAGAGGGAGCTTTACTCTGTATCTAACCCCGTGCTGTACCTGCCCTGGGAGTGTTTGATGGGACAGTGTAGAGGGAGCTTTACTCTGTATCTAACCCGTGCTGTACCTGCCCTGGGAGTGTTTGATGGGACAGTGTAGAGGGAGCTTTACTCTGTATCTAACCCCGTGCTGTACCTGCCCTGGGAGTGTTTGACAATGAAAATCCAATTTATCCCAAAACAGAATATCTGACCTTGATAGTATTGCAGGATGATGTTTATTCACGAGAGTTGAGGTAATTAAGGCTGTGTGCTGTTGCTGATGATGGTTCTGTGTCTCAGGTCTGTAGCTCTGGGAGATTGTCACACTTCACCAGTTCCAACCAGATGCTATCACAGGAAACTGCGTCAATGATACGTTAGGAAGGAATCTGTTCTCCTCTCCACCCCGCCCCCCGCCCTTTCAGCGGTAGATCACAAGTCGTTGCATAAAACATTTCTCTGAGGGAGCGCCGCGTTGTCGGAGGGGCAGTACTGAGGGAGCGCCGCACTGTCGGAGGGGCAGTACTGAGGGAGCGCCGCACTGTCGGAGGGGCAGTACTGAGGGAGCGCCGCACTGTCGGAGGGGCAGTACTGAGGGAGTGCCACACTGTCGCAGGGGCAGTACTGAGGGAGCGCCGCACTGTCGGCGGGGCGGTACTGAGGGAGCGCTGCACTGTCGGAGGGGCCGTCTTTGGGATGAGGCGTTAAACCGAGGCCCCGTCTGCTCTCTCAGGTGGATGTAAAAGATCCCAGGGCCACTATTTTGAAGAAGAGCAGGGGGGAGTTCTCCCCGGTGCCCTGGAGCCAATATTTATCCCTCAACCAACATCACTAAAAAACAGATGATCTGGTCATTTATCACATTGCTGTTTGTGGGAGCTTGCTGTGCACAAATTGGCTGCCGCGTTTCCTACATTACAACAGTGACCACACTTGAAAAGTACTTCATTGGCTTTAAAGCGCTTTGGGACGTCCGGAGGTTGTGAAAGGGGCTGGAGAAATGAGTGTCTCCCCCTTAACCTTCTCTGCTCTAAGGAGAACAACCCCAGCTTCTCCACGTAACTGAAGTCCCTCATCCCCTGGTACCATTCTGGTCACTCTCCCCCTTAACCTTCTCTGCTCCAAGGAGAACAACCCCAGCTTCTCCAGTCTCTCCACGTAACTGAAGTCCCTCATCCCCTGGTACCATTCTGGTCAATCTCCCCCTTAACCTTCTCTGCTCTAAGGAGAACAACCCCAGCTTCTCCAGTCTCCCCACGTCACTGAAGTCTCTCATCCCCTGGTACCATTCTGGTCAATCTCCACCTTCACCTTCTCTGCTCTAAGGAGAACAATCCCAGCTTCTCCAGTCTCTCCACGTCACTGAAGTCCCTCATCCCTTGGTACCATTCTGGTCAATCTCCTCCGCACCCTCTCCAAAGTATCGACGTCCTTTCTAAAGTGTGGTGCCCAGAATTGGCACACAAAATTTATTCCTGAATGGTTTACCATAACTTTCCTGCTATTGTACTCAATGCCTCTATTAATAAAACCCTTATGCATTTTTAACCGCCTTCTCAAACTGCCCTGCCACCTTCAAAGATTTGTGTCCGTACAGCCCCAGGGTCTCACTGTTCCTCCATCCCACTTAAAATTGTACCATTTATTTTATATTGTCCCGCCTTGTTCTGCTGACCAGACGCGGATAACTTTGCACTTGCAGGATGTTTAACCTCAGTTCTGCCTGTCCCGGTTTGTTGATGTATATATTTTTTTTAATCTCCCTCTCTACAAATTAATGACATTTCATTAATTTTCTGGTGTTTTTTTTTCTCTCTCTTTGTCCTCGCACTTTCTGTAACAGCCGGGAGCTTCAGCGTCTGTCGACAGAACCTTCTGGAGGCTGTGACGCAACCGAGAGGAGCAAACACAGGCGGGAAATCGGAGGGAACGGTTCCCGAGATTCCGACCGCACCGGGAACGATCTGTGCGCGCGCGGCGGGACTCGACACTTCTTACACTTAACGTGTCAGCCATTCTGCTGCCCCTCCGACAGTGCGGCGCTCCCTCAGTACCGCCCCTCCGACAGTGCGGCGCTCCCTCGGTACTGCCCCTCCGACAGTGCGGCGCTGCCTCAGTACTGCCCCTCCGACAGTGTGGCGCTCCCTCAGTACTGCCCCTCTGACAGTGTGGCGCTCCCTCAGTACTGCCCCTCCGACAGTGCGGCTCTCCCTCAGTATTGCCCCTCCGACAGTGCGGCGCTCCCTCAGTACTGCCCCTCCGACATCACCAGTACAGATGATCTACTCACTCATCTCATTGCTGTTTGTGGGAGCTTGCTGTGCGCAAATTCGCTGCCGCGTTTCCTACATTACAACAGCGACCGCACTTCATCGGCTGTGAAGCGCTTTGGGATGTCCTGGGCTCGCGAAAGGCGCTATATAAATGCAATTCTTTCTTTCTTTCTTTTCACTATTCGACAACGGGAAGCATCACCTCTGACTCGACAATCTCCCAGCTCCTGTCAATCTCCGAGTCACCGGACTGCGATCGGGAGTGGGGACAACCCCCCCACCCCGGGCTGATTATCTCTCCCTCCCGAACTCAGGATGAGATTCGTGATCTCAGGGCTGTCCAGGGATGCTGGAGCCTTGGGATCTTGCTGGATCTGGGCGGCTCATTTAGAAAGTATCATCGCGGTGGTGGGGGGGGGGGGGGGGAAGCAGATTTCGGGGATCAATCCGTACCCATTCTTTAAAATAAGGAACCAGTGCCACTCACACACAACGGCCATTCGGCCCATCGTCCTTGGGTCAGTGCTGGCCCTCATTCCAAATCCCATTTCCACCGTTTCTTAAATATTTTGCTCTGAAACTTTATCTAATTCTTTTGGAAGTCCTTGGTATTTATTGGCCTTTGTGTGAAGACGTGCTTCCTGACATCACCCCTGAACGGCCTGGCTCTAATGTTAAGGTTACGCCCCACCCCTTGTTCTGGACTCCCCCCACACCAGAGGAAATAGTCTCTCTCTCTCGACCCAATCAAATCCTTCAATCATCTTAAACACTTCGATTAGATCAGCCCTTAATCTTCTAAACTCGCGGGATCACAAGCCTAGTCTGTGTAACCTGTCCTCGTAATTTAAACCCTTTTAGCCCCCGGGGAATCATTCTGGTGAATCTGCACCGCTCCCCCTCAGAGACCCCCTCGAGCCTGTTACATTAGGAACAGGAGGAGGCCATTCAGCCCCCCTCGAGCCTGTTACATTGGGAACAGGAGGAGGCCATTCAGCCCCTCGAGCCTGTTACATTAGGAACTGGAGGAGGCCGTTCAGCCCCTAGAGCCTGTTACATTGGGAACAGGAGGAGGCCGTTCAGCCCCTCGAGCCTGTTACATTAGGAACAGGAGGAGGCCATTCAGCCCCTCGAGCATGTTCGTGCTGCACACTTGGCGTCAATGTACACGAATTAATCGCGAAATAATTAAGTTGGGATAATCACCGATGATAAAATATGCTCCGATTGTGGAATATAAAGACCGATCAGTCCCCAATACAGTGTCGCACACTTCACCCAACACTCTGAGGATGAAGCGGTTTCTTTGCTCTCCGTATTGCGACGTGGGTCACAGTGTAACTGGTTAGACGGGACGTCTTTGAACCTAGCAGCCTAGGACCAGAGATGGTAAGAGCTCGTGATTCACCACCTCTCCTGTATCCACCCTAATACATTCCCGTTATCTTCTTGCTCTCTCTCCCTCTCTCCCTTCTTCATAGACTCTCGCTGCCTATTCCTTCTCTGTCCACTCTGCCTTCCTTCTCTCTTGTATATCCCCTCTCTCCCCTTCATTCTATCTCTCTCCATTCCTCCACTCTCTCCAGCTCTCCGCGCCCCCTCTCTCTCCCCCTTCACTCATTCTGTCTCTCTCTAACCCTCACTCCCCATTCCTCCTCTCCCTCTTTATCCCTTCTTCTTAATCTGCTCCTGTTTCCCAGATTCTTCATTCACACCCAACACACTCTCTCTCTCTCCAATCTCTAACACACTCTGTCCATCTCTCTCGCTCTTAAATCTCTAACATACTCTGTCCATCTCTCTCGCCAACCTCTAACACACTCTGTCCGTCTCTCTCGCTCTTCAATCTCTAACATACTCTGTCCATCTCTCTCGCTCTTCAATCTCTAACACACTCTGTCCATCTCTCTCTCTCTCCAATCTCTAACACTCTGTCCATCTCTCTCTCTCTCCAATCTCTAACAGTCTGTCCGTCTCTCTCGCTCTTCAATCTCTAACATACTCTGTCCATCTCTCTCGCTCTTCAATCTCTAACACACTCTGTCCATCTCTCTCTCTCTCCAATCTCTAACACACTCTGTCCATCTCTCTCTCTCTCCAATCTCTAACAGTCTGTCCGTCTCTCTCGCTCTTCAATCTCTGTGCCTGCTCTCTAACTCTCTCTCTTTATCCCTACATTCTGACTCCATTCACGCCAACACGTTTTGTCCATTTCTCCTTTTCGACAATCGCCAATACATTCTGTCCGTCTCGCTCTCTTCTTCAAAGTCTAACTCACTCACACAGCACAGGAGGCCATTCGGCCCATCGTGCCTGTGCCGGCTCTGTGAACGAGCTCTCCAATTAGTCCCACTCCCCCCCTGCTCTTTCCCCCATAGCCCTGTGAATTTTTCCCCTTCAAGTATTTCTCCAATTCCCCCTTTTGAAAGTTACTATTGAATCTGCTCCCACCGCCCTTTCAGGCAGCGCGTTCCAGATCACAACAACTCGCTGTGTAAAAACATTCTCCTCATCTCCCCCTCTGGTTCTTTTGCTGATTATCTTCAATCTGTGTCCTCTGGTTACCGACCCTCCTGCCACTGGAAACAGTTTCTCCCTCACTACTCGATCAAAACTCCTCCATCATTCTCCCGTTCTTCAATCTCGAACAATCGATTCCCACTCTCTGGGTCTCTCTCCGTCTCTGATCCTTCGTTTCTCTGACTCCATTTACTCTCCCATCACATTCTGTCCATCTCTCTCAATTTCCTCAATCTCCCTCGCACTCTGTCCCTATCGCCAACCTCTAAACACATTCTGTCCATCGCTCCTTATCTTTCAATCTCTGTTCTTTAATCTTCAACATGATCTGCCTCTGATCCCTAGATTCTGATTCCATTCTCTCTCTCTGTCTCTCTCTCTCTCTGTCTGTCTCTTTCTCTCTCTCTCTCTCTCCTCTCTCTGTCTGTCTCTTTCTCTCTCTCTCTCTGTCTCTCTCTCTCTGTCTCTCTCTCTCTCTGTCTGCCTCTCTCTGTCTCTCTCTCTCTGTCTCTCTGTCTCTCTTTTTCTCTGTCTCTCTCTTTCTCTCTCTGTCTCTTTCTTTCTCTCTCTCTCTCTCTCTTTCTCTGTCTCTTTCTCTCTTTGTTTCTCTGTCTCTTTATATATCTCTGCCTTTCTATATCTCTGTATTTTTCCCTCTCTCCCTGTCTCTTTCTGTCTCTCTCTCCCTCCAATTCCGAGACACGAAACGCAATCTCTCTCTCCCCACCCCAAATCCGCAAAGTTTGATTAAACTGGGACTGACCTGATTGAGGAGGCTGTGAAGGAGAACGAGAGACCAGCCGACAGTCTGCATGGTGCGGCTGGGGCCGGAGCCGGAGTCCGGGTCCCGGGGGTCGGGGGGAGGGAGAGAGGAGGGAGGGAGAGAGGGAGAGCAGCAGCCGGCTCCGGGAGCGCGTCTGTCGGACTGAGCTCCGGCTCCGCTCCGCCTCCCGTCCCAGACACTGCGCAAACTCCGGCACACCCACATCTGGCGGGTCCTGAGGACCACAACATCTGGCGGGTCCTGAGGACCACAACATCTGGAGGGTCCTGAGCACCACAATACCCAACCCAACATCTGTAGGGTCCTGAGCACCACATCTGTAGGGTCCTGAGGACCACAATACCCAACCCAACATCTGGAAGGTCCTGAGCACCACATCTGTAGGGTCCTGAGGACCACAATACCCAACCCAACATCTGGAGGGTCCTGAGCACCACATCTGTAGGGTCCTGAGGACCACAATACCCAACCCAACATCTGGAGGGTCCTGAGGACCACATCAGGCGGGTCCTGAGGACCACAACATCTGAAGGGTCCTGAGCTCCACAATACCCAACCCAACATCTGTAGGGTCCTGAGGACCACAATACCCAACCCAACATCTGTAGGATCCCGAGCTCCACCACATCTGGAGGGTCCTGAGCACCACAATACCCAACCCAACATCTGGCGGGTCCTGAGGACCACAACATCTGGAGGGTCCTGAGCACCACAATACCCAACCCAACATCTGTAGGGTCCTGAGCACCACATCTGTAGGGTCCTGAGGACCACAATACCTAACCCAACATCTGGAAGGTCCTGAGCACATCTGTAGGGTCCTGAGGACCACAATACCCAACCCAACATCTGGAGGGTCCTGAGCACCACATCTGTAGGGTCCTGAGGACCACAATACCCAACCCAACATCTGGAGGGTCCTGAGGACCACATCAGGCGGGTCCTGAGGACCACAACATCTGAAGGGTCCTGAGCTCCACAATACCCAACCCAACATCTGTAGGGTCCTGAGGACCACAATACCCAACCCAACATCTGTAGGGTCCCGAGCTCCACCACATCTGGAGGGTCCTGAGCACCACAATACCCAACCCAACATCTGGCGGGTCCTGAGCACCACAACATCTGGCAGGTCCTGAGGACCACAACATCTGGAGGGTCCGGAGCACCACAATACCCAACTCAACATCTGGAGGGTCCTGAGCACAATACCCAACCCAACATCTGGAGGGTCCTGAGCACAATACCCAACCCAACATCTGGAGGGTCCTGAGCACCACAACATCTGGCGGGTCCTGAGGACCACAACATCTGGAGGGTCCTGAGGACCACAATACCCAACCCAACATCTGTAGGGTCCTGAGCACCACATCTGTAGGGTCCTGAGGACCACAATATCCAACCCAACATCTGTAGGGTCCTGAGCTCCACATCTGTAGGGTCCTGAGGACCACAACATCCGGAGGGTCCTGAGGACCACAATACCCAACCCAACATCTGTAGGGTCCTGAGCACCACAACACACACCAAACCCAACATCTGTAGGGTCCGGAGCTCCACACACAACAAACCCAACATCTGTAGGGTCCTGAGCTCCACAACACCCAACATCTGTAGGGGTCCTGAGCACCACAATATACACACCCAACATCTGTAGGGTCCTGGGCTCCACACACACCAAACCCAACATCTGTAGGGGTCCTGAGCACCACAACATCTGTAGGGTCCTGAGTTCCACACACTCCAAACCCAACATCTGTAGGGTCCCGAGCACCACAATACACACACCCAACTTCTGGACAGGTCCTGATCATAACACAACACCCAACATCTGTAGGGTCCTGAGTTCCACACACACCAAACCCAACATCTGTCGGGTCCTGAGCTCCACAACACCCAACATCCGGAGGGTCCTGAGCACCACAATATACACACCCAACATCTGTAGGGTCCTGGGCTCCACACACACCAAACCCAACATCTGTAGGGGTCCTGAGCACCACAATATACACACCCAACATCTGTAGGGTCCTGGGCTCCACACACACCAAACCCAACATCTGTAGGGGTCCTGAGCACCACAACATCTGTAGGGTCCTGAGTTCCACACACACTAAACCCAACATCTGTAGGGTCCTGAGCTCCACAACACCCAACATCCGGAGGGTCCTGAGCACCACAATATACACACCCAACATCTGTAGGGTCCTGGGCTCCACACACACCAAACCCAACATCTGTAGGGGTCCTGAGCACCACAACATCTGTAGGGTCCTGAGTTCCACACACACCAAACCCAACATCTGTAGGGTCCTGAGCTCCACAACACCCAACATCCGGAGGGTCCTGAGCACCACAATATACACACCCAACATCTGTAGGGTCCTGGGCTCCACACACACCAAACCCAACATCTGTAGGGGTCCTGAGCACCACAACATCTGTAGGGGTCCTGAGTTCCACACACTCCAAACCCAACATCTGTAGGGTCCTGAGGACCACAATACCCAACCCAACATCTGTAGGGTCCTGAGCTCCACATCTGTAGGGTCCTGAGGACCACAACATCCGGAGGGTCCTGAGGACCACAATACCCAACCCAACATCTGTAGGGTCCTGAGCACCACAACACACACCAAACCCAACATCTGTAGGGTCCGGAGCTCCACACACAACAAACCCAACATCTGTAGGGTCCTGAGCTCCACAACACCCAACATCTGTAGGGGTCCTGAGCACCACAATATACACACCCAACATCTGTAGGGGTCCTGAGCTCCACACACACCAAACCCAACATCTGTAGGGTCCTGGGCTCCACACACACCAAACCCAACATCTGTAGGGGTCCTGAGCACCACAACATCTGTAGGGGTCCTGAGTTCCACACACTCCAAACCCAGCATCTGTAGGGTCCCGAGCACCACAATACACACACCCAACTTCTGGACAGGTCCTGATCATCACAACACAACACCCAACATCTGTAGGGTCCTGAGTTCCACACACACCAAACCCAACATCTGTAGGGTCCTGAGCTCCACACACAACAAACCCAACATCTGTAGGATCCAAGGCACCACAATCCACACACCCAACATCTGTAGGGTCCTGAGCTCCACAGTAGACACACACAACATCTGAAGAGGTCCTGAGCACCACACACACCAAACCCAACATCTGCAGGATCCTGAGCTCCACAACACCCGCCCTACATCTGTAGGGTCCTGAGATCCACAACATCTGTAGGGGTCCTGAGCACCACAACATCTGTAGGGTCCTGAGTTCCACACACACCAAACCCAACATCTGTAGGGTCTTGAGCACCCCACACACACCAAACCCATCATCTGTAAGGTCCTGAGCACCACAATACACACATCTGTAATGGTCCTGAGTTCCACACACACCAAACCCAACATCTGGAGGGTTCTGAGCACCACACACACCAAACCCAACATCTGTAGGGGTCCTGAGTTCCACACACACCAAACCCAACATCTGTAGGGTCCTGAGCACCACACACACCAAACCCAACATCTGTAGGGTCCCGAGATCCATAACACACAGCCAACATCTGTAAGGGTCCTGAGGTCCACACACCCACACCCAACATCTGTAAGGGTCCTGAGATCCAGAACACACACACCCAACATCTGTAAGGGTCTTGAGGTCCACAACTTAACACCCAACATCTGTAGAGGTCCTGAGCACCACACACCCACACCCAACATCTGTAAGGGTCCTGAGCTACAACCCTGCCAGATCCCCTCTCCCCCTAAACACAGACCCCGAAACAGCCCCCACAGACACGATCCCTCTAAGCTGGGGACCGACTTTTCCGGGGCAGCCGCTTAAAGGGGCCATGCAACCCCCCACCCCCCCCCCGCAAAAAATGAGGGTCAACAATGCCCCACAGCCCTTTAAATACCCCCTGATGTAAGAAAACTACTAGGCACTTGGTCTAAGCGTTAAACAAAGCTTTAATCAACTGTTTTACAACATGGCGGTCTAGTTGTGTCCTTCACTAGTTCCTGTTAAGAATGTCCTGCGCAAGCTGGGCCCGTGCCCGAGTATTTATACTCTCCCTGGACAGCGCCACCCGCAGGCCGCTCAGTATTATTTCATAAGTCTTTCATTCATGAATGACCGATTCATGTCAACCCCTAAAATGCAACTCGTGCCCCCACCCCTTACCCCATTAAATGATACCCTGAGGCAATATAACCTCACTCATTACTAAACTGGCAGGGGCTTTTAAAAAAAATTATAAATACAGTTTTAAGAAGTTGTGGAAAACTGAACAATCTGATTCTAATTTAATTTCGGCAAGAAATCTGTGAAATAATTATATATAACAGTCTGTCTGTCTGTCTCTCTGTCTGTCCGGCTATACAATCAAAAGTTATAGAGCGTACCTACACATATGTTATATCAAAAGAAAGCTTATCATTAGGGGACTCTCGTAGGTGTATTTACTTTTTTGTCACACCAAAATTGTTATGACAATATACAAAAAAGGCTCAAAAATCCTACCTGTCATTAGCGTTGAGTGACGTGCTGCTTGACCAATCCTACAGTTCACTCACCTGATGGTTGACCAATCAGTGTGTCATGGACGGGTCCTAATCCTCCAGTCTCCCTAAACTTCGCCGCCATTTTTTCCATCCCCACAGGGACAGCAACACCAAAACAAACCTCCACATTCCAGCTCCCGATCCCGATCCCGCCCCGCAGGAGCGGCAGGTAAGTTGGGCTCACTCGGGCCGTGCCTCGCAACCGCTCGGCCCGACACACACAGCGGTCGGGGGAGCGGCAGCGGCCGGCCGTCAGCCGCGCGATCCGCGGGGGACCTCAGCTTGGGTCCGTCTTGGCCCGACAGCGCCTCAACCGCAAGGCCCCGCACGGCCGCTATCACAACGGCACCGGGCCTCAGGCGCTAGGCAGGGAGAGGTGAGGGAGGGGGAGGACAGCACAGGGAGACGAGGAGAGGGACAGAGAGGGGGACACACAGGGGCACGGAGACCGCGCGGCCCAAAATTGCCCTGGCAATGCCGGGCTCCCCTGCTAGTATATATACACACACACACACTTCCTTCAGATCCCTCCCTTCCCCAGTCTGCACTGAATAAGCGGACGATTAGAAAGCAGAGTCATTTCTAGCTTCAATTCCTCATCAGCGCAGGGAACTGTGGAAGAGTGAGGGGGGGGGGGGGGGGGGGGGGGGGAAGAGGAAATTCAGCCAGGATTGCCTCACACCCAGTCGCGATTCCTTACTAGAAAGTGCACCGACAACAATATCAACTCCCATTTATACAGCGCCTTTAATGTAGTAAATCGTCCCAAGGCACTTCACGGGAGCGTAAATCAGACAGAATCTGACCCCGAGCCGCATCAGGAGATATTAGAACAGGTGATCAAATGCTTGGTCAAAGAGGGAGGTTTTAAGGAGCGTCTTAAAGGCGGAGAGAGAGAGAGAGGCGGAGAGGTTCAGGGAGGGAATTCCAGAGCTCGGGGCCCAGGCGGCTGAAGGCACGGCCGACAATGGTGGAGCGATGGAAATCAGGGGGTGCTCAAGAGGGCAGAATTGGAGGAGCTCAGAGATCTCGGAGGGTTGTAGGGGGCTGGAGGAGGTTACAGAGATAGGGAGGGGTGTAGGGGGCTGGAGGAGGTTACAGAGATAGGGAGGGGTGTAGGGGCTGGAGGAGGTTACAGAGATAGGGAGGTTTGTAGGGGGCTGGAGGAGGTTACAGAGATAGGGAGGGTTGTAGGGGGCTGGAGGAGGTTACAGAGATAGGGAGGGTTGTAGGGGGCTGGAGGAGGTTACAGAGATAGGGAGGGGTGTAGGGGCTGGAGGAGGTTACAGAGATAGGTTTGTAGGGGGCTGGAGGAGGTTACAGAGATAGGGAGGGTTGTAGGGGGCTGGATGAGGTTACAGAGATAGGGAGAGTTATAGGGGCTGGAGGAGGTTACAGAGATAGGGAGGGTTGTAAGGGGCTGGAGGAGGTTACAGAGATAGGGAGGGTTGTAGGGGGCTGGAGGAGGTTACAGAGATAGGGAGGGTTGTAGGGGGCTGGAGGAGGTTACAGAGATAGGGAGGGTTGTAGGGGGCTGGAGGAGGTTACAGAGATAGGGAGGGTTGTAGGGGGCTGGAGGAGGTTACAGAGATAGGGAGGGTTGTAGGGGGCTGGAGGAGGTTACAGAGATAGGGAGGGCTGTAGGGGGCTGGATGAGGTTACAGAGATAGGGAGAGTTATAGGGGCTGGAGGAGGTTACAGAGATAGGGAGGGTTGTAGGGGCTGGAGGAGGTTACAGAGATAGGGAGGGTTGTAAGGGGCTGGAGGAGGTTACAGAGATAGGGAGGGTTGTAGGGGGCTGGAGGAGGTTACAGAGATAGGGAGGGTTGGAGGGGCTGGAGGAGGTTACTGAGATAGGGAGGATTGTAGGGGGCTGGAGGAGGTTACAGAGATAGGGAGGGTTGTAGGGGCTGGAGGAGGTTACAGAGATAGGGAGGGTTGTAGGGGGCTGGAGGAGGTTACAGAGATAGGGAGGGTTGGAGGGGCTAGAGGAGGTTACAGAGATAGGGAGGGTTGTAGGGGGCTGGAGGAGGTTACAGAGATAGGGAGTGTTGTAGGGGCTGGAGGAGGTTACAGAGATAGGGAGGGTTGTAGGGGGCTGGAGGAGGTTATAGAAATAGGGAGGGTTGTAGGGGGCTGGAGGAGGTTAGAGATAGGGAGGGTTGTAGGGGCTGGAGGAGGTTACAGAGATAGGGAGGGTTGTAGGGGCTGGAGGAGGTTACAGAGATAGGGAGTGTTGTAGGGGCTGGAGGAGGTTACAGAGATAGGGAGGGTTGTAGGGGGCTGGAGGAGGTTATAGAAATAGGGAGGGTTGTAGGGGGCTGGAGGAGGTTAGAGATAGGGATAGGGGGAGGAGGCCACGGAGTGATTTGAAGAGGAGGACGAGGATTTTAAAATCAAGGTGTTGCCGGACCGGAAGCCAATGTAGGGGTGATGGGTGAACTGCACACTGTAAGGGTCTCGCTCACCCCAAAATAATTGAGGGGCCCCCTCACTCGCAGCGTACTTGCAACAGTGTCTGTGTTTCTATTAATTTGATTTACAATCGAGGATCGAGACAGGGACGCAAGGCCCCCTCCTGGTACAGTACTGTCACTGTTCCTCGACGGTATCCTATGCCTCTCTCAACACACCATGCTGACAAACTATAGGGAGAAAGACTAACTAAAGGAAGAACTCGCATTTCTCCGGCCCCTTTCCCCACCTCAGGACGTCCCAAAGCGCTTCACAGCCAAGAAGCACTTTTTTTGAAGTGTGGTCACTGTTGTAATGTAGGAAACGTGGCAGCCAATTTGCGCACAGCAAGCTCCCACAAACAGCAACGTGATAATGACCAGATCATCTGTTTTAGCGATGTTGGTTGAGGGATAAATATTGGCCCTAGGACACCGGGGAGAACTCCCCCCTGCAGTACTGCCCCTCCGAGAGTGCGGCTCTCCCTCAGTACTGCCCCTCCCACAGTGCGGCGCTCCCTCATTACTGCCCCTCCGACAGTGCGGCGCTCCCTCAGTACCGCCCCTCCGACAGTGCGGCGCTCCCTCAGTACCGCCCCTCCGACAGTGCAGCGCTCCCTCAGTACCGCCCCTCCGACAGTGCGGCGCTCCCTCATTACTGCCCCTCCCACAGTGCGGCGCTCCCTCAGTACTGGCAGTTTTAGTGCCGGCCTGGTATATGTAACTAAACACAAACACATTAAATTGCAGTGTGACTATAGAATGGGAAATTAAGATCACAAATCAAGTTCCAGCAACTAAGATACACTTGTGAATCTCTGCTGCCACATTGTGGCTGTGAGGGACATGACAGTCAACTGGGAATATACCATTTGACTGACATTGTCCATTTAATCACAGGAGGGAGGCCATTCGGCCCATCGTGCCTGTGCCGGCTCTTTGAACGAGCTCTCCAATTAGTCCCGCTCCCCCCTGTTCTTTCCCCCGTAGCCCCTGTGAATTTTTCCCCTTCGAGTATTTCTCCAATTCCCCTTTTGAAAGTTACTATTGAATCTGCTCCCACCGCCCTTTCAGGCAGCGCGTTCCAGATCACAACAACTTGCTGCGTTAAAACATTCTCCTCATCTCCCCCTCTGGTTCTTTTGCCGATTATCTTAAATCTGTGTCCCCTGGTTACCGACCCTCCTGCCACTGGAAACAGTTTCTGCCTCTCTACTCGATCAAAACTCCTTGTAATTTTGAACGCCTCTATTAAATCTCCCCTTAACCTTCTCTGCTCTAAGGAGAACAACCCCAGCTTCTCCAGTCTCTCCACGTAACTGAAGTCCCTCATCCCCTGGTACCATTCTAGTAAATCTCCTCCGCACCCTCTCCTTGATCTGACACTGGCAAGTTGAGCATTTCTCCCTGTTCCAGCCTAAAGAGTGTGCAGGGACAGAGGGACCTGGGAGTTACCCACCTGAACCAAGCAGTCGGGGCCTTGGCTTAACGTCTCATCTGAACGATGGCACCTCCCACAGTGCGGCACTCCCTCAGTACTGCCCCTCCGACAGTGCAGCGCTCCCTCAGTACCGCCCCTCCGACAGTGCGGCACTCCCTCAGTATTGCCCCTCCGACAGTGCGGCGCTCCCTCAGTGCTGCCCCTCCGACAGTGCGGCACTCCCTCAGTACTGCCCCTCCGACAGTGCGGCGCTCCCTCGGTACTGCCCCCCCGACAGTGCGGCGCTCCCTCGGTACTGCCCCTCCGACAGTGCCGCGCTCCCTCAGTACTGCCCCTCCGACAGTGCAGCACTCCCTCAGTGCTGCCCCTCCGACCGTGCAGCGCTCCCTCAGTACTGCCCCTCCGACAGTGCAGCACTCACTCAGTACTGCCCCTCCGACAGTGCAGCACTCCCTCAGTGCTGCCCCTCCGACCGTGCAGCGCTCCCTCAGTATTGCCCCTCCGACAGCGCGGCGCTCCCTCAGTGCTGCCCCTCCGACCGTGCAGTGCTCCCTCAGTATTGCCCCTCCGATAGCGCGGCGCTCCCTCAGCACTGTCTCCCCATTGTAATAGTTTATAATAGTTATAAACCTCTCTGTTCTGGTATCATCCTTGTAAATCTTTTTTGCACCTTCAGTGCTTCTATATCCTTTTATATTATGGCAACCAGAACTGTGCACAGTGCCCCAAGTATACTCTAACCCAGGTATATGGGCACTAGAACTGTGCACAGTGCTCCAATGTAGTCTAACCAAGGTATACGAAGACCAGAACTGTGCACAGTGCTCCAAGTGTGGTCTAACCAAGGTATACGGAGACCAGAACTGTGCACAGTGCTCCAATGTAGTCTAACCAAGGTATACGAAGACCAGAACTGTGCACAGTGCTCCAAGTGTGGTCTAACCAAGGTATACGGAGACCAGAACTGTGCACAGTGCTCCAAGTGTGGTCTAACCAAGGTATATGGAGACCAGAACTGTGCATGGGTCAGTGCTGGGTCCCCAACTCTTTACAATCTATATTAACGATTTGGAGGAGGGGACCAAGTGTAACATATCAAAGTTTGCAGATGATACTAAGATGGGAGGGAAAGTAGTGAGTGAGGAGGACATAAAAACCTGCAAGGGGACATAGACAGGCTAAGTAAGTGGGCTGAGATTTGGCAGATGGAATACAATACTGGAAAGTGTGAGGTTATGCACTTTGGCAGAAAAATCGTAGAGCAAGTTATTATCTTAATGGCAAGAAACTGGAAAGTACTGAAGTACAAAGGATCTGGGGGTCCTGGTGCACGAAACTCAAAAGGTTAGTATGCAGGTGCAGCAAGTGATTAAGAAGGCCAATGGAATGTTGGCTTTCATTGCTAGGGGGATAGAATATAAAAATAGGGAGGTATTGCTTCAGTTGTACAAGGTATTGGTGAGACCGCACCTGGAATACTGCATACAGTTTTGGTGTCCATACTTAAGAAAAGACATACTTGCTCTCGAGTCAGTACAAAGAAGGTTCACTCAGTTAATCCCGGGGATGAGGGGATGGACATATGAGGAGAGGTTGAGTAGATTGGGACTCTACTCATTGGAGTTCAGAAGAATGAGAGGCGATCTTATTGAAACATATAAGATTGTGAAGGGGTTGGATCGGGTGGGTGCGGGGAGGATGTTCCCGATGATGGGTGAAACGAACTAGGGGGCATAGTCTTAGAATAAGGGGCTGCTCTTTCAAAACTGAGATGAGGAGGAACTACTTCACTCAGAGGGTGGTAGGTCCATGGAATATGCTGCCCCAAAAAGCTGTAGAAGCTACATCATTACATAAATTTAAAACAGAAAGAGACAGTTTCCTAGAAGTAAAGGGAATTAAAGGTTACGGGGAGCGGGCAGGAATTTGGACATGAGTCTAGGTTCGGATCGGTCATGGCCCTGTGGGTAGCGGAGCGGGCCCGTGTAGCCTGATCCTGCTCCTATTTCGTGTGTCTAATTCTGTTAGATTCAGGAGATGGTTCTGTGATAGTGGATTGGCGGTTAGGATCAGATCAGCCATGGTCTTATTGAATGGCGGAGCAGGCTCGAGGGGCCGATTGGCCTACTCCTGCTCCTATTTCTTATGTTCTTATGTTCCCAGTGTGGTCAAACTAAGGTATACGGAGACCAGAACTGTGCACGGTGCTCCAAGTGTGGTCTAACCAAGGTATATGGAGACCAGAACTGTGCACAGTATCATCCAGCAATTCCATGTTTCCAACTCCCAGCAGCTGTCCAAAGTTGCCTATCCCAAAACTCCCACATTCCAAATCTCTAAAACCCAGTAGTCAGTCCAATCTGCCCGTACATTTTTCCCACTTGAAAGAAAGACTTGCATTTATACGGCGCCTTTCACGACCACCGGATGTCTCAAAGCACTTTTCAAGTGGAGACACTGTTGTAATGTAGGAAAAAAGCCATTCACCAATTCTGGCACCACACTTCATTCAGGAAGGACGTGAAGCCTTTGGAGAGGGTGCGGAGGAGATTTACCGGGGGATGAGGGATTGCAGTTACGTGGAGAGACTGGAGAAGCTGGGGCTGTTCTCCTTAGAGCAGAGAAGGCTACGAGGAGATTTGACAGAGGCGTTCAAAATCACGAAGGGTTTCGACAGAGTAAATAGAGAAACTGTTCCCACTGAGTGAAGGGCCGATAACCAGAGGACACAGATTGAAGGCGACATGAGGAAAAGCTGTTTTACGCAGCGAGTGGTTAGGATTTGGAACGCACGGCCTGATAGGGCGGTGGAGACAGATCCAATAGTCGCCTTCAAAAGGGAATTAGATAAATACTTGAAGGAGAAAAAAAATTGCAGAGATATGGGGAAAGAGCAGGGGGGGGGGGGTGTGTAAGTTTCATGGAACAGTTTGGCCCCAGCATAAGGGCATGAAACGGTTAAAGTTTGCAGTTCTTGGAGAGCACATTGACCTGGAAATTCGGGTCGGGCGCTTCCCGCAGGTGCAAGCCCTCCGACCTGCACTTACCTAGCGCCGGCCGTTGTGCTGTGGGCCCGCGTGGGATTCCGACCCTGGGCCCTCCTCCAGCTGCCAGCGTGCAGTGCTTGCGTATCCCAGGGGCGCAGTTAGTTCGCAGCATCCCCTGGGATCACGTGGGCCATGGGGAGCCGATGGTAGCAGGGAATCTGCATTCATAGATTTGACAGGAAGAGCTGTCAAATCTATGAATACAATTCATAGAAACATAGAAGACAGGAGCAGGAGTAGGCCATTCGGCCCTTCGAGCCTGCTCCGCCATTTAATGAGATCATGGCTGATCATCCAAATTCAGTACCCTGTCCCTGCCTTCTCCCCATATCCCTTGATCCCTTTAGCCTCAAGAAATATATCCAACTCTTTTTTGAATATATTTAATGAACTGGCCTCCACCACCCTCTGTGGCAGAGAATTCCACAGGTTCACCACTCTCTGGGTGAAGAAATTCCTCCTCATTTCAGTCCTAAATGGCTTACCCCTTATCCTTAGACTGTGACCCCTGGTTCTGGACTCCCCCGCCATCGGGAACATCCTTCCTGCATCTAGTCTGTCCAGACCTGACAGAATTTTATAGGTTTCAATGAGATCCCCTCTCAATCTTCTAAACTTCAGCGGGTATAAGCCCAATCGACACAATCTCTCCTCATACGTCATTCCTGCCATCCCAGGTATCAGTCTGGTGAATCTTCGCTGAACTCCTTCCATGCAAGAACGTCCTTCCTCAGGTAAGGCGACCAAAACTGCGCACAATTCAGCCCCAAACATATCTAAAACTTCAAATAAATTTTTAAAAACATCACATTTTTAAAATAAAATAAAATTACATAAAATAACTATTTTAAACAATAATTAAATTTTGAAAACATTAATTACACTTTCTAACGGGGCTAAAAATAAACTTACCTTTCTTTAAAGTATTAAAATAATAAACCTGTGGAAGAAATGTTTTAATTTTACTCAATCACCACTTACCTTGTTAAAAGCAGGCCCTGCGACTGCTTTTTATAAGTGTAACTCCTGGAGACTTACCCTCCCGGAGAAACCTGTAAAAAAAAACGGAAGTTCCAGGCGCACGCGCTGCCTCGCCGGCGCACGCATTCCACCTCTGAACCCCTTCCTTTCGTTGGCTTACCCGTGAGCACCCAGCGCGTACTCACCCGTGGGGACCCGAAGTAATGAATTAATGACACTGGACAATGAAAGCTCAACTCTGAAAAGGACATTGACATTGAACTGTGAGGCCTTGAATCATGATTGGTTTCGATGGGAAAAATTAGCATCTGGGCAATGCTCTGAGTTTAACTGAAACAATGAGCGTCTCGATAGGTGACTGAACGGTGAATTAGGTGATATAACTTTGGACAATGAGACTTCGTGTTTTAATGGGTTTCAATGGATCTTCGATGGGTAAGAAAACAATGCCAGTTTCGCTGGAACAACTCTGGCCTCTCTCTCGAAGAAGTTCTTCTTAGGCAGTCCCTCGGAACCGAGGATGACTTGCTTCCACATTAAAAATGAGTTCTCAGGTGACTGATGAGTCCAATGCGGGACCTACAGTCTCTGTCACAGGTGGGCAGATGCTGGTTGAAGGGGCGGGTGGGTGGGGTGCTTGGGTTGACGTGCGCTCCTTGCGCTTGGCTTCCGCTTGCTCCCGGCGAAGAGACTCGAGGTGTTTGGAGCCTTCCCGGGTGCTTCTCCCCTACTTTGTGCGGTCTTGGGGCCAGGGATTCCCAGGTGTCGGTGGGGGATGTTACACTTTTCCAAGGAGGCTTTGAGGGTGTCCTTGAAGCGTTTCCTCTGCCCACCTGGGGCTCTCTTGCCGTGCCGGAGCTCCGAGTAGAGCGCTTGTTTCGGGAGTCTCGTATCGGGCATGCGGACAATGTGACCCGTTCATCGGAGCTGATCGAGCGTGGTCAAAGCTTCGATGCTGGGGATGTTGGCCTGAGCGAGATCACTGACGTTGGTGCGCCAATCCTGCCAATGGATTTGCAGGATCTTGCGGAGGCAGCATTGGTGGTCCAAGACCGCACAAAGTGGAGGAGAAGCATCCGGGAAGGTGCCGAACACCTCGAGTCTCTTCGCTGGAAGCAAGCGGAAGCCAAGCGCAGGCAGCGCAAGGAGCGCACATCAACCCAAGCACCCCACCCACCCGCCCCTTCAACCACCGTCTGCCCCACTGTGGTAAACCACTGTATACCTGTCTGTATGTGTATGTGTATTCCACTAGGTACAGGTCTGGACATGCCTCGGCTGACTCCTCCCACTATTCCAGGTATATAAGTGACTACCTCCCAGTCCCTTAGTATTCTGGACGGGTCGACCACTCGAGACAAGACCTTCATTCTTTAGTTAATAAAAGCCTGGTTGTTACTCGCTTAACCTCAGTCTTTTGAGTAATTGATGGTGCATCACCCACCCTGTGACAGAGACTGTAGGTCCCACATTGGACTCTCAGTCACCCGAGAACTCATTTTTAATGTGGAAGCAAGTCATCCTCGGTTCCGGGGGACTGCCTAAGAAGAACACACCGCAGCTCTCACGGCTTTTCGCTTGGAAGCTCTCTCTCTCTCTCGGAAGCGAGCTCTGACTACAGGAACTGCCAGGTGCAAGGAGGAAGGGAAGACGGTCATCTCCAGACCCCAGCCTGCAATCGACGTTGGCCACGACCAGCCGGACGGGTGATTGTAAGTATTCAGTTGACTCTACAAGGGGTTTGCGCTGTGTAGGCAGCTGCAGTCAGATAAGAGAGACGGGGACAGGTCATCTCCAAACCAGGCCCACAATCCACAACAGTAACGACCGGCCGGATGGGTGATTGTAAGTTCCAGCCAACTTTTGTCGGCCCCTATTATATTTTTTATGCACACCTTTGGTTTGTGCCTTTTCCCTTTCTCTCTCCCACACGGCAGCTGTCTCTCACTCTGCCAGCGCATTTCACACTTCATCCAGAGCCATCCTTTGTCTCTTTACCTGTCCTATTACCATCTCGTCTCGCCTTGAATATCTCTTAATGGCCCAGAAATTCGGGTCGGGGGCTTCCCGCCGGTGCAAGCCCCCAACCTGCACTTACCTAGCGCGCCGGCCGTTGAGCTGTGGGCCCGCGTGGGATTCCGATCCTGGGCCTCCTCCAACTGCCGGCGCGCGGTGCTTGTGTATCCCAGGGGCGCAGTTAGTTCGATGTGTCTCCTGGGATCATGTGGGCCATGGAGAGCCAATTGGAGCAGGGAATGCTTCATTCATAAGTTTGACAGGAAGAGCTGTCAAAACTATAAATACTATAAGCCCCAAAACATCACTAAAACTTCAAATAAATTAAAAAAACATCATTTTTAAAATAACTATAAATTACATGAAATAACGATTTTAAACAATAATTTAAATTTTTGAAAAAATTAGTTTCTAACAGGGCTAAAAATAAGCTTACCTTTCTTTAAAGTATTTAAAAATAATAAACCTGTGGAAAAAATGTTTTAATTTTAATTAATTCACCACTTACCTTGTTAAAAGCAGGCCCTGCGCCTGCTTTTTTTAAAAAAGTGTAACTGCTGGAGACTTCACCTCCCGGAGAAACCTGCAAAAAAAACGTAAGTTCGATGCGCACGCGCTGCCTCTCCGGCGCACGCGTTCGACCTCTGAACCCCTGCTTTCAGGGGAACGGAAGTGCCGGTTTCCCGCGCACGCAGGAAACTGGCACTTCCATTGGGCTTACGGGCGAGTACCCCGTGCGTACTCACCCGGGGAGACCCGAATTTCTGGGCCATTGTTTCTTCACCTCCCAGACCTTCCCCTTTGTTCTTTCATCCCCTCCCCCATTTCCCAGGCCCCCAAAACTGGCCTTTTAATCAGTTTCATTTCCTGCCTTTTTCTCTCAGTTCTGACGAAGGGCAGCTCGGTGGCATAGTGGTTAGCACTGCTGCCTCACAGCGCCAGGGACCCGGGTTCAAACCCGGCCTCGGGCGACTGTCTGTGTGGAGTTTGCACATTCTCCCCGTGTTTGCGTGGGTTTTCTCCGGGTGCTCCGGTTTCCTCCCACAGTCCAAAGATGTGCGGGTTAGGTTGATTGGCTATGATAAAAAAATTGACCCTTAGTGTTAGGGGGGGATTAAATACGTGGGGTTACGGCGATCGGGTGGGATATGTGTCGGTGCAGGCTCGATGGGCTGAAATGGCCTCTATCTGTACTGTGAGGTTTCTGTGATTCTGTGAAGGGTTTCGATCCGAAACGTTAACTCAGTTTCTCTCTCCACGGATGTTGCCCTGGCCTGCTGAGTTTTTCCAGCGTTTTCGGTTGTTATTTCGGATTTCCAGCATCCGCAGTATTTTGCCATCGCTAGTTTATTAAAACCAACAAAACACAGACGAACAGTTTTGGGGTTGAACCTAAACCTTTGTGTCGTCCACGATTTTGTTCCTGTAAAACCCAGCATCAAAGAACCCTTGCAACGACGAGGAAACCAAACACCTTACAGCTGGGGGGAATGGGGTAGCGGGACAAGCGGGGGTCGCTCTTCGAAAGAGTCGGTGCAGACTCAATGGGCCGAATGGCCTCCTCCTGTGCTGTGCCATTCTATAATTCTATCAAACGCGGCAGCCAATCAGCGCACAGCAAGCTCCCACAAACAGCAATGTGTTAAATGACCACGATAAAGTGTGACGTTGGTTGAGGGATAAATATTGGCCCCGGGACACCAAGAAGAACTCCCCCCCGCCCCCCACCTCCGCTCTCCTTCCAAATAGTGGCCGTGGGATCTTCACAGCCAATGAAGTACTTTTTCCTGAAGTGTAGTCACTGTTGTAATGTAGGAAACGCGGCAGCCAGTCCGACATCTGCCCTCTCAGGTGGACACAGGAGTCCTGGGGCCAATACATACTCTTCAACAAACGTAACTTACAAAAACAGAGGGTCTGGTCATTTATCACATCGCTGCTTGTGGGAGCTTGCTGTGCGCAAATTGGCTGCCGCGTTTCCGACATTACAACAGCGACTTCATTTTACCCCAGAAAGCACCTACAAGACCGCCCATTTCCACCTCCGTAACATCGCCCCGACTCCGCCCCTGCCTCAGCTCATCTGCTGCTGAAACCCTCACCCCTGCCCTTTGTTACCTCAAGACTCGACTATTCCAACGCACTCCTGGCCGGCCTCCCACATTCGAGCCTACGTAAACTTCAGCTCATCCAGAACTCTGCTGCCCCCCCGTGTCCTAACTCGCACCGAGTCCCGTTCGCCCATCACCCCTCCCGTGCTCACTGATCTACACTGGCTTCCGGTCCGGTAACGCCTCGATTTCAAAATTCTCATCGTTGTGTTCAAACCGCTCCTCGTTCCCCCTCCCTATCTATAGCCTCCTCCAGTCCCTACAACCCTATCTCTGTAACCTCCTCCAGCCCCTACACCCTATCTCTATAACCTCCTCCAGTCCCCACAACCCTATCTCTGTAACCTCCTCCAGTCCCTACAACCCTATCTCTATAACCTCCTCCAGTCCCTACACCCCTCCATATCTCAGTAACCTCCTCCAGCCCCTACAACCGTATCTCTGTAACCTCCTCCTGCCCCCTGCAATCCTCCCCATCTCTGTAACCTCCTCCAGCCACCTACCACCCTCACTATCTCTGTAACCTCCTCCAGCCCCTACAACCCTCCCTATCTCTGTAACCTCCTCCAGCCCCCTACAACCCTCCCCATCTCTGTAACCTCCTCCAGCCCCTACAACCCTCCCTATCTCTGGAACCTCCTCCAGCCCCCTACAACCCTTCCTCTCTGTAACCTCCTCCAGCCCCCTACAACCCCCCCATCTCTGTAACCTCCTCCAGCCCCTACAACCCTCCCTATCTCTGGAACCTCCTCCAGCCCCTACAACCCTCCCCATCTCTGTAACCTCCTCCAGCCCCCTGCAACCCTCCCTATCTCTAACCTCCTCCAGCCCCTACAACCCTATCTCTGTAACCTCCTCCAGCCCCTCCTATCTCTGTAACCTCCTCCAGCCCCCTACAACCCCCCATCTCTGTAACCTCCTCCAGCCCCCTACAACCCTCCCTATCTCTGTAACCTCCTCCAGCCCCTACAAACCTCCCTATCTCTGTAACCTCCTCCAGCCCCCTACAACCCTCCCTATCTCTGTAACCTCCTCCAGCCCCCTACAAATCTCTGTAACCTCCTCCAGCCCTTACATAGAAACAGAGAAGATAGGAGCAGGAGTGGCCCCTCGAGCCTACTCCGCCATTCAATGAGATCATGGCTGATCATCCAAACTCAGAACCCTGTCCCTCCCTTCTCCCCATATCCATTTAGCCTTAAGAAATATATCTAACTCCTTCTTGAATATATTTAATGAATTGGCCTCAACTGCCTTCTGTGGTAGAGAATTACAACCCTCCGAGATCTCTGGGCTCCTCCAATTCTGGCCTCTTGCTCATCCACCCGATTTCCATCGCTCCACCATTGGCGGCTGTGCCTTCAGCTGCCTGGGCCCTAAGCTCTGGAATTCAGTCATAACATAAACAGCGCAGAAGGAGGCCATTCGGCCCATCGAGTCCGTGCCGGCTCTCTGTAGAGCAATCCATTCAGTCCCATTCCCCCGCTCTCTCCCCGTAGCCCTGCAAGTTTATTTCCCTCAAGTGCCTATCTAGTCTCCCCTTGAAAACATCGAGTATCTCCGCTTCCACCACTTCCGTCGGCAGCGAGTTCCAGGTCCTCACCACTCGCTGTGTAAAAAAGTTTTTCCTCACGTCCCCCCCTGTATCTCTTGCCCAAAACCGTAAATCTGTGTCCCCTAGTCCTTGTACCATCAACTAGTGGGAACAGCCTTTCCCCGTCTAGCCTATCCAAACCCATCATAATCTTGTCCACCTCGATCAAATCACCCCGCAACCTCCTTTGCTCTAATGAAAACAAATCCAGCTTCTCCAACCTGTCCTTGTAGCTAAGATCCCCCATCCCCGGAACCATTCTGGTAAACCTCCTCCGCACCCTCTCGAGGGCCTTCACATCCTTCCTAAAGTGTGGTGACCAGAACTGGACGCAAGACTCCAGTTGTGGCCTAACCAGCGCTTTATAAAGGTTCAGCATAACTTCTCTACTTTTGTACTCAATACCTCTATTTATGAAGCCCAAGGTCCCATATGCTTTGCTAACCACTCTCTCAATATGTCCTGCCACCTTCAGGGACCTATGCACATTAACTCCCAGGTCCCTCTGTCCCTGCACACTCTTTAAAACTGTGCCATTAAGTGTATATTGCCTCTCCCTGTTCCTTCTGCCAAAATGCATCACCTCACACTTCTCTGTATTAAATTGCATCTGCCACTTGTCTGCCCATTCTGCTAGCCTTTCTATGTCCTGTTGCTGTCGATTGGTATCATCCTCACTGTTTGCCACACCCCCAAGTTTGGTGTAATCAGCAAATTTAGAAATTCTAATCTGTATTCCAATATCCAGATCCTTTATTTATATATATCAAAAAAAGCAGTGGCCCCAGCACTGACCCTTGGGGAACACCACTGTCTACCATCCTCCAGTCTGAAAAACAACCATTTACCACAACTCGCTGTTTTCTGTCCTTACGCCAATTCCTTATCAAAGCTGCCACTGACCCACCTATTCCATGAGCCTCAATTTTGTTAACCAGCCTTCTAACGTGGCACTTTGTCAAACGCCTTCCGAAAATCCATGTAGACAACATCCATTGCATTCCCTTCATCAATCCTCCCTGCAACTTCATCAAAAAATTCAATTCGATTAGAGAAACACGATCTGCCTTTTACAAACCCGCGTTGGCCCTCCTTAATTCGCTTAAACCTCTCCAAGTGTCCCCCTCCCTAAACCTCTCCGTCTCACTCTCTCTCCTCCTTTAAGACGCTCCGTAAAGCCTACCTCTTTGGCCAAACTTTTGGTCACCTGTCCTAATCTCTCCTCACGCGGATCGGTGTCAAATCTTTGTCTGATTTACGCTCCTGTGATGTTTTACCACATTAAAGGCACTGTATAAATGGGAGCTAGCGTGAAAACAATCCTAGCAACATAAAAGATAGGAGGAGTCGGCCATTCGGCCCCTCGAGCCTGCTCCGCCATTCAATGAGATCATGGCTGATCATCCAAATTCAGTACCCTGTCCCTGCCTTATCCCTTGATCCCTTTAGCCTCAAGAAATATATCCAACTCCTTCTTGAATATATTTAATGAATTGGCCTCCACTGCCTTCTGTGGTAGAGAATTCCACAGGTTCACCAGTCTCTGGGTGAAGAAATTCCTCATCTCTGTCCTAAATGGCTTACCCCTTATCCTTAGACTGTGACCCCTGGTTCTGGACTCGCCAACCATCGGGAACATCCTTCCTGCATCTAGTCCTGTTAGAATTTTATAAGTTCCAATGCGATCCCCTCTCATTCTTCTAAACTCCAGCGAGTATAAGCCCAATCGACCCAATCTCTCCTCATACGTCATCCCTGCCATCCCAGGTATCAGTCTGGTGAATCTTCGCTGCACTCCCTCCATGGCAAGAACATCCTTCCTCAGATAAGGCGACCAAAACTGCACACAATACTCAAGGACAGTAAGAAAGTTACATCAACAAAACACTCGAGATGTCAAGGTAGGTATCATATTTTATTTATTACAATATTTGTGTTATTTAGTGGTAGAATATTCCAGAAAAAAATTAAACATTATTCTTTCTCCAAAATAAAATAGACCGATGACATGCACTCTGTACTCTTAAACCAAAATGTAAAAAAAAAGGCGTTAATTTTTAAAAAAACACTTTTCCACTTTCATTTTTAATGTCGACAAGACCCAAATATTATAAAGGCTGATTGTGCATTCTCCCGATACAGCTGTCGAAGGACATTAAGGTTAACGCACAGAGAGAGAGGATGATTATGAACCGCCCCCCCCGCCGAACCCCCCACCCACCCCCGGTTCTGTTCTCATACGAGGGGGTGCATGCGCTTACGGAGGGCTGACTGAACGAGGACAAGAGAGTGTTGGTGTTGGGGGTGGGGGGGGCGGTCGGTGAGAAAGCCGCGTGCGATGAATACTGTCCGACGGTAGGAGGCCAGCCAGCCTTGCAAGGATCGAAGATTTGCAAGCGCTGGGAAGGGATTGCAAAAAAAAAAAAGGGGGGCGGTGGGGGTCGGAGGAAAGGGTGGGAGACACACACACACACGCACGGAACACCAACAAAATTAAACACTTCCAGTCACTTAACAGAAACGATAAACAATTAAGAGGGGGGGAATTAAAAATGTACTTATGGCTACAAAAACGTATTAGCAAACAGCCGCTCTGCTGTGTTTTTTTTTAACCGTTATATTTCATGGTTTAATTAGCATGAAGATGCGATTATATAACCCTTTAAAATGTTCTTTTAACAGTTCTTTTCGGAAGCATTTCTGCAGCGCCTGGCGAGCAGCATTATTCTCTTCTGATTCCAGACTTGCAGCAAGTTCGGCAGTCTGTCTCTGTGTCTCTCTCTCTCTCTCTCTCTCTCACACAAACACACACACTCACGCCATTTGTCTTAAAATTATTGCATTTAAATATCGAAACAATCTCTGCCTGGACTGAAACGATCACTGCCTCGACCTGCTCGACGGGAGGATCCTTGCGGAATGACTTTCGGCAAAGTTCGGCACAACCCCCCCCACCCCCCCGGGTCCCTCCTAATTTAAAAACAAAATCCTTTTGCCGTACTGCTTAAAACACACGCGCGCACTTTTAAAAAACAAGACTCCTTCTTCTACGTCCTTTATCGTTCGATTAAAATCTGGCCAGAGGAGGGGAGGAAATAAAATTAAATTAGAAGCGATGCGTTACCGCCCAGGTGTTATAATACTTCGGGGTTACGAGCTCCTCTTTGCGATCTGACTTCTCCCGCCTTCTTCAAAGACCCGCGCCCTCGAATCGAGGGACGCACGGGGGGCGGGGGGGCTCCGATCGGCTTTAAACAAAAGAAAACCGACCAAAACCCATCGGCAAACTCCCGACAGGACCACCGAGAAATGTTATGCAGGAGGTAGTGACAATGGAACTTAAAACAAACAAAAAAATAATATTTATAATACTGTAATCATGTACAAAAAGTAGTCCTTCAACTTGTACATTTATACAGTTCTCGGTTCATTTGTCTCTCTTCAATAAACCCCCCCCACCTTACCACTCGCCGTCCCCCCAACCCCCACTCAACACAATAAACCCTCCTCCTTCTCCAAATAAACGGGTTACGGGACAGCGAAGTCTGCGAGCTCCTGCTCTACGCCAACGGGTCACCCATTTCATCATCCCCGCTCGCGGAGAGCAACTCTTTCTTTTCGTCCGTGCTGGTGAGTGAATTCCGACTGTTGTGCGCTCCCATGTACAGCGTGGCGTAGACAGGGTTGGTGAAGTTGGTGGGCTGTGGGGAGGGTGAGCGAGAGAAAGAGAGAGAGAGAGAAAAAGAGGGGTCAACGAACTGCATTCCACCACAAATGCTGCAACGCGCAAAAGAACGAACTCGCATTTCTCCAGCGCCTTTCACCACCTCAGGACGTCCCAAAGCGCTTCACAGCCAACGAAGTACTTTTTTTAAATAAAAGTGTGGTCACTGTTGTAATGTGGGAAACGCTGCAGCCAATTATGCGCACAGCAATGCTCCCACAAACAGCGATGTGATATATCACCAGGTAATCTGTTTTAAGTGCTCCCTCAGTGCCGTCCCTCCGACAATGTGGCGCTCCCTCTGTACCGCCCCTCCGACAGTGCGGCGCTCCCTCTGTACCGCCCCTCCGACAGTGCGGCACTCCCTCAGTGCTGCCCCCTCCGACAGTGCGGCGCTCCCTCTGTACCGTCTCTCCGACAGCGCGGCGCTCCCTCAGTACCGCCCCTCCGACAGTGCGGCGCTCCCGCAGTACCGCCCCTCCGACAGTGCGGCGCTCCCTCAGTACCGCCCCTCCGACAGTGCGGCGCTCCCTCAGTGCTGCCCTCTCTGACAGTGCGGCACTCCCTCAGTACCGCCCCTCCGACAGTGCGGCGCTCCCTCAGTACCGCCCCTCCGACAGTGTGGCGCTCCATCAGCACTGCACTGGGAGTGTCCCCCTGGATTTTGTGCCAGAGTCTCTGGAGTGGGGATTGAACCCACGAACTTCCGACTCGGGCGAGAAAGAGAGAGGGCTACCCGGTCTTGTGACGTTACCTTGTCCGGATCTAAAGCGAAGTCTGTATCCAGGAGTTCCCCGGCCCCATCATCTGGCTCAGCCTCGTACATGTTATACGTCGGGTTTCCAATCTCCACGTTCATCGTCCCGTTCGTCATGCGCTGGTGCTGAAATCCCTTCGCTCTGAAATGGAAACAGGAAAAAAAAATGAACACAGAGAATCCGGACGTCTAAAAAATGCACACGTGCAAAATACAGACACTTAGAGACGCCAGAATAACTGGCTCGGTCAAAATATACCAGAGGCACTCTGAAACCATGGACACTCGCATATCCCGGTCTTCAATGCACCAGTTACCTTTTACAACTTAAAACGCAGGGAGACGCAGCCAACATAAGACACAGGAGCCAGGAGGAGGCCATTCGGCCCCTCGAGCCTGCTCCGCCATTCAATGAGATCATGGCTGATCTTCGACCTCAACTCCACTCTCCCACCCGATCCCCATATCCCTCGATTCCCCTCGAGTCCAAAAATCTTATCACAGAATCCCCACAGTGCAGATAGAGGCCATTTCGGCCCATCGAGCCTGCACCGACACATATCCCACCCGATCCCCGTAACCCCTACACCGACACATATCCCACCCTATCCCTGTAACCCCACGTATTTAATCCCCCTAACACTAAGGGTCAATTTATCATAGCCAATCATCCTAACCCGCACATCTTTGGACTGTGGGAGGAAACCGGAGCACCCGGAGGAAACCCACGCAAACACGGGGAGAATGTGCAAACTCCACACAGACAGTCACCCGAGGCCGGATTCGAACCCGGGTCCCTGGCGCTGTGAGGCAACAGTGCTAACCACTATGCCACCGTGCTGCTCGATCTCAGCCTTGAATATACTCAACGACTGAGTCTCCACAGCCCTCTGGGGCAGAGAATTCCAAAGATTCACCGCCCTCTGAGTGAAGAAATTCCTCCTCATCTCAGTCCTAAATGGCCGACCCCTTATCCTGAGACTGTGACCCCTGGTTCTAGACTCTCCAGCCAGGGGGGAAACAGCCTCTCAGCATCTACCCTGTCAATCCCCCTCAGAATCTTGTATGTTTCAATGAGATCACCTCTCATTCTTCTAAACTCCAGAGTATCGGCCCATTCTACACAATCTCTCATCATAGGACAACCCTGCCATCCCAGGAATCAGTCTGGTGAACCTTCGTTGCACTCCCTCTATGGCAAGTATATCCTTCCTTAGATAAGGAGACCAGAACTGTGCACAGTACTCCAGGTGTGGTCTCACCAAGACCCTGTACAATTGGAGCAAGACTTCCTCACTCTTATACTCCAACCCCCTTGCAATAAAGGCCAACACACCATTTGCCTTCCGAATTGCTTGCTGCACCTGCATGTTAACTTTGTGATTCTGTTCTCCCTGACTAGTGGTGTCCCACCAGCTGTGCTGGGGGCCTCAACTATTCACGACATTCATTAATAATGGCCTTACACTAAACATCCGTAAGACAAAGGTCCTCCACCAACCTGCCCCCGCCACACAGTACTGCCCCCCCGATTATCAAAATCCACGACCAGGCCTTGGACAACGTGGACCACTTTGCATACCTCGGGAGCCTACTGTCAACAAGGGCAGATGTTGACGACGAAGTCCAACACCGCCTTCAGTGTGCCAGTGCAGCCTTCCGTCGCCTGAGGAAGAGAGTGTTTGAAGACCAGGACCTCAAACCTGGCACTAAGCTCATGGTCTACAGAGCAGCAGTGATACCCGCCCTGCTGTATCCCTCAGAGACATGGACCATGTACAGCAGGCACCTCGAAGCACTGGAGAGGTACCACCCACGCTGCCTCCGCAAGATCCTGCAAATCCATTGGCAGGATAGGCGCACCAACGTCAGTGTTCTCGCTCAGGCCAACATCCCCAGCATCGAAGCTTTGACCACGCTCGATCAGCTCCGATGGATGGGCCACATTGTCCGCATGCCCGATACGAGACTCCCAAAACAAGCGCTCTACTCGGAGCTCCGGCACAGCAAGAGAGCCCCAGGTGGGCAGAGGAAACGCTTCAAGGACACCCTCAAAGCCTCCTTGAAAAAGTGCAACATCCCCCACCGACATCTGGGAATCCCTGGCCCAAGACCGCATAAAGTGGAGGAGAAGCATCCGGGAAGGCGCCGAACACCTCGAGTCTCTTCGCCGGGAGCAAGCGGAAGCCAAGCGCAGGCAGTGCAAGGAGCGCACGTCAACCCAAGCACCCCACCCACCCGCCCCTTCAATCACCGTCTGCCCCACCTGTGACAGAGACTGTAGGTCCTGCATTGGACTCATCAGTCACCCGAGAACTCATTTTTAATGTGGAAGCAAGTCATCCTCGGTTCCGAGGGACTGCCTAAGAAGAAGTGATAGCGCAAGAGAGAGACATATATCCAAGTTCGCCGATAACACAAAGATTGGCGGCACAGTATATAGCTGTTACTTTCACCGATCACTGGCTGTTCCCCCTCGCAGTTTGCTTACACTCCCCCCCCCACGCCCCGCCCACGTCAAATTCCCACATTGGTGTTTGTGGGAGCTTGCTGTGTGCAAGTTGAACTGCCGCGTTTCCTACATTACAACAGTGAGTAAATTTCAAAAAGTACTTCATTGTCTGTGAAGGGCTTTGGGACGTCCTGAGGTGGTGAAAGGGGCCGGGGAAATGCGAGATCGATCTTTTCTTTAAGTTCTTTTAAAAATCTCTCTCGGGATGTGGGCGTCGCTGGCAAGGCCCAGCATTTATTGCCCATCCCTAGTCGCCCCTTGAGAAGGTGGTGGTGAGCCGCCTTCTTGAACCGCTGCAGTCCCGTGTGGTGAAGGTGCTCCCACAGCGCTGTCAGGGAGGGAGTTCCAGGATTTTGACCCAGCGATGATGAAGGATCGGCCGATATATTTCCAAGTCAGGATGGCGTGTGACTCGGAGGTGGAACTTGGAGGTGGTGGTGTTCCCGTGCGCCTGCTGCCCTTGTCCTTCTAGGTGGAAGAGGTCGCGGGTTTGGGAGGTGCTGCCGAAGAAGCCTTGGCGAGTTGCTACAGTGCATCTTGTCGATGGTACACACTGCAGCCACGGTGCGCCGGTGGTGGAGGGAGTGGATGTTTAAGGTGGTGGATGGGGTGCCCATCAGGCGGGCTGCTTTGTCCTGGATGGTGTCGAGCTTCTCGAGTGTTGTCGGAGCTGCACTCATCCAGGCAAGTGGAGAGTATTCCATCACACTCCTGGCTTGTGCCTTGTAGATGGTGGAAAGGCTTTGGGGAGTCGGGAGGTGAGACACTCACCGCAAAATACCCAGCCTCTGACCTGCTCTTGTTGCCACAGTATTTATGTGGCTGGTCCAGTTAAGTTTCTGGTCAATTGTGACCCTTCCAGAATGTTGATGGTGGGGGATTCGGCGATGGTAATGCCGTTGAACGTCAAGTGGGAGCTGGTTAGACTCTCTTGTCGGAGATAGTCATTGCCTGGCACTTGTGTGGTGTGAAGATACAACCAGCGATTGGGTCAAACGAGTTACTGATCGGGTCCCCACAGAAACCAACGTGGTCGCCTGTTTCCAGGGCTTTCAGATGGAACAATGCGGTCTGGCGCGAGGAGAAATCGGCAGATCTACCTACTGCACAAGCCGTGGGGAGAGGGGGAACATTGATAAAACTGTCAGCTTTAAAAACACTGTTACTTGCAGCTCGAAAAAGTGGAGGCGACTTTGCATTCAGGAAGAAATGTGACCTTTCCGACCCCTGTTTTTATTTGTATTCCAATCTGCACACCCTAAGCACCGTGCGAATAATAAATCTCATGCTTCACGACTCGGGAGTTCCGTGTCTGGAATAGAAAACACTCAAACTGTAATGGGTCTGATTTTAATCGCAGTTTGGTGTCTCTCATAGTTACGGGCTACATGGGCTGTGTAAAGTTTTGACCCGTGTAGATTGACAGCAAGATATAATCAGTGATCATTTCCATCGTTAGCTGTGGCTCAAGGGTAGCTCTCTCTCTCTCGCCTCAGTCTGTGGGTTCGAGTCTCAAGAGGCTTGAGCACGTAATCCTAGCCGGCACTGTCGGAGGGGCAGTACTGAGGGAGCGCCGGACTGTCGGAGGGGCGGTACCGAGGGAGCGCCGCACTGTCGGAGGGGCGGTACCGAGGGAGCGCCACACTGTCGGAGGGGCGGTACCGAGGGAGCGCCACACTGTCGGAGGGGCGGTACCGAGGGAGGCGCCACACTGTCGGAGGGGCGGTACTGAGGGGGCGCCCTACTGTCGGAGGGGCGGTACTGAGGGGGCGCCCTACTGTCGGAGGGGCGGTACTGAGGGGGCGCCCTACTGTCGGAGGGGCGGTACTGAGGGGGCGCCCTACTGTCGGAGGGGCAGTACTGAGGGGGCGCCCTACTGTCGGAGGGGCGGTACTGAGGGGGCGCCCTACTGTCGGAGGGGCGGTACTGAGGGGGCGCCCTACTGTCGGAGGGGCAGTACTGAGGGAGCGCCACACTGTCGGAGGGGCGGTACTGAGGGGGCGCCCTACTGTCGGAGGGGCGGTACTGAGGGGGCGCCCTACTGTCGGAGGGGCCGGTACTGAGGAAGTGCCGCACTGTCGGAGGGGCTGTCTTTCGGACGAGATGTTAAACCAAAGCCCCGTCTGCGCGCTCAGGTAGACGTAAAAGATCCCCCGACGCCGATCACTGGGAGAGGCAAAAATATGGCCTGGGTTCGTTCAAATTCCAGCCATTCCTTTCTGCGATCTGAGAACGTTCTAACCCACCGCTCTAGACCAGAGAACTCATCTCCAGAGATCTTGAATTGCTGTTTTGTTTGCTCACAATCACAGAGGTTTGAAGGAGACACAATCTCCGACTGTCAACCTGCAGACTGGGGGTGGGAAGAAAGTCAGCTGTGCCGTCGCGAGTCAGGGGTAAGGAGGAGGAATCCGGCGCACAGTGGGAGTCACGTGAGGTCAACCGTCAAGCCTTTTTCTTTTTTTTAATTCACTCACAGAATTGTCAAGGCCAGCATTTATTGCCCGTCCACGAATTGCCCTAGAGAAGGTCAGTGGTGGTGAACCACTGCAGTCCGTGTGGTGAAGGTGCTCCCACAGCGCTGTTAGGGAGGCAGTTCCAGGATTTTGACCCAGCGACGATGAAGGAACGGCCGATATATTTCCAAGTCGGGATGGTGTGTGTGACTTGGAGGGGAACTTGGAGGTGGTGGTGTTCCCATGCGCCTGCTGCCCTTGTCCTTCTAGGCGGTAGAGATCGCAGGTTTGGGAGGTGCTGCCGAAGAAGCCTTGGCGAGTTGCTGCAGTGCATCTTGTAGATGGTACACACTGCAGCCACGGTGCGCCGGTGGTGTGGATGGGGTGCCGATCAAGCGGGCTGCTTTGTCCTGGATGGTGTCGAGCTTGTCGAGTGTTGTTGGAGCTGCACTCATCCAGGCAAGTGGAGAGTATTCCAGCACACTCCTGACTCGTGCCTTTTGATGATGGAAAGGCTTTGGGGAGTCAGGAGGCGAGACACTCGCCGCAGAATACCCAGCCTCCATTCATTGGCCATAAAAACGACATTTGGAAATACAATGAACCTCAGGCAAAGGCACATAATTATGGTGTGGCATTTCGTTAGATCACTAAAACCTGCACCGAGGCAACCGCCCCATTAATGTTCCTCTGTACACAGATATCCTCCACGGATACATCAAAGATGTTCGTGTCTCTGCATTTAATAAGGCCATTAAAAAAATCCAAATCAAGCACTGGGGTTCATTTCGAGAGGGATAGAATTTAAAACCAGAGCGCTTTTGCTGAACTTGTATCGTACCTTGGTTAGACCACACTTGGAGCACTGTGCACAGTTCTGGTCTCCATATACCTTGGTTAGACCACACTGGGAGCACTGTGCACAGTTCTGGTCTCCGTATACCTTGGTTAGACCACACTTGGAGCACGGTGCACAGTTCTGGTCTCCCTATACCTTGGTTAGACCACACTTGGAGCATTGTGCACAGTTCTGGTCTCTGTATACCTTGGTTAGACCACACTTGGAGCACTGTGCACAGTTCTGGTCTCCATATACCTTGGTTAGACCACACCTGGAGCACTGTGCACAGCTCTGGTCTCCGTATACCTTGGTTAGACCACACTTGGAGCACTGTGCACAGCTCTGGTCTCCATATACCTTGGTTAGACCACACTTGGAGCACTGTGCAGTTCTGGTCTCCGTATACCTTGGTTAGACCACACTTGGAGCACTGTGCACAGTTCTGGTCTCCATATACCTTGGTTAGACCACACTTGGAGCACCATGCACAGTTCTGGTCTCCATATTACACAAAGAGAGGCACTGGAGAAGGTGCATAAAGAAAGATTTACAAGGATGATACCAGAACTGATATGGTTACAACCATCAGGAAAGACTGAACAGGTTGTGGCCTCTTTTCTCTGAGGGGGTGACCTGATAAAGGTCTTCAAAAATTATGATAGGGGGTTCGATAGAGTAGACGTAGAGAAGATGTTTCCACTTGTGGGGGAGACCAGAACTTTCTAGAGTCATAGAGTTTTACAGCACAGAAAGAGGCCCTTCGGCCCATCGTGTCTGCGCCGCCCATCCATCCCTGTCCAGTCTAATCCCATTTTCCAGCACTTGGTCCATAGCCTTGTATGCAATGGCATTTCAAGTGCTCATCCAAATGCTTCTTGAATGTTGTGAGGGTTCCTGCCTCTACCACCCTTTCAGGCAGTGAGTTCCAGATTCCAACCACCCTCTGGGTGAAAAAGTTCCTCCTCAAATCCCCTCTAAACCTCCTGCCCCTTACCCTGAATCTATGCCCCCTTGTTATTGACCCCCCTACTAAGGGGAAAAGTTCCTCTTTATCTACCCTATCTATGCCCCTCATCATTTTGTGCACCTCAATCAGGTCCCCCCTCAGCCTTCTTTGCTCCAAGGAAAACAACCCCAGCCTGTCCAGCCTCTCTTCATAGCTGAGGCGCTCCATCCCAGGTAACATCCTGGTGAATCTTCTCTGCACCCCCTCCAAAGCAATCACATCCTTCCTATAGTGAGGCGACCAGAACTGCACACAGTACTCCAGCTGTGGCCTCACCAGCATTTTGTACAGCTCCATCATAACCCCCCTGCTCTTATATTCTATGCCTCGGCTAATGAAGGAAAGTATCCCATATGCCTTTTTAAGCACCTTATCTACCTGTTCCGCTGCCTTCAGGGATCTATGTACATGTACACCAAGGTCCCTCTGACCCTCTGTACTTCCTAGGGTCCTACCACTCATTGTGTATTCCCTTGCCTTATTTGTCCGTCCAAAATGCATCACCTCGCACTTTTCAGGGTTAAATTCCATTTGCCACTTTTCCGCCCATCTGACCAACCCGTTTATATCGTCCTGTAGCCTGAGGCTTTCCTCCTCGCAATTTACCACCCCACCAATTTTCGTGTCATCTGCGAACTTACTGATCATACCTTTTACATTCTCATCCAAATCATTTATGTAGATCACAAACAACAAGGGACCCAGCACCGATCCCCGAGGTACCCCACTGGACACAGGCTTCCAGTCACAAAAGCAACCTTCGACCATCACCCTCTGCCTCCTGCCACTCAGCCAGTTTAGGATCCAACGCGCCAAGGCACCCTGGATCCCATGGGTTCTTACCTTCTTGACCAGTCTCCTATGCGGGACTGTGTCAAAAACTTGGGGGCCTTAAATATAAGATAGTCGCTAATAAACCCAATAGGGAATTCAGGAGAACTCGCTACCACAGGGAGTGGTTGAGGTGAATAGCACAGATGCATTGAAGGGGGAAGCTGGATAAACACACAAGAGGGAGGGGATAGGAATAGAAGGATAGGGTGATAGGGGGAGATGGAGTAGGGGTGGGAGGAGGCTCGCGTGGAGCAGAAACCCCGGCAGGGACCAGTTGGGCCGAATGGCCTGTCTCTGTGCCGAGAGCTCCGATGTAATTCATTAACACTTACCCACGGGTTCTTCTTTTAAACCAAAATATGCCACCAATAGCCAGGAGGATCAGAAGGATGAGGATAATAATTGGTGCAATTATCGATGCGGTTTCTGGAATGGAGAGAGATAAATTGAGGAAAAAAATGTTAATAAGTTCGGGAGACACACACTATGAACAATATTAATAATTATTCCATCACAGAAAAGAACAGCCAAGGAGGCCATTCGGCCCATCGAGTCAGTCCCACTCCTCGCCCCACTCTTTCCCCATATCCCTGCAATTTTTTCACCTTCATGTCTTTATCCAATTCCCTTTTGAAGGCTACTATTAAATCTGTTTCCACCGCCCTCTCAAGCAGCGCGTTCCAAATCCTGACCACTCGCTGCGTAAGAAAGATTTTCCTCCCGTCACCTCTGGTCCTTTTGCCAATTGCATTCAACTGTGCCCTCTGGTTAGTGACCCTTCAGCCATTCACCCAACGATTTCTCTTTATTTAATCTGCCTAAACCCCTCATGATTTTGAACACCTCGATCAAATCTCCTCTCCACCTTCTCTGCTCCAGGGAGAACAACCCCAGCTTCTCCAGTCTAACAACCTAAGAATTAGGAGCAGGAGGAGGCTGTTCAGCCCCCTCGAGCCCTGTTACATTAGGAACAGGAGGAGGCCGTTCAGCCCCCCTCGAGCCTGTTACATTAGGAACAGGAGGAGACCATTCAGCCTCCCCTCGAGCCTGTTACATTAGGAACAGGAGGAGGCCATTCAGCCCCCCTCGAGCCTGTTACATTAGGAACAGGAGGAGACCATTCAGCCCCCCTCGAGCCCTGTTACATTAGGGACAGGAGGAGGCCATTCAGCCCCTCGAGCCTGTTACATTAGGAACAGGAGGAGGCCATTCAGCCCCTCGAGCCTGTTACATTAGGAACAGGAGGAGGCCATTCAGCCCCTCGAGCCTGTTACATTAGGAACAGGAGGAGGCCATTCAGCCTCCCCTCGAGCCTGTTACATTAGGAACAGGAGGAGGCCATTCAGCCCCTTGAGCCTGTTACATTAGGAACAGGAGGAGGCCATTCAGCCCCCTTCAAGCCTGTTACATTAGGAACAGGAGGAGGCCATTCGCCCCCCCCTCGAGCCTATTACATTAGGAACAGGAGGAGGCCATTCAGCCCCTCGAGCCTGTTACATTAGGAACAGGAGGAGGCCATTCAGCCCCCCTCGAGCCTGTTACATTAGGAACAGGAGGAGGCCATTCAGTCCCCTCGAGCCTGTTACATTAGGAACAGGAGGAGGCCATTCAGCCCCCCTCGAGCCTGTTACATTAGGAACAGGAGGAGGCCATTCAGTCCCCTCGAGCCTGTTACATTAGGAACAGGAGGAGGTCATTCAGCCCCTCGAGCCTGTTACATTAGGAACAGGAGGAGGCCATTCAGCCCCTCGAGCCTGTTACATTAGGAACAGGAGGAGGCCATTCAGCCCCCCTCGAGCCTGTTACATTAGGAACAGGAGGAGGCCATTCAGCCTCCCCTCGAGCCTGTTACTTTAGGAGCAGGGGGAGGCCATTCGGCCCCATTGAGCCTGTTACATTAGGAACAGGAGGAGGCCATTCGCCCCCCCCCTCGGGCCTATTACATTAGGAACAGGAGGAGGCCATTCAGCCTCACCTCGAGCCTGTTACATTAGGAACAGGAGGAGGCCATTCAGCCCCCCTCGAGCCTGTTACTTTAGGAACAGGAGGAGGCCATTCGGCCCCCTTCGAGCCTGCTCCGCCATTCAATAAATCATGGCTAATCTTTGACCTCAACTCCACTTTCCTGCCCGATCCCCACATCCCAGAAGGACACGTAACTGTAATCCCTCATCACTGGAACCATTCCAAGTAAATCTCTTCTGTACCCTCTCCAGAGCCTGCACGTGCTTCCTGAAGTGTTACCCTTAATTCCCTTACTCGATATAAATCAAATCGAGCTCAGTTTTGAAAGCTCCAATTGACCCCCAGCCTCGACAGCTTTTTGGGGGGGGGGGGGGGGGGGGGGAAGAGTTCCAGATTTCCACCAGCCTTTGTGTGAAGAAGTGTTTCCTGACATCACCCCTGAACGGCCTGGCTCTAATTTTAAGGTTCTGCCCCCTCTTGTTCTGGACTCCCCCCACCAGAGGAAATAGTCTCCCTCTATCGAATCCTTTAATCATCTTAAACACCTCGATTAAATCCCCCCTTAATCTCATACTCGAGGGAACACAAGCCTAGTCTGTGCAACCTGTCCTCGTGATTTAACCCCTTCCAGCCCCCGGGGAATCATTCTGGTGAATGTGCTGCTCCCCCCTCCAAGGACAATATATCCTTCTTGAGGGGTGGGGCCCGGAACTGAACGTGATCACCCCGGACGGGGTTCCGACCAGAGCTTTATATAAACCGTAGCATAACTTCCACTTTGGAATAAAGGGGTCTTTTTCCGAGTGACAGGCAGTGACTAGTGGGGTACCACAGGGATCGGTCCTAGGACCCCAGCTGTTCACAATATATAGTAATGATCTAGATGAGGGAACTTGATGTAATGTCTCCAAGTTTGCAGACGACACAAAGCTGGGTGGGCGTGTGTGCTATGAGGAGGATGCCGAGAAACTCCAGTATGATTTGGACAGGTTGGGTGATTATACTGCATCTGCCCAATGTGGATAAATGCGAGGTTATCCACTTTGGTGGCAAAAAAACAGGAAGGCAGATTATCTGAACGGCAATAGATTGGGAGGAGGGGAAGTGCAACGAGACCTGGGTGTCCTTGTGCACCAGTCGCTGAAGGTAAGCATGCAGGTGCAGCAGGCGGTTAAGCAGGCAAATGGTATGTTGGCCTTCCGTAGCGAGAGGGTTTGAGTACAGGAACAAGGATGTCTTGCTGCAGTTGTACAGGGCCTTGGTGAGGCCACACCTTGAGTATTGTGTGCAGTTTTGGTCGCCTTATCTGAGGATGTTCTTGCCATGGAGGGAGTGCAGCGAAGATTCACCAGGCTGATACCTGGGATGGCAGGAATGACGTATGAGGAGAGATTGGGTCGATTGGGCTTGTACTCGCTAGAGTTTAGAAGAATGAGAGGGGATCTCATTGAAACTTATAAAATTCTAACAGGACTAGACAGACCAGATGCAGGAAGGATGTTCCCGATGGCCGGGGAGTCCAGAACCAGGGGTCACAGTCTAAGGATAAGGGGTAAGCCATTTAGGACAGAGATGAGGAGGAATTTCTTCACCCAGAGAGTGGTGAACCTGTGGAATTCTCTACCACACAAGGCAGTGGAGGCCAATTCATTAAATATATTCAAGAAGGAGTTAGATATATTTCTTAAAGCGAAAGGGATCAAGGGATATGGGGAGAAGGCAGGGACAGGGGACTGAATTTGGATATTAGCCATGATCTCATTAAATGGCGGAGCAGGCTTGAGGGGCCGAATGGCCTACTCCTGCTCCTATCTTCTATGTTTCTATGTTTAGCCCCCGGGGTATCATTCTGGTGAATCTGTGCTGCTCCTCCTCCTCCAATATATCCTTCCGGAGGTGCGGGGCCCAGAACTGAACACAGTCGCTCCAGACGGGGGTCTGACCAGAGCTTTATATAAACCGTAGCGTCATTTCCAACCCCTTTGTACTCCAGCCCCTCCAGATAAAGGCCAACATTCCATTAGCCTTGTTTGATGACCTTTTGCAGGAAGCCCCTCAAGCTCTCCGGTCCTCTGATTTATCGTTCTTTGATCCATGTCCGCACACTTCCCCACACTGAACTCCACCCGCCACGGTTCTGCTCCGCTGCGGCCAGCTGGCAAAAATCTACCCCTTCTGTTAGCTTGACGATCACACTGTGAACGCAAGTGACCCACCTCCCGACTCCCCACAGCCTTGCCACCGTCTACAGGGCACAAGTCGAGGAGCGTGACGGAACGCTCTCCGCTTGCCCGGATGAGTTGCAGCTCCGACAACACTCGAGAAGCTCGACAGCATCCGGGACAAAAAGCAGCCCCGCTTGATGGGCTCCCCATCCACCACCTTAAACATTCACTCCCTCCACCACCGGCGCACCGTGGCTGCAGTGTGTACCATCTACAAGATGCACTGCAGCAACTCTCCAAGGCTTCTTCGGCAGCACCTCCCAAACCCGCCACCTCTTCCACCTAGAAGGACAAGGGCAGCAGGCGCATGGGAACACCACCACCTACAAGTTCCACCTCCGAGTCACACACCATCCCGACTTGGAAATATATCGGCCGTTCCTTCATCGTCGCTGGGTCAAAATCCTGGGACTCCCTCCCTAACCGCTGTGGGAGCACCTTCACCACACGGGACTGCAGTGGTTCAAGAAGGCGGCTCACCACCACCTTCTCAAGGGGCGACTAGGGGACGGGCAATTGTCAGCGACGCCCCCATCCCGAGTGAATAAATTCAGTAAATGGAGAAAGCAATACGTACTTCCGCCCATGGCAGCCTGCGATTCTAACAGGTTGCACTGTGGTCCTGTCCAACCAGCAACACACCTGGAAAAAAAAGAACGAACTGGTATTTAATCAGGAACTTTCACCACCTCAGGACGGCCCAAAGCGCTTCACAGCCAATGAAGTACTTTTTGAAGGGTGGTCACTGTTGTAATGTAGGAAACGCGGCAGCCAATTTGCGTACAGCAAACTCCCACAAACAGCAACGTGATCATGGCCAGATCGTCTGTTTTATTGATGTTGATGATTAAGGGATAATAATTGGCCCCAGGACACCGGGGAGAACTCTCCCTCTGCTCTTCCTCAAAATAGTGGCCGAGGGATCTTTTACCGCCACCTGAGGGGGCAGATGAAGCCTCGGTTAAACGTCTCATCTGAAAGACGGCACCTCGAGCCTGTTACACAGCAACAGGAGGAGGTCATTCAGCCCCCTCGAGCCTGTTACACAGCAACAGGAGGAGGCCATTCAGCCCCCTCGAGCCTGTTACACAGCAACAGGAGGAGGTCATTCAGCCCCCTCGAGCCTGTTACATTAGGAACAGGAGGAGGCCATTCAGCCCCCCTCGAGCCTGTTACATTAGGAACAGGAGGAGGCCATTCAGTCCCCCTCGAGCCTGTTACATTAGGAACAGGAGGAGGCCATTCAGCCCCCCTCGAGCCTGTTACATTAGGAACAGGAGGAGGCCATTCAGTCCCCCTCGAGCCCGTTACATTAGGAACAGGAGGAGGCCATTCAGCCCCCCTCGAGCCTGTTACATTAGGAACAGGAGGAGGCCATTCAGTCCCCCTCGAACCTGTTACATTAGGAACAGGAGGAAGCCATTCAGCCCCTCGAGCCTGTTACATTAGGAACAGGAGGAGGCCATTCAGTCCCCCTCGAACCTGTTACATTAGGAACAGGAGGATGCCATTCAGCCCCTCGAGCCTGTTACACATGTCAAACGCATTAAATTCCGAAATTATGCTCACCTGCACTCCGGTAACTCTGTCCTCTCATTTATCTCACAGACGGCATTATTCTGGCAGTAATCGGCACAGGTCAGGCAGCTCGGTCCGATTTTGCCATCGGTACAACTGTGGATACAAGGCGGGGGAGATAAAGAAAAACCAAGTTACATTCTTGCTGGTGATGCAAAGCTGGGTGGGAAAGTAAGCTGTGAGGAGGCTGCAAAGGGATGTGGACAGGTCAAGTGAAACATAGAGGATAGGAGCTGGGGTAGGCCATTCGGCCCCTCGAGCCTGCTCCGCCATTTAATGAGATCATGGCTGATCATCCAAATTCAGTACCCTGTCCCTGCTTTCTCCCCATATCCCTTTAGCCTTAGGAAATATATCTAACTCCTTCTTGAATATATTTAATGAATTGGCCTCAACTGCCTTGTGTGGTAGAGAATCCCACAGGTTCACCACTCTCTGGGTGAAGAAATTCCTCCTCATCTCAGTCCTAAATGGCTTACCCCTTATCTTTAGGCTGTGACCCCTGGTTCTGGACTCCCCCCGCCATCGGGAACATCCTTCCTGCATCTAGTCTGTCTAGTCCTGTTAGAATTTTATAAGTGTCAGTGAGATCCCCTCTCATTCTTCTAAACTCCAGCGAATACAAGCCTAATCGACCCAATCTCTCCTCATACGTCATTCCTGCCATCCCAGGTATCAGCCTGGTGAATCTTCGCTGCACTCCCTCCATGGCAAGAACATCCTTCCTCAGATAAGGCGACCAAAACTGCACACAATACTCAAGGTGTGGTCTCACCAAGGCCCTGTACAACTGCAGCAAGACATCCTTGCTCCTGTACTCGAATCCTCTCGCTATGAAGGGCCAACATACCATTTGCCTCCTTAACCGCCTGCTGCACCTGCATTTAACGGGGAAGCTTGATCAGCACGAGGGTAGAAAGGAATAGAAGGATATGGAGATAGGGTGGGGTGGAGTAGGGGTGGGAGGAGGCTCAGATGGAGCGTAAGCCCCGGCACGGAGCAGGTGGGCCTTGAAGATAAGGGGTAAGCCATTTAGGACTGAGATGAGGAGGAATTTCTTCACCCAGAGAGTGGTGAACCTGTGGAATTCTCTGCCACAGAAGGCGGTGGAGGCCAATTCATTAAATATATTCAAGAAGGAGTTAGATATATTTCTTAAGGCTAAAGGGATCAAGGGATATGGGGAGAAGGCAGGGACCGGGTACTGAATTTGGATGATCAGCCATGATCTCATTAAATGGCGGAGTGGGCTCGAGGGGCCGAATGGCCTACTCCTGCTCCTAGCTTCCACATTGAAAAGCGGAGGTGCAAAATTCGACATCTCTCGAGATGGCATTCAGCTGTACGAGAAGGTCCATCACAGCTTCTCGGGGGGAACTGTGGAGGGGGTCAATGAAGGCAGCCTTGCCGATATCGGGGAGCGGGCAGGAAATCGGACATGAGTCCAGGCTTGGATCGGTCATGGTCCTTTGGGTGGCGGAGCGGGCCCAGGGGCCGTGTAGCCTGGTCCTGCTCCGACTTCTTGTGTTCTAATTCTGTGTTAGATTTCAGGAGATGGTTCTATTCACAGGGATTAGTGGAGACCTCGGGAACAGGCTGCCAGCTAGGAGTCCTTCAAGAGTAAATTGGGCCTGTTCCTGGCTGGGGTGGAGATCACCTCTTACAGAAGGTAAGTACTGCAGGAAATACAGGGACAGAGTGATCTCCTGGACGAATTTCGATCGCCTAGATGGATCGGAGAGGAATTTCCCAGATTTTTTCTCCCAAATTGGCCATTGGGTTTTTTATCTGGTTTTTCGCCTCTCCCGGGAGATCACATGGGTTCGGGTGGGATGGAGAGTGAAAGTAGATTTGAGGTTAGGGTCAGATCAGCCATGATCTTATTGAATGGCGGAGCGGGCTTGAAGGGCCGATTGGCCTACTCCTGCTCCTATTTCTTATGTTCTTGTATCGGGGAGAAATATATATATTTTTTAAAAAGCGGCACATCAGGGCGAAAGCTAGACTTACTTGCACACCACACTGCCGCTGCTCTGGACGCTGCAAGGGCCGCCCTTGCAGCGATCGCACTTGTCCGTCTCACACCGGCTTCCCTCGTACTTGGCGGTGCACACGCACTCCTTGACGTTGTCCTCGGTCAGCCGGCACTTCCCAGAGTTCAGGCAGTAATCGTCACACCTACCTGGAACCAGGAGAGGGAGGGAACGTCGGAGGGAATCAGGCAAGACACAAAAACGGCGCAAGGAGCAATCGACAAAACAAGCACTGTCGGAGGGGCGGTGCCGAGGGAGCGCCGCACTGTCGGAGGGGCGGTACTGAGGGAGCGCCGCACTGTCGGAGGGCTGCACTGTCGGAGGGGCGGTACCGAGGGAGCGCCGCACTGTCGGAGGGGCGGTGCTGAGGGAGCGCCGCACTGTCGGTGGGGCGGTACTGAGGGAGCGCCGCACTGTCGGAGGGCTGCACTGTCGGAGGGGCGGTACCGAGGGAGCGCCGCACTGTCGGAAGGGCGGTGCTGAGGGAGCGCCGCACTGTCGGAGGGGCGGTGCTGAGGGAGCGCTGCACTGTCGGTGGGGCGGTACTGAGGGAGCGCCGCACCGTCGGAGGGGCAGTACCGAGGGAGCGCCGCACTGAGGGAGCGCCGCACTGTCGGAGGGGCGGTACTGAGGGAGCGCCGCACTGTCGGAGGGGCGGTACTGAGGGAGCGCCGCACTGTCGGAGGGGCGGTACTGAGGGAGCGCCGCACTGTCGGAGCGGCGGTACTGAGGGAGCGCCGCACTGTCGGAGGGGCGGTACTGAGGGAGCGCCGCACTGTCGGAGGGGCGGTGCTGAGGGAGCGCCGCACTGTCGGAGGGCCGCACTGTCAGAGGGGTAGTACCGAGGGAGCGCCGCACTGTCGGAGGGGCGGTACTGAGGGAGCGCCGCACTGTCGGAGGGGCGGTGCTGAGGGAGCGCCGCACTGTCGGAGCGGCGGTACTGAGGGAGCGCCGCACTGTCGGAGGGGCGGTACTGAGGGAGCGCCGCACTGTCGGAGGGGCGGTGCTGAGGGAGCGCCGCACTGTCGGAGGGCCGCACTGTCAGAGGGGTAGTACCGAGGGAGCGCCGCACTGTCGGAGGGGCGGTACTGAGGGAGCGCCGCACTGTCGGAGGGGCGGTGCTGAGGGAGCGCCGCACTGTCGGAGGGCCGCACTGTCAGAGGGGTAGTACCGAGGGAGCGCCGCACTGTCGGAGGGGCGGTACTGAGGGAGCGCCGCACTGTCGGAGGGGCGGTGCTGAGGGAGCGCCGCACTGTCGGAGGGCCGCACTGTCAGAGGGGTAGTACCGAGGGAGCGCCGCACTGTCGGAGTGCCGCACTGTCGGAGGGGCGGTACTGAGGGAGCGCCGCACTGTCGGAGGGGCGGTGCTGAGGGAGCGCCGCACTGTCGGAGGGGCGGTGCTGAGGGAGCGCCGCACTGTCGGAGGGGCAGTACTGAGGGAGCGCTGCTGCGTTTCCTACATTACAACAGCGACGACACTTCAAAAAGTACTTCAATAGCTGTGAAACGCTTTGGGAGGTCCCGAAAGGCACCGCAGAAATGCGAGACTCACTTTCAATTTCCCTATCTGCAGTCCTCTCATCTTTCAGGTGCCTGGAGGAAGATTCCTTTCGCGAGAGGTTGTAATATCCCGTTTCGTTTTGGCGTTAAGTTCATTAGCGGACACGCTTTGGACAGTGGGGGCACGGGTTTTACCGATCGCGGCTGCACACACATCGCAAGAGGGAAATGTCAAACCTCCTGCGGCATCAATTATAGCGTTGAAATGTTTTGTTAGCGCTGTGATTACTCAGTCATTACGACTCCCCACAAGGGACTGGAGCATGCTCATCAGCCCAGTATGCAACATCTTCCTCTATAATGCTTCGTTAAGCCATTAAAATTCGACATCGGTTTTTTTTCCCACAGCTGGCTCCAAGCAAATCTGATTACTAGATAGCCGAGCTGTGGCATTCTCTGTCAGTCGTGGCTCAGTGGGCAGCACTCTCTCTCTCGCTCGCTCTCGCCTTGGAGTCAGAAGGTTGTGGGTTCGAGCCCCCACTCCAAAGACCTGGGCATAAAACCTCGGCCGACACTCCAATGAGTTGAATTTCTCTGGCCCCTTTCCCCACCTCGGGACGTCCCAAAGCGCTTCACAGCCAATGAAGATTTTTCTGAAGTGTGGTCGCTGTTGTAATGTAGGAATTGAGGCAGAGAAATCTCCCCTGCTCTGCTTCCCATTGTGGCTGCCATTTACATCCACCCGAGCGGGCAGACGGGACCTCGGTTTAACGCCTCATCCGAAAGACGACGCGTGCGCACAGTGACACCGACACACGCACGCAGCCACAGAGACACACGCACTCAGCCAGAGAGAGAGATACACACACTCAGCCAGAGGGACACACACAGACAGAGAAACACAGAGAGAGAGAGAGACACACAGAGAGAGAGAGAGAGAGAGACAGAGAGACACACACACAGAGAGACACACACACACACAGAGAGACACACACACAGACAGAGAGACACACACACAGACAGAGAGACACACACACAGACAGAGAGACACACACACAGACAGAGAGACACACACAGACAGAGAGACACACACAGACAGAGAGACACACACACAGACAGAGAGACACAGAGAGAGACACACACAGAGAGAGACACACACAGAGAGAGACACACACACAGAGAGAGACACACACACAGAGAGAGACACACACACACAGACAGAGAGACACACACACAGACAGAGAGACACACACAGAGAGACACACACACAGACAGACACACACACAGAGAGACACACACACAGAGAGACACACACACAGAGAGACACACACACAGACAGAGAGACACACACAGACAGAGAGACACACACACAGAGAGACACACACACAGACAGAGAGACACACACACAGACAGAGACACACACACAGACAGAGAGACACACACACAGACAGAGAGACACACACACAGACAGAGAGACACACACACAGACAGAGAGACACACACACAGACAGAGAGACACACACACAGACAGAGAGACACACACACAGACAGAGAGACACACACACAGACAGAGAGACACACACACAGACAGAGAGACACACACACAGACAGAGAGACACACACACAGACAGAGAGACACACACACAGACAGAGAGACACACACACAGACAGAGAGACACACACACAGACAGAGAGACACACACACAGACAGAGAGACACACACACAGACAGAGAGACACACACACAGACAGAGAGACACACACACAGACAGAGAGACACACACACAGACAGAGAGACACACACACAGACAGAGAGACACACACACAGACAGAGAGACACACACACAGACAGAGAGACACACACACAGACAGAGAGACACACACACAGACAGAGAGACACACACACAGACAGAGAGACACACACACAGACAGAGAGACACACACACAGACAGAGACAGAGAGACACACACACAGAGACACAGACAGACACACACACAGAGACACAGACAGACACACACACAGACAGACACAGAAACACAGACTCAGACAGATTGATGTGGTTTTACGTACGGTATTGACACCTCTCGCCATCAATGCCGGCAGGGCAGCGGCAGTTCGGCTGATTGCCAGAGTTTACAGTGCAGGGAGCGCTGTTTTTGCAGTAACCGTCGCACACTTTCTTCCGGCAGTTGGACCCCGTGAATCCGTTCGGACATCGACAGGTGGGCATTCCTAACGGAGGAAACACGGAGCCGGTAACTATAGCTAGCAATCAACCCACGCCCTTCAAACCGAGGCTGCGTTAACCGCACCGAGCTGCAAATTCAGTTCCCCCACCTCCGCCACTCAATTGTCCCCCCCATCTCTTCTGAAGGTGTCAATTGTTGGGTAACAGTTTCAACATGTGCTACCAAACCAACATGGACTCTGCTGATAGTGTGTGTGTGAGTGAGTGAGTGAGAGTGTGCGCGCATGAGAGTGAGTGAGAGTGCGCGCAAGAGACAGAGAGAGTGTGCGTGCGCGAGAGTGAGCGCGAGTGTGTGTGTGCGCGAGAGTGAGCGCAAGAGACAGTGAGAGTGTGTGCGAGAGTGTGCGCACGAGAGCGAGCGCAAGAGACAGTGAGAGTGCGTGCGAGAGTGTGCCCACGAGAGTGAGCGCGAGAGTGTGAGCGCAAGAGACAGTGAGAGTGTGCGCGAGAGCGAGTGTGCGCAAAAGACAGAGTGTGTGTGCGCAAGAGACAGTGAGAGTGTGCGCACGAGAGTGAGCGCAAGAGACAGTGAGAGTGTGTGCACGAGAGTGAGCGCAAGAGACAGAGTGTACGCACGAGAGTGAGCGCAAGAGACAGTGAGAGTGTGCGCGCAAGTGTGTGTGAGAGTGTGCGCATGAGACAGTGAGGTGTGCGCGCGCGCGAGAGTATGGAGAGTGTGAGGGCATGCGCGGGAGTGTGAGTGCGTGTGCGAGAGTGAGTGTGAGAGTATGCGCAAGAGTGCGACGAGTGCAAAGAGTGTGCGAGAGTGCGCGCAAGCGAGAGTATGAGTGTGTGCGTGAGAGTGCAACGACTGCGCAGTGTGTGCGCGAGTGTGCACGTGCGCGAGAGTGTGCGCGCACGCGAGAGAGAGAGTGTGAGCGTGAGTAAGGCAAGTATGATTCTATGATAAGTAGAAGAGCAGACCTAATGGGGAAGCTGTGCAGGTCCCTCCGTTCTGGCAGTAGTCCCTGCACTGGTCTGTTTCACACTTCTCTCCAGTATAGCGTGGCTGACACTTGCACTTCGCCTGGCTCCGCTCGTTCAGGAAGCAGCTGCCTCCGTTCAGGCACTGCAACGTACACGTACTGACAGTAGGCGCTGCAAGGAAATGGGGGGGGGAAATATAGGTCAGTTCGGACGAGTCTTGTAACCTCCTCCAGCCCCTACAACCCTCCCTATCTCTGTAACCTCCTCCAGCCGCTACAACCCTCCCTATCTCTGTAACCTCCTCCAGCCCCTACAACCCTCCCTATCTCTGTAACCTCCTCCAGCCCCCTACAACCCTCCCTATCTCTGTAACCTCCTCCAGCCCCTACAACCCTCCCTATCTCTGTAACCTCCTCCAGCCCCTACAACCCTCCCTATCTCTGTAACCTCCTCCAGCCCCCACAACCCTCCCTATCTCTGTAACCTCCTCCAGCCGCTACAACCCTCCCTATCTCTGTAACCTCCTCCAGCCCTACAAACCTCCGAGATCTCTGCGCTCCTCCAATTCTGGCCTTTTGCGCACCCACCCCGATTTCCATCACTCCACCATTGGCGGCCGTGCCTTCAGCCGCCTGGTCCCTAAGCTCTGGAATTCCCTCCCTAAACCTCTCTCTCTCTTCCCCCCTCCTTTAAGACGCTCCTTAAAACCTAACTCGTTGACCAAGCCTTTGGTCACCTGTCCTAATATCTCCTTGTATGGCTCGGGGTCAGATTTTGTTTGATAATCGCTCCTGTGAAGCACCTTGGGATGTTTTACTACATTAAAGGCCTCTAGAAATGCGACTAGTGCTTGTCGATTTCAATCCGGTTTGTGCTGACTCGCGCACAACCTGAACGCAATTAGAATCACAGAAATTTACGGTACAGAGGGAGGCCATTCGGCCCATCTTGTCCGTGCTGGCCAACAAAGGGCTATCCAGTCTAATCCCACTCTCCAGCTCTCGGTCCGTAGCCCCGTAGGTTACGGCGCTTCAAGCGCACATCCAAGTAATTTTTAAGTGTGATGAGGGTCTCTGCCTCTACCAGCCTTTCAGGCAGTGAGTTCCAGACCCCCACCACCCTCTGGGCGAAATAAATTCTCCTCAACTCCCCTCTAATCCTTCTCCCAATTACTTTAAATCTATACCCCCTGGGCAGTGAAAAGCACACACCGACTCCAGCTCATCCGTCAAGTGAAGGCAGGAATCAATTCTGAAGAGTATTTTTATATATATAAATAAAATTGTCAATAGTGAGAATGTCCATGCTGGGGAATGGGAACACGCTCCCAACTCACCCAGAGTCGGAAGAACGCAAGGAATAGGAGCAGGAGTCGGCCACTGGGCCCCTCGAGCCTGCTCCGCCATTCAATGAGATCATGGCTGATCTTCGACCTCAACTCCACTTTCCCGCCCGATCCCCATATCCCTCGATTCCCCGAGAGCCCAAAAATCTATCGATCTCAGTCTTGAATATACTCAACGACTGAGCCTCCACAGCCCTCTGGGGCAGAGAATTCCAAAGATTCACCGCCCTCTGAGTGAAGAAATTCCTCCTCATCTCAGTCCTGAATGGCCGACCCCTTATCCTGAGACTGTGACCCCTGGTTCTAGACTCTCCGGCCAGGGGGGAAACAGCCTCTCAGCATCTACCCTGTCAATACCCCTCAGAATCTTGTACGTTTCAATGAGATCACCTCTCATTCTGCTAAACTCGTACAGGCCCATTCTACACCATCTCTCCTCATAGGGCAATCCCATCAGGGGAAGTTTAAAATCATGAAGGGTTCTGATAAGAGTAAACATAGAAGATAGGAGCAAGAGCAGGAGTCGACCATTCGGCCCCTCGAGCCTGCTCTGCCATTCAATGAGATCATGGCTGATCATCCAAATTCAGTACCCTGTCCCTGCCTTCTCCCCATATCCCTTTAGCCTTAAGAAATATATCCAACTCCTTCTTGAATATATTTAATGAATTGGCCTCCACTGCCTTGTGTGGTAGAGAATTCCACAGGTTCACCACTCTCTGGGTGAAGAAATTCCTCCTCATCTCTGTCCTAAATGGCTTACCCCTTATCCTTAGACTGTGACCCCTGGTTCTGGACTCCCCCGCCATCGGGAACATCCTTCCTGCATCTAGTCTGTCTAGTCCTGTTAGAATTTTATAAGTTTCAATGAGATCCCCTCTCATTCTTCTGAACTCTAGCGAATATAAGCCCAATCGACCCAATCTCTCCTCATACGTCATTCCTGCCATCCCAGGTATCAGTCTGGTGAATCTTCGCTGCACTCCCTCCATGGCAAGAACATCCTTCCTCAGATAAGGCGACCAAAACTGCACACAATACTCAAGGTGTGGTCTCACCAAGGCCCTGTACAACTGCAGCAAGACATCCTTGCTGCTGTACTCGAATCCTCTCGCTACGAAGGCCAGCATACCATTTGCCGCCTTAACCGCCTGCTGCACCTGCATGCTTACCTTCAGCGACTGGTGCACAAGTACACCCAGGTCTCGTTGCACCTTTTCCCAATCTATTGCCGTTCAGATAATAATCTGCCTTCCTGTTTTTGCCACCAAAGTGGATAACGTCGCATTTATCCACATTATACTGCATCTGCCATATCGCCCAACCTGTCCAAATCATCCTGGAGTTTCTCGGCATCCGCCTCACAGCACACATGCCCACCCAGCTTTGTGTCGTCTGCAAACTTGGAGATATTACATCTAGTTCCCTTGTCTAGATCATTTATATATATTGTGAATAGCAAACATGCACTGTTTGATTCCACGAGCCAGTCACGAGGCGAGGGGGAAGCCAGGGGCAGCAGGTAGTACGTTAAGAGTTTTACCGCAGAGGAACAGGCCACTCGGCCCAACTGGTCCGTGTCCAGTGTTTATGCTCCACACGAGCCTCCTCCCACCCCTACTCCATCTCACCCTATCAGCATAGCCTCCGCCCCCGCCCAGCCAAGCCTACTAAGGCCAAGTGCCAACGTACTGTCCGGTGAGATGGTTGGTGAAGTGGTCTCAATGCAGGTCCCGTTAACCATTGTCCTGCCGTTTGGACAGGTGCACGTGGCCCCGTTGGGGTTCAGCAGGCAAAGCCACTCGCACTTCTTCCTGTCGCACGGGTTGGTCACTGCAAGAAAACACCAAAAAATATTCAGTCGTGTGAACCCCACCTTCTCCCCACGTCCCTCAACCCCACCTCCTCCCCACGTCCCTCAACCCCACCTCCTCCCCACCTCCCTCAACTCCACCTTCTCCCCACGTCCCTCAATCCTCACCTTCTCCCCACGTCCCTCAATCCTCACCTTCTCCCCACGTCCCTCAACTCCACCTTCTCCCCACGTCCCTCAACTCCACCTTCTCCCCACCTCCCTCAACACCACCTTCTCCCCACCTCCCTCAACACCACCTTCTCCCCACGTCCCTCAACCCCACCTTCTCCCCACGTCCCTCAACCCCACCTTCTCCCCACGTCCCTCAACCCCACCTTCTCCCCACGTCCCTCAACCCCACCTTCTCCCCACGTCCCTCAACTCCACCTTCTCCCCACCTCCCTCAACCCCACCTTCTCCCCACGTCCCTCAACTCCACCTTCTCCCCACCTCCCTCAACACCACCTTCTCCCCACCTCCCTCAACACCACCTTCTCCCCACGTCCCTCAACCCCACCTTCTCCCCACGTCCCTCAACACCACCTTCTCCCCACGTCCCTCAACCCCACCTCCTCCCCACCTCCCTCAACCCCACCTCCTCCCCACGTCCCTCAACCCCACCTTCTCCCCACGTCCCTCAACCCCACCTTCTCCCCACCTCCCTCAACCCCACCTTCTCCCCACCTCCCTCAACCCCACCTTCTCCGCACCTCCCTCAACTCCACCTTCTCCCCACGTCCCTCAACCCCACCTTCTCCCCACGTCCCTCAACCCCACCTTCTCCCCACCTCCCTCAACCCCACCTTCTCCCCACGTCCCTCAACCCCACCTTCTCCCCACCTCCCTCAACCCCACCTTCTCCCCACGTCCCTCAACCCCACCTTCTCCCCACGTCCCTCAACCCCACCTTCTCCGCACCTCCCTCAACCCCACCTTCTCCGCACCTCCCTCAACTCCACCTTCTCCCCACGTCCCTCAACCCCACCTTCTCCCCACCTCCCTCAACCCCACCTTCTCCGCACCTCCCTCAACCCCACCTTCTCCCCACGTCCCTCAACCCCACCTTCTCCCCACGTCCCTCAACCCCACCTTCTCCCCACCTCCCTCAACCCCACCTTCTCCGCACCTCCCTCAACCCCACCTTCTCCCCACGTCCCTCAACCCCACCTTCTCCCCACGTCCCTCAATCCTCACCTTCTCCCCACGTCCCTCAACCCCACCTTCTCCCCACCTCCCTCAACCCCACCTTCTCCCCACCTCCCTCAACCCCACCTTCTCCCCACCTCCCTCAACCCCACCTTCTCCCCACGTCCCTCAACCCCACCTTCTCCCCACGTCCCTCAACCCCACCTTCTCCCCACCTCCCTCAACCCCACCTTCTCCCCACATCCCTCAACCCCACCTTCTCCCCACCTCCCTCAACCCCACCTTCTCCCCACCTCCCTCAACCCCACCTTCTCCCCACCTCCCTCAACCCCACCTTCTCCCCACCTCCCTCAACCCCACCTTCTCCCCACGTCCCTCAACCCCACCTTCTCCCCACGTCCCTCAACCCCACCTTCTCCCCACGTCCCTCAACCCCACCTTCTCCCCACGTCCCTCAACCCCACCTTCTCCCCACCTCCCTCAACCCCACCTTCTCCGCACCTCCCTCAACTCCACCTTCTCCCCACGTCCCTCAACCCCACCTTCTCCCCACCTCCCTCAACCCCACCTTCTCCGCACCTCCCTCAACCCCACCTTCTCCCCACGTCCCTCAACCCCACCTTCTCCCCACGTCCCTCAACCCCACCTTCTCCCCACCACCCTCAACCCCACCTTCTCCGCACCTCCCTCAACCCCACCTTCTCCCCACGTCCCTCAACCCCACCTTCTCCCCACGTCCCTCAACCCCACCTTCTCCCCACGTCCCTCAACCCCACCTCCTCCCCACGTCCCTCAACCCCCACCTTCGCCCCCTTCTCCCACAACCGGTGGGGTTGTCTGCTGGGTTGGGAGACGAGGTTGGGCCAGTCTCGAGCCAGGACCCAGTTAGATCCGCACTGGGCGGGGCGGGGAAACTGAACTGCGCGCGGCACCGATGCAGGCAAGGGGGCAGCGGCTCTCCCGAGGCACTTCCATTACCAGGTAAAGGCACTCACCGTCCTGTTGCTTGAACTGGTGGAACAGCACGACGTCTGTGGCATGGTTGAGCCCAGATGTCAGGGTCTGGACCTGGTCGTGTCCGAACTTGTGCACTTTGAATATATGATTGTTAATGTAGGTCACCCCGTAGATATAATCCTCAAAGATATCAATGCTGAACGGGTGACTGAGTCCTGGGAACAGGAGAGGGAGAAAGCAAGATGAGTCAAGTTATTTAGGATTCAAAATACGTAATCTTATTACTGATGCATAACCGTTTTCTGGAGCAGGCGGGGGATGGGGGGAGAGAACGGGAGGGAAAGTGCAAAAGCAAGACACAGAGCGTGAGAGAGAGAGAGAGAGAGAGAGAGAGAGAGAGAGAGAGAGGGAGGGGGAGAGAGAGACAGAGACAGAGCGGGGGAGAGAGAGAGAGACAGAGCGGGGGAGAGAGAGAGAGACAGAGCGGGGGAGAGAGAGAGAGACAGAGCGGGGGAGAGAGAGACAGAGCGGGGGAGAGAGAGAGAGAGACAGAGCGGGGGAGAGAGAGAGAGAGAGAGAGAGAGAGAGAGAGAGAGTGAGAGAGAGAGTGAGAGAGAGAGTGAGAGTGTGTCAGGGAGTGGTGGAGACAGAGATGCACTTCCTCACAGCTTGTAGAAAATATCAGGGCATAAGGGAGAATTTCTACCCAAAATTCACAAAAATATGCCCAGAATTCAGAAATTTGAATGACGACCAAAAACTCCCATACCTACTAGGGGAAGAGAGAAATTGTGTAACCTTAGCGGCACACTATGTTACAGCTTGCCATAAACAGAGGGACAACCACTAAATATAAGAAAAGAGTATATACAAATTATATGAATGTATATTTATACACTCAGGGATATATCTGTTTATACACTGTATGGATAGATCTGTATTTGTGTGTTCAACCATAAATGTTTTTCGATGCTTTGGCAACATAAGATGTACCTTGTCATGCCAATAAAGCGATTTGAATTTGAATTTGAATTTGAATTGAGAGAGAGAGAGAGAGAGAGAGAGAGAGAGAGACAGACAGAGCAGGGGAGAGAGAGAGCGAGAGAGAGCGAGAGAGCCAGAGAGCGCGAGAGCCAGAGAGCGCGAGAGCCAGAGAGCGCGAGAGCCAGAGAGCGCGAGAGCCAGAGAGCGCGAGAGCCAGAGAGCGCGAGAGCCAGAGAGCGCGAGAGCCAGAGAGCGCGAGAGCCAGAGAGCGCGAGAGCCAGAGAGCGCGAGAGCCAGAGAGCGCGAGAGCCAGAGAGCGCGAGAGCCAGAGAGCGCGAGAGCCAGAGAGAGCGAGAGCCAGAGAGAGAGCGAGAGCCAGAGCCAGAGAGAGAGCGAGAGCCAGAGAGAGCGAGAGCCAGAGAGCGCGAGAGCCAGAGAGCGCGAGAGCCAGAGAGAGCGAGAGCCAGAGAGAGAGCGAGAGCCAGAGCCAGAGAGAGAGCGAGAGCCAGAGAGAGCGAGAGCCAGAGAGAGCGAGAGCCAGAGAGAGCGAGAGCCAGAGAGAGCGAGAGCCAGAGAGAGAGCGAGAGCCAGAGAGAGAGCGAGAGCCAGAGAGAGAGCGAGAGCCAGAGAGAGAGCGAGAGCCAGAGAGAGAGCGAGAGCCAGAGAGAGAGCGAGAGCCAGAGAGAGCGAGAGCCAGAGAGAGCGAGAGCCAGAGAGAGCGAGAGCCAGAGAGAGCGAGAGCCAGAGAGAGCGAGAGCCAGAGAGAGCGAGAGCCAGAGAGAGCGAGAGCCAGAGAGAGCGAGAGCCAGAGAGAGAGCCAGAGCCAGAGAGAGCGAGAGCCAGAGAGAGCGAGAGCCAGAGAGAGCGAGAGCCAGAGAGAGCGAGAGACAGAGAGAGCGAGAGACAGAGAGAGCGAGAGACAGAGAGAGCGAGAGACAGAGAGGGGGAGAGAGAGAGAGACAGAGCGGGGGAGAGAGAGAGAGAGACAGAGCGGGGGAGAGAGAGAGAGACAGAGCGGGGGAGAGAGAGAGAGACAGAGCGGGGGAGAGAGAGAGAGACAGAGCGGGGGAGAGAGAGAGAGACAGAGCGGGGGAGAGAGAGAGAGACAGAGCGAGAGCCAGAGCCAGCGAGAGCCAGAGCGAGCGCCAGAGAGAGCGAGAGCCAGAGAGAGCGAGAGCCAGAGAGAGCGAGAGCCAGAGAGAGCGAGAGCCAGAGAGAGCGAGAGCCAGAGAGAGCGAGAGCCAGAGCGAGCGAGAGCCAGAGCGAGCGAGAGCCAGAGCGAGCGAGAGCCAGAGCGAGCGAGAGCCAGAGAGAGCGAGAGCCAGAGAGAGCGAGAGCCAGAGAGAGCGGGGGGGAGAGAGAGAGAGAGAGACCGAGCGGGGGAAGAGAGAGACCGAGCGGGGGAGAGAGAGACCGAGCGGGGGAGAGAGAGACCGAGCGGGGGAGAGAGAGACAGAGCGGGGGAGAGAGAGACAGAGCGGGGGAGAGAGAGACAGAGCGGGGGAGAGAGAGACAGAGCGGGGGAGAGAGAGACAGAGCGGGGGAGAGAGAGACAGAGCGGGGGAGAGAGAGACAGAGCGGGGGAGAGAGAGAGACAGAGCGGGGGAGAGAGAGACAGAGCGGGGGAGAGAGAGACAGAGCGGGGGAGAGAGAGACAGAGCGGGGGAGAGAGAGACAGAGCGGGGGAGAGAGAGAGAGCGCGAGAGAGAGAGACACAGAGCGGGGGAGAGAGAGACAGAGCGAGAGAGAGAGAGAGAGAGAGAGCGGGGGAAGAGAGACAGAGCGGGGGAGAGATGTATTTAAGAGCACGGTACCTTGCTTGCTATCAATAGCCACCACCGGATCATTACCGTCGAGACGCACACTCCCGATGACTGAAAGTTTAGCATCCGCCCAGTATAAACGCTGATTGAAGTAATCAACTGCCAGACCTGAATTAAAAACCAGAGAGAGATTAATTAAGGCCACACCGTTTCGCTCTATAAACATATAAACCATCTTTCAGTCCCAGTCATTACTGCCCCAATAGTAGAAAGAACTCCCATTTCTCCAGCGCCTTTCCCCACCTCAGGACGTCCCAAAGTGCTTCACAGCCAATGAAGTACTTTTTTTTGAAGTGTGGTCACTGTTGTAATGTAGGAAACGCGGCAGCTAATTTGCGCACAGTAAGCTCCCACAAACAGCAATGTGATAAATGACCAGATCATCGGTTTTAGTGATGTTGGTTCAGGAATAAATGTTGGCCCCAGTACACCGGGGAGAACTTCCCCCCTGCTCTTCTTCAAAATAGTGGCCGTGGGATCTTTTACGTCCACTTGAGGGGGCAGACTGGGCCTTTGGTTTAACATCTCAATTTTAAGATGGCATTTCTGACAGTGCGGCACTCCCTCAGTACTGCCCCTCCGACAGTGCTGCGCGCTCTCAGTACCGCCCCGCCCGACAGTGCGGCGCTCCCTCAGTACTGCCCCTCCGACAGTGCGGCGCTCCCTCAGTACTGCCCCTCCGACAGTGCGGCGCTCCCTCAGTACTGGCACCGGGAGTGTCGGCCTAAATTATGCGGCTCGAATCCACGACCCTCTGACTCGGGAGGCGAGAGTGAGACATGAATCCCCATTGCTGTTCGCAATCAAAAAAAGGCACGTTAAGCATCATGAGTTGATTATTAAATTGCTGTTTATTGGTCTACCTGTCGGCCATTGAAGATTGTTTTCCACCAATGTCCTTCTGAGAGTCCCATCCATGGATGCCTTCTCAATCTTTGGATGATTGCCCCAATCAGACCAATACATTGTCCTGTAGATGACAAAAAACACTGTATAAGCAATTTGGAAAGCAAGTGGCAGGTTGGCTTTTATCACAAAGGGATAGGGGTATAAGAGTGAGGATGTCTTACTGCAATTGTACAGGGCTTTGGTGAGACCACAACTGGAGTACTGTGCACAGTTTTGGTCTCCTTATCTAAGGAAGGATGTACTTGCCTTGGAGGCGGTGCAACGAAGGTTCACCAGATTGATTCCTGGGAGGAGAGGGCTGTCCTATGAGGAGAGATTGTGTAGAATGGGCCGATACTCTCTGGAGTTTAGAAGAATGAGAGGTGATCTCATTGAAACATACAAGATTCTGAGGGGGATTGACCGGGTAGATGCTGAGAGGCTGTTTCCCCCCTGGCTGGAGAGTCTAGAACCAGGGGTCACAGTCTCAGGATAAGGGGTCGGCCATTCAGGACTGAGGTGAGGAGGAATTTCTTCACTCAGAGGGCGGTGAATCTTTGGAATTCTCTCCCCCAGAGGGCTGTGGAGACTCAGTCGTTGAGTGTATTCAAGGCTGAGTGGAACATTAACCCAACAAGGGGCCAACACGAGTGAGACTGTACCCCAGCGTGGGGTTAACCCCAGTGGGAACCTGCCAGTGCAGCTGTAGTCCAAAATACTAAAAAAAACTCACACTGATATTTATCTCTTAAGATCCTTGTGATGGGCTGAAAGCCTCGACACCATGGCAACAAGGCTTCGGCCTACCACAGGAAGGAAGTGCTTGAGGCAGGAGGGCCTTGAAGGAGAGATTGTGTAGAATGGGTTTATACTCTTTGGAGTTTAGAAGAATGAGAGGTGATCTCATTGAAACACATAAAATCCTTAGAGGGCTTGACAGGGTAGATACTGAGAGAATAACAGCAGAAAATGCTGGAAAAACTCAGCAGGCCAGGCAACATCCGTGGAGCGAAAAATAGAGTCAACGTTTCGGGTCGAAACCCTTCGTCAGAACTGAGAGAAAAGTCAGGAAATGAAACAAAAGGCAGTTAGGGGGGCTGGGAAATGGGGGAGGGGATGAAAGAAGAGACATTAAGAGATACTCAAGGTGAGACGAGATGGTAATAGGACAGGTAAAGAAACAGACAATGGCGCGAGATGAAGTGTGAAATGCGCTGGCAGCGTGGGAGACAGCTGCCATGTGGGAGAGAGAGGAAAAAGGAAAAGTCATAAACCAAAAAATAGGGGCCGAGGTTATGATGTGAAATTGTTGAACTCGATAGAGTCCTGAAGGCTGTAAAGTGCCTAATCGGAAGATGAGGTGCTGTTCCTCGAGTTTACGCTGGGTTTCAGTGGACCAATGCAAGAGGCCGAAGATGGGGAAGTCCGAGTGGGAATGGGGCGGTGAATTGAAATACTGAGAGGCTGTTTCCCCCCCCCCTGGCTGGAGAGTCTCGAACCAGGGGTCACAGTCTCAGGATAAGGGGTCGGCCATTTAGGACTGAGATGAGGGCAGCACGGTGGCATAGTGGTTAGCACTGTTGCCTCACAGCGCCAGGGACCCGGGTTCGAATCCGGCCTCGGGTGACTGTCTGTGTGGAGTTTGCACATTCTCCCCGTGTTTGTGTGGGTTTCCTCCGGGTGCTCCGGTTTCCTCCCACAGTCCAAAGATGTGCGGGTTAGGTTGATTGGCTATGATAAATTGACCCTTAGTGTTAGGGGGATTAAATACGTGGGGTTACGGGGATAGGGTGGGATATGTGTTGGTGTAGGGGTTACGGGGATCGGGTGGGATATGTGTCGGTGCAGGCTCGATGGGCCGAAATGGCCTCTATCTGCACTGTGGGGGTTCTGTGATTCTGTGAATTTCTTCACTCAGAGGGCGGTGAATCTTTGGAATTCTCTGCCCCAGAGGGCTGTGGAGGCTCACAGTCGTTGAGTATATTCAAGACAGAGAGCGATAGATTTTTGGACTCTCGGGGAATCGAGGGATATGGAGATCGGGCGGGAAAGTGGAGTTGAGGTCGATGATCAGCCATGATCTTATTGAATGGCGGAGCAGGCTCGAAGGGGCCGAATGGCCGACTCCTGCGCCTATTTCTTATGTCCTGAACCAAACGAATGACGTTTTGACAGGAAGAGTAAAGAGGCCACTTCTTGGAAAGTAAGAATCTCAATGGAGTAGTGAAGCAAAAGGATCTATGCGTAGAGATAAACAAATCATTAAAAGTAGCGATGCAGGTTAACAGGGCCATAAAAATAAGCAAAACAAATTCTAGAGGAAGAGAATTAAAAAGCAGAGAAGTTATTACAGGATTAGACAGACGAGATGCAGGAAGGATGTTCTCGATGGCGGGGGAGTCCAGAACCAGGGGTCACAGTCTAAGGATAAGGGGTAAGCCATTTAGGACTGAGATGAGGAGGAATTTCTTCACCCAGAGAGTGGTGAACCTGTGGAATTCTCTACCACAGAAGACGGTTGAGGCCAATTCATTAAATATATTCAAGAAGGAGTTGGATATATTTCTTAAGGCTAAAGGGATCAAGGGATATTGGGAGAAGGCAGGGACAGGGTACTGAATTTGGGGAGTTTGCACATTCTCCTCGTGTTTGCGTGGGTTTCCTCCGGGTGCTCCGGTTTCCTCCCACAGTCCAAAGATGTGCGAGTTAGGTTTATTGGCTATGATAAATTGACCCTTAGTGTTAGGGGGATTAAATACGTGGGGTTACGGGGATAGGGTGGGATATGTGTTGGTGTAGGGGTTGCGGGGATCGGGTGGGATATGTGTCGGTGCAGGCTCGATGGGCCGAAATGGCCTCTATCTGCACTGTGGGGTTTCTGTGATTCTGTGAAGTTATGTTAAACTTGAATGGCACCTTGGATAGACCGCACTTGGAGCACTGTGCATAGTTCTGGTCTCCGTATACCTTGGTTAGACCACACTTGGAGCACTGCGCATAGTTCTGGTCTCCGTATACCTTGGTTAGACCACACCTGGAGCACTGTGCACAGTTCTGGTCTCCATATACCTTGGTTAGACCACACTTGGAGCACTGTGCACAGTTCTGGTCTCCGTATACCTTGGTTAGACCACACTTGGAGCACTGTGCACAGTTCTGGTCTCCATATACCTTGGTTAGACCACACTTGGAGCACTGTGCACAGTTTTGGTCTCCATCTAACAGAAAGGATATAGAGGCACCGGAGAAGGTGCAAAAAAGATTTACAAGCACGATACCAGAGGGGGCGACCTGATAGATATCTTCAAAATTATGAAGGGGTTCGATAGGGTAGAGGTAGAGAAGATGTTTCCACTTGTGGGGGAGAGCAGAACTAGGGGCCATCAATATAAGATAGTCACTAATAAATCCAATGAGGAATTCAGGAGAAACTTCTTTACCCAGAGAGTGGTGAGAATGTGGAACTCGCTACCACAGGGAGTGGCGGAGGCGAATAGTATAGATGTATTTAAGGGGGAAGCTGGATAAACACACGAGGGAGAAAGGAATAGAAGGATATAGTGATAGGGTGAGATGGAGTAGGGGTGGGAGGAGGCTCGTGTGGAGCACAAACACCGGCACGGACACGTTGGGCCGAATGGCCTGTTCCTGTGCTGCAGACTCGATGCAAAACTGAGGGAAGCAACATAATGGGGCACAACCATTATTTTGGATGCTGTACTCAGAGCTCCCTGCAGCCTTCACCTCTACGGTTAAAGACATTTATTGACTGTCGGGAAGTAGAAAGCCAAGAAACCGTTGCTGGCCTTTCTACGCTAGCCGGTCACATGGTTAAAATGGGCCAATCGAATTCGCAGAAAAAAGTCAACAAGGTGGCCATGTTGGATTTTGCAAACCATTAAAAAAAAAATCAATCATGAACAGGCAACTTTGCCGGCCACATATTAATAGGCCAAGCAGGATACTTCGGGAACACAGGATTCACATTGGAGGCCATTCAGCCCCCTCGAGCCTGTTACATTAGGAACAGGAGGAGGCCATTCAGCCCCCCTCGAGCCTGTTCCCCCATTCAATGAGATCATGGCTGATCTGTGACCTAACTCCATATACCCGCCTTTGTCCTGTATCCCTCAATACCTTTTGGTTAACAAAAATCTATCAATCTCAGCTTTAAAATTAACAATTGACCCCCCCAGCATCAATTGCCGTTTGCGGAGGAGAGTTCCAAACTTCTACCACCCTTTGTGTGTCGAAGTGTTTCCTAACCTCACTCCTGAAAGGTCTGGCTCTAATTTCTAGACTATGTCCCCTAGTCCGAGACTCCCCAACCAGCAGGAATAGTTTCTCTCTCTCTACCGCATCAGCTCCCCTTAATATCTTGAAAACTTCGATCAGGTCACCCCTTAACCTTCTAACTTCCAGGGAATACAACCCTAGTTTGTGTAATCTCTCCTCGTAACTTAACCCCTTGGAGTCCGGGTATCATTCTGGTAAACCTACGCTGCACTCCCTCCAAGGCCGATATATCCTTCCGAAGGTGCGGTGCCCAGAACTGCTCACAGTGCTCCAGGTGTGGGCTTTGTAGAGCCGAAGCACGACTTAATTATGGGAAGAGAGCGTGCGGGATTTCAGGAGTACTTCGGTCAGCTCGCGCGTAGCTGCAACGTGAGTACAGATCACCACCCCCCACCCCCCCGCCCCACTTGAGCGACAGAATCAGCTGTCACAGAGAGTGTGGAGCCGGCACCTTCAGGGGCGGATAGAGAACTTTCACTCACCCTCGGAGAGGGTCCACCACCACTGCGTGGGGCTCGTCGATCATGCCAGATATTAGGGTCTTGCGGTTTTCACCGTGGATCTGAGCTACTTCAATGACATCCCGCCCGGAGTCAGTCCAGTAGAGGTTCTCGGCAACCCAGTCCACCGCGATACCCCGAGGCATCTTCAGGCCTGGGATCTGGAGGAGGAATGAGAAATACAACAGTCCTCAAGGCACTGAAATTCCCCAGATCGCAGGAGAGAGAGAGAGAGAGAGAGAGAGAGAGAGGGAGGGAGGAGAGGGAGGGAGGGAGGGAAGGAGAGAGAGGGAAGGGGGAGAGAGAGAGAGAGAGAGAGAGAGAGAGAGAGAAAGAGAGAGAGGGAGGGAAGGGGGGAGAGAGGGAAGGGGGGAGAGAGAGAGAGAGAGAGAGGGGGGGGGAAGGGGGGAGAGAGAGAGAGAGAGAGAGAGAGGGAAGGGGGGAGAGAGAGAGAGGGAAGGGGGGAGAGAGAGAGGGAAGGGGGGAGAGAGAGAGGGAAGGGGGGAGAGAGAGAGGGAAGGGGGGGAGAGAGAGAGGGAAGGGGGGGAAGAGAGAGAGGGAAGGGGGGGAAGAGAGAGAGGGAAGGGGGAGAGAGAGGGAAGGGGGAGAGAGAGGGAAGGGGGAGAGAGAGGGAAGGGGGAGAGAGAGGGAAGGGGAGAGAGAGGGAAGGGGGGAGAGAGAGGGAAGGGGGAGAGAGAGGGGAAAGGGGGGAGAGAGAGGGGAAAGGGGGGAGAGAGAGGGGAAAGGGGGGAGAGAGAGGGGAAAGGGGGGAGAGAGAGGGGAAAGGGGGGAGAGAGAGGGGAAAGGGGGAGAGAGAGGGGAAAGGGGGCAGAGAGAGGGGGAAGGGGGGAGAGAGAGGGGAAAGGGGGGAGAGAGAGGGGAAAGGGGGGAGAGAGAGGGGAAAGGGGGGAGAGAGAGGGGGAAGGGGGGAGAGAGAGGGGGAAGGGGGGAGAGAGAGGGGGAAGGGGGGAGAGAGGGGGAAGGGGGGGAGAGAGAGAGGGAAGGGGGAATAGAGAGAGAGGGAAGGGGGGAGAGAGAGAGGGAAGGGGGAGAGAGAGAGGGAAGGGGGAGAGAGAGAGAGAGAGGGAAGGGGGGAGAGAGAGAGAGGGAAGGGGGGAGAGAGAGAGAGAGGGAAGGGGGGAGAGAGAGAGAGGGAAGGGAGAGAGAGAGAGAGGGGGAAGGGAGAGAGAGAGAGGGAAGGGGGGAGAGAGAGGGAAGGGGGGAGAGAGAGGGAAGGGGGGGAGAGAGAGGGAAGGGGGGAGAGAGAGGGAAGGGGGGAGAGAGAGGGAAGGGGGGAGAGAGAGGGAAGGGGGGAGAGAGGGGGAAGGGGGGAGAGAGAGGGAAGGGGGAGAGAGGAGCGAGAAGGCCGTTGAAGGATTTGAACACGATGCTGAGATATTCAAATGAAGATCCCCTCCCCCAGCAACCAAACGCGCACCCCACCTCCCCCAGCGGAGAGATGGGGGGGGGGGAACACAGCGCACTCACATTGAGGTCAACCACCCCCGTGTTGACCTGTCGCTTGTTGCGGTTGGAGGAGGGGGAGGAGGAGGCAGAGAGATCCCGGTACGAGATCTTGCCGGTGTGCCAGTTGGTCCAGAATATGATGTTGCCCTTGACGTGGGCGTCCATGGCATCGATCCTCACGGTTTCGTCCCCCCTGGAAGGCCTGTTCGTAGGCAGAGTTGGGGTTGAATGGGTACAGGCTGCGGATTTCATTGTCGTCGGCTATGTAGAGAACTTGCTGCTCGGACCCTGTGGGGAGAGGGAGGAGGAGAAGAATTAACTGGAGGGTTCGATCCCACACCAAAAGGTTAACTGAAGAGACTTCATTAATCGCCCCTCTAAAGTTTCATGGGGTCTTGTACATCCAGAGCAGACGGGGGCCTCGGTTTAAAGGTTCATCCGAAAGACAGCACCTCCGATGGTGCGGCACTCCCTCAGTACTGCCCCTCCGACAGTGCGGCGCTCCCTCAGTACCGACCCTCCGACAGTGCGGCGCTCCCTCAGTACTGCCCCTCCGACAGTGCGGCGCTCCCTCAGTACCGCCCCTCCGAACTACCCCTCTGACAGTGCGGCGCTCCCTCAGTACCGACCCTCCGACAGTGCGGCACTCCCTCAGTACTGCCCCTCCGACAGTGCGGTGCTCCCTCAGTACCGACCCTCCGACAGTGCGGCGCTCCCTCAGTACTGCCCCTCCGACAGTGCGGCGCTCCCTCAGTACTGCCCCTCCGACAGTGCGGCGCTCCCTCAGTACCGCCCCTCCGAACTACCCCTCTGACAGTGCGGCGCTCCCTCAGTACCGACCCTCCGACAGTGCGGTGCTCCCTCAGTACCGACCCTCCGACAGTGCGGCGCTCCCTCAGTACCGACCCTCCGACAGTGCGGCGCTCCCTCAGTACTACCCCTCCGACAGTGCGGCGCTCCCTCAGTACTGCCCCTCCGACAGTGCGGTGCTCCCTCAGTACCGACCCTCCGACAGTGCGGCGCTCCCTCAGTACTACCCCTCCGACAGTGCGGCGCTCTCTCAGTACTACCCCTCCGACAGTGCGGCGCTCCCTCAGTACTACCCCTCCGACAGTGCGGTGCTCCCTCAGTACCGACCCTCCGACAGTGCGGCGCTCCCTCAGTACTACCCCTCCGACAGTGCGGCGCTCTCTCAGTACTACCCCCTCCGACAGTGCGGCGCTCCCTCAGTACTGCCCCTCCGACAGTGCGGTGCTCCCTCAGTACCGACCCTCCGACAGTGCGGCGCTCCCTCAGTACTACCCCTCCGACAGTGCGGCGCTCCCTCAGTACTACCCCTCCGACAGTGCGGTAATGGAACATTTAACAGGAGGTGTTCAAAAATCATGAAGGATTTCGATTGAGTAAATAAGAGAAACTGTTATCCGTGGCAGAAGGGTTGCTAGCCAGAGGACACAGATTTAAGGTAATTGGGCAAAAAAATGGCCTCCTTCTGTGCTGTATCATTCTAGGAAAGCTCGCTGGCAAGTGGAAGCCTTACCTTCTGCCTTGCACGTGTGGTTGCGACCTTTGAGGTAGTTCTTTGAACAGGTGCACATGTACGAACCCTTTGTGTTATTACAGTACTGGGAGCAGACACCAAACTGCAAGCATTCATTGTTATCTGGAGAGAAGAGAAAAAATAAAAATTAAGACACCATTAAAAACAGGCTTCAATGTAATTAATTTTCTATAAAACAGACCAAACAAGGAGTGAAGATTATATTTCGGCTGTAGATGGTGGAGGCTTTTAACTATCTATGGAACAGTAATAAATCTTACATCTGTGCCCAACTCCTGACCTTATAAACTCCCACGTCACGATCTATAATGCAAATCTGACTATGTAAACAGTCACGCTGTAATTACATCCGCCAGCCACCAGGCGGGGAGCTCTGCAGCGCCACCACCAGGGGGAATGCTATAATTACAGCGCAAGAAGCTGATGGAAGCAGTTTCCATTAGAAAAAGTGGACAGAATGTTCGGACATAAAAACAGGGGCACTGAATTTATTTACACGTGCACTTGTTCAATTATACCCAATCTGCCCCATCTTCACCTGATCGTGACTCTTTGTCCCAAAGTGTTTTACAACCAATGAAGTACTTTTCAAGGAGTAGTCATTGTTGTAGGAAACGTGGCAGCCAACTTGGACACAGCAAGCTCCCACAAACAACGACCAGATAAGCTGTTTCTTTTTAAGTGATGTTGATTGAGGGATAAATATTGGCCCCAAGGCACCGGGGAGAACTCCCCCCTGCTCTTTTCCAAAATAGCGGCCGTGGGATCTTTTACGTCCACCCGAGAGGGCAGACGGGGCCTCAGTTTAACGTCTCATCCGAAAGACGGCACCTCCAACAGTGCAGTGCCCCCTCAATACCGCCCCTTCGACAGTGCGGCGCTCTCAGCACCTCCCCTCCGACGCTCCCTCAGTACTGCCCCTCCGACAGTGTGGCTCTCCCTCAGTACTGCCCCTCCGACAGTGCGGTGCTCCCTCAGTACTGCCCCTCCGACAGGGCGGCGCTCCCTCAGTACCGCCCCTCCGACAGTGCGGCGCTCCCTCAGTACCGCCCCTCCGACAGTGCGGTGCTCCCTCAGTACTGCCCCTCCGACAGTGTGGCGCTCCCTCAGTACCGCCCCTCCGACAGTGCGGCGCTCCCTCAGCACTGCCCCTCCGACAGTGCGGCGCTCCCTCAGCACTGGCGTCGTGTGTGTGTGGTCCTGAGTTTTGCGCTCGAGTGTGCTGAGCAAGGGGAGGCGGGGGGCTCGAACTCACAACCTTCTGCCACAGCTCAGGCACGCCAAGAAGGAGGGTGTGGTTAACCAGGGCTGAACTTGCAGCGCTCAACACCGATTCTCGGCTGAGTTTACAATCCCAAGTTTTGAAATGTAACGCCAGCACTTCAGCAAGCTCCACCATCCTCCCTCCCGCCCTTCTTGAACATACGTGGGCACGGCGTACCTTCACATTGTCTTCGGATGTTGTTGTACTGGAACCCGTGTCTGCACACACAGTACGAAGTCCTCTTGTTCTCCTTGCACTCGCATCATCTCCACAAAGACCCTTATTGACTTTACACTGTGGATCTGTAGAGTAAAGAAAGAACAAACATGCATTTCTCCGGCCCCCTTCACCACCTCAGGACGTCCAAAGCGCTTCTCAGCCAATGAAGTACTTTTTTTTTTAAGTGTGGTCACGGTTGTAATGTAGGAAACGCGGCGGCCAAACGAGCACAGCAAGCTCCCACAAACAGCAATGACCGGATAATGTTTTATTTTTTTGAAGTGATTTTGTTTGTGGAAAAAATATTGGCCCCGGGACAGCGAGGAGAATTCACCTCCCCTGCTCTTCTTCGAAATAGTGGCCTTGTGAGGGCAGACGTAGCCTCAGTTTAATGTCGCATCTGAAAGGCGGCGCCTCCGACAGTGCGGCGCTCCCTCAGTACTGCCCCTCCGACAGTGCGGAGCTCCCCCAGTACTGCCCCTCCCACAGTGATGAGCTCCCTCAGCACTGCCCCTCCGACAGTGCGGCGCTCCCTCAGTACTGCCCCTCCGACAGTGCGGCGCTCCCTCAGTACTGCCCCTCCGACAGTGCGGAGTTCCCCCAGTACTGCCCCTCCCACAGTGATGAGCTCCCTCAGCACTGCCCCTCCGACAGTGCGGCGCTCCCTCAGTACTGCCCCTCCGACAGTGCGGCGCTCCCTCAGTATTGCCCCTCCCTCAGTACTGCCCCTCCCACAGTGAGGCGCTCCCTCAGTACTGCACTGGAGTGTCGGCCTGGATTACGTGCCCAAGTCTCTGGAGTGGGGCTGAAGCCACGTGTTACCAATTAGTCCCACTCACCCCTGCTCTTTCCCCATAGCCCGCCTGCCAGTGGAAACAGTTTCCCCCTATCCACACCCCTCATAATTTTGAACATCTCTATTAAACACCTCTATTTCTGGGAGAGTTCCAGATTTCCACCACCCTTTGTGTGAAGAACTGCTTCCTGACATCACCCCTGCACGGCCTGGCTCTAATTTTAAGATTATGCCTCCTGTACCTGCATCGTATTTACAGCACAGAAACAGGCCATTCGGCCCAACTGGTCCGTGCCAGTGTTAATGCTCCACACGAGCCTCCTACCACCTCTACTCCATCTCACCCTATCACCATATCCTTCTATTCCTTTCTCCCTCGTGTGTTTATCCAGCTTCCCCCTTAAATACATCTGTACTATTCACCTCCACCACTCCCTGTGGTAGCGAGTTCCACATTCTCACCACTCTCTGGGTAAAGAAGTTTCTCCTGAATTCCCCATTGGATTTATTAGTGACTATCTTATATTGACGGCCCCTAGTTCTGGTCTCCCCCACAAGTGGAAACATCTTCTCTACGTCTACCCGATCGAACCCCCTTCATAATATTAAAGACCTCTATCAGGTCCCCCCTCAGCCTTCTCTTTTCAAGAGAAAAGAGCCCCCAGCCTGTTCAATCTTTCCTGATAGTTATAAACCTCTCAGTTATGGTGTCATCCTTGTCAATCTTTATAGCACCTTCTCCAGTGCCTCTATATCCTTTTTATAATATGGAGACCAGAACTGTGCACAGTGCTCCAAGTGTGGTCTAACCAAGGTATATGGAGACCAGAACTGTGCACAGTGCTCCAAGTGTGGTCTAACCAAGGTATATGGAGACCAGAACTGTGCACAGTGCTCCCAGTGTGGTCTAACCAAGGTATATGGAGACCAGAACTGTGCACAGTGCTCCAAGTGTGGTCTAACCAAGGTATATGGAGACCAGAACTGTGCACGGTGCTCCAAGTGTGGTCTAACCAAGGTATATGGAGACCAGAACTGTGCACGGTGCTCCAAGTGTGGTCTAACCAAGGTATATGGAGACCAGAACTGTGCACAGTGCTCCAAGTATGGTCTAACCAAGGTATATGGAGACCAGAACTGTGCACAGTGCTCCAAGTGCGGTCTAACCAAGGTATATGGAGACCAGAACTGTGCACGGTGCTCCAAGTGTGGTCTAACCAAGGTATATGGAAACCAGAACTGTGCACAGTGCTCCCAGTGTGGTCTAACCAAGGTATACGGAGACCAGAACTGTGCACGGTGCTCCAAGTGTGGTCTAACCAAGGTATATGGAGACCAGAACTGTGCACAGTGCTCCAAGTGTGGTCTAACCAAGGTATATGGAGACCAGAACTGTGCACGGTGCTCCAAGTGTGGTCTAACCAAGGTATATGGAAACCAGAACTGTGCACAGTGCTCCCAGTGTGGTCTAACCAAGGTATATGGAGACCAGAACTGTGCACAGTGCTCCAAGTGTGGTCTAACCAAGGTATACGGCCCAGTGTGGTCTAACCAAGGTATACGGAGACCAGAACTGTGCACAGTGCTCCCAGTGTGGTCTAACCAAGGTATATGGAGACCAGAACTGTGCACAGTGCTCCAAGTGTGGTCTAACCAAGGTAAATGGAGACCAGAACTGTGCACAGTGCTCCAAGTGTGGTCTAACCAAGGTAAATGGAGACCAGAACTGTGCACAGTGCTCCCAGTGTGGTCTAACCAAGGTATACGGAGACCAGAACTGTGCACAGTGCTCCAAGTGTGGTCTAACCAAGTTATACGGAGACCAGAACTGTGCACGGTGCTCCAAGTGTGGTCTAACCAAGGTATACGGAGACCAGAACTGTGCACAGTGCTCCAAGTGTGGTCGAACCAAGGTATATGGAGACTAAAACTGTGCACGGTGCTCCCAGTGTGGTCCAACCAAGGTATATGGAGACCAGAACTGTGCACGGTGCTCCAAGTGTGGTCCAACCAAGGTATATGGAGAGCAGAACTGTGCACGGTGCTCCAAGTGTGGTCTAACCAAGGTATACGGAGACCAGAACTGTGCACAGTGCTCCAAGTGTGGTCTAACCAAGGTATATGGAGACCAGAACTGTGCACAGTGCTCCAAGTGTGGTCTAACCAAGGTATATGGAGACCAGAACTGTGCACAGTGCTCCCAGTGTGGTCCAACCAAGGTTCTATACAAGTTTAACATACTCCCGATTCAGCTCATCTCGGGTCCACTTGCTACGTCGCGCTCCTTCCAATCCCCCCCCCGCTGCTCGTAAGGGGAAACGCGCCGCGCTCGGCCATCTACACCCCAAGTTCAACTTACTCTTAGAGCACTCCTGCTCATCTGACGCTCCGTCGCCGCAGTCCTCCCAGTTGTTGCACAGCAGCCTCTGACTGATGCATTTGCCATTCGAGCAGGTGAACTCGTCCTTCTCACAGGCCTTGGGTTTCTCGGTGGGTTTCTCTGCAGTCAAGATACAAAAAAATGGGTTTTTTGTTTTGCTCCATCTTGAGCTCTCTTATATCCTCCCATCCCACCCACTCACTCACTCGCTCTGGTGCATTTCGAATGCTCCCATCACACCCAATGAAAAGCGTTTAGAATCTCTCAGCGCAGGAGGAGGCCATTCGGCCCATCGTGCCTGTGCCGGCTCTTTGAACGAGCTCTCCAATTAGTCCCACTCCCCCCTGCTCTTTCCCCCGTAGCCCTGTGAATTTCTCCCCTTCAAGTGTTTATCCAATTCCCCTTTTGAAAGTTACTATTGAATCTGCTCCCACCGCCCTTTCAGGCAGCGCGTTCCAGATCACAACAACTCGCTGCGTAAAAAACATTCTCCTCATCTCCCCCTCTGGTTCTTTTGCCGATTATCTTCAATCTGTGTCCTCTGGTTACCGACCCTCCTGCCCGTAGAAACAGTTTCTCCCTCTCTGCTCTATCAAAACCACTCGCAATTTTGAACGCCTCTATTAAATCTCCCCTTAACCTTCTCTGCTCCAAGGAGAACCCCAGCTTCTCCAGTCAATTCAATTCAAATCGCTTTATTGGCATGACAAGGTACATCTTATGTTGCCAAAGCATCGAAAAACATTCATGGTTGAACACATAAATACAGATCTATCCATACAGTGTATAAACAGATATATCCCTGAGAGTGTATAAATATACATTCATATAATTTGTATATACTCTTCTTATATTTAGTGGTTGTCCCTCTGTTTATGGCAAGCTGTAACATAGTGTGCCGCTAAGGTTACACAATTTCTCTCTTCCCCTAGTAGGTATGTGAGTTTTTGGTCGTCATTCAAATTTCTGAATTCCGGGCATATTTTTGTGAATTTTGGGTAGAAATTCTCCGATGCCCTGATATTTCCACATAACTAAAGTCCCTCATCCCCTGGAACCATTCTGGTCAATCTCCTCCTTAATCTTCTCTGCTCTAAGGAGAACAACCCCAGCTTCTACAGTCACTCCACCTCACTGAAGTCCCTCATCCCCGGGTACCATTCTAGTTAATCTCCCCCTCGACCTCCTCCGCTCCAAGGAGAACAACCCCAGCTTCTCCAGTCTCTCCACATAACTAAAGTCCCTCATCCCCTGGTACCATTCTGGTCAATCTCCCCCTTAACCTTCTCTGCTCTAAGGAGAACAACCCCAGCTTCTCCACCTCACTGAAGTCCCTCATCCCCGGGTACCATTCTAGTTAATCTCCCCCTCGACCTCCTCCGCTCCAAGGAGAACAGTGTTTCAACCACAAACTTATTGCGTTATCCGTTCTGCCTCTGTTGCGTATTAAAAGCCACCGAACGGCAGAGGTCTACACAGTCTTCGAGAAGCCCTCCCTCGCGACACAGTTGCACGCACGCCCAAGTAAAAAAGGACCTTACCGCAATCGTCCTCGTCAGTGTGGTCCCCGCAGTTGTCGAAACCGTCGCACCTCCGACCGATCCACAGGCACACCCGGTTATTCTTGCATCGGAACGGTCGGTTCGGCGGGCACTGGAACTTCACTGTAGGGAGAGAGAGGAAGAAACCGTTCACTTAGAGTTTACGCTCGTGGTCACCAACAACGGATAACACTGCCGTGAGGCACAAGTGTTTCACAAGTATCTGACAAGCAAGGAGATTGTTCCAGAAGGCGGCAACTGGGATACGGTCCCAACAACATCTCGCCTTTAATGCAGTAAAAAGTCCCAAAGGAACGTAAATCCGACACATATTCGACACCGAGCCACATAAGGAGCTATTTGGAGAGGGGGGCCACAAGGTTGGTCAAAGAGGTACGGCTTTAAGGAGCGTCTTAAAGGAGGAGAGGGGTTTAGGGAGGGAATTCCAGGGCTCGGGGCCCAGGCAGCTGAAGGCACAGCCGCCAATGGTGGAGCGATGGGAATCGGGGGATGCGCGGCGGTCAGAATCAGCGGGCAGTCCATGGCGCAGGTTGACAGCTGGCGGACTTACGGCACTCCTCCTGATTTTCATCCGAGTTGTCCCCGCAGTCGTCCTCGCCATCGCACTTCCAGGCCAAGGGTTTGCAGAGCGTGTTGTTGCACTGGAACTCGTCTAGGGGGCACGTCCGGACCACTGGGGAAAGAGAAAACAGCGACCGGCGTTAAAGGCAGATCCGCCTGAAAAAGTCAACAAGTGGGAACTAGAAGCTTGAATCCCTCGCCCCCGCCCGCCCAGCGTGTCCCTCGTCCCCGCGACCTTCGCCCCCCGCCCACTGTGATCCTCGCCCCCGCGACCTTCGCCCCCGCCCACTGTGACCCTCGCCCCCGCCCGCCCAGCGTGTCCCTCGTCCCCGCGACCTTCGCCCCCGCCCACTGTGACCCTCACCCCCGCCCGCCCAGCGTGTCCCTCGTCCCCGCGACCTTCGCCCCCGCCCACTGTGACCCTCGCCCCCGCCCAGCCTGTCCCTCGCCCCCGCCCACTGTGACCCTCGCCCCCGCCCCGCCCAGCGTGTCCCTCGTCCCCGCGACCTTCGGCCCCGCCCAGTGACCCTCGCCCCCGCCCGCCCAGCGTGTCCCTCGTCCCCGCGACCCTCGCCCCCGCCCGCCCAGCGTATCCCTCACCCCCGCAACCTTCGCCCCCGCCCACTGTGACCCTCGCCCCCGCCCGCCCAGCGTGTCCCTCGTCCCCGCGACCTTCGCCCCCGCCCAGTGTGACCCTCGCCCCCGCCCGCCCAGCGTGTCCCTCGTCCCCGCGACCTTCGCCCCCGCCCACTGTGATCCTCGCCCCCGCCCGCCCAGCGTGTCCCTCGTCCCCGCGACCTTCGCCCCCGCCCAGTGATCCTCGCCCCCGCCCGCCCAGCGTATCCCTCGTCCCCGCGACCTTCGCCCCCGCCCACTGTGACCCTCGCCCCCGCCCGTCCAGCGTGTCCCTCGTCCCCGCGACCTTCGCCCCCGCCCACTGTGATCCTCGCCTCCGCCCGCCCAGCGTGTCCCTCGTCCCAGTGACCCTCGCCCCCGCCCGCCCAGCGTGTCCCTCGTCCCCCGCGACCCTCGCCCCCGCCCCGCCCCAGCGTGTCCCTCGTCCCCGCGACCCTCGCCCCCGCTCCGCCCAGCGTGTCCCTCGTCCCCGCGACCTTCGCCCCCGCCCACTGTGACCCTCGCCCCCGCCCGCCCAGCGTGTCCCTCGTCCCAGTGACCCTCGCCCCCGCCCGCCCAGCGTGTCCCTCGTCCCCGCGACCTTCACCCCCGCCCGTGTCCCTCGCCCCCGCCCGCCCAGCGTATCCCTCACCCCCAACTACCTACTACGCCCCTCAATCCCACTTTCTCCCCCTATCCCACCGCGGCCCCTCACATCCCTCAACCCGTCTGTCGGACGACCAATCGCACAGAACAACCCTCTCCACATATTCCCCAACTGCGTCCAACCCGTCAGGTCCTGAACGCCGCCCGAGGACGACCCAAGGTGCTGCACTTCCAACGAATCGGCGTTCTGGGTCGGCAACGGCAAATCCACCTAGTGCACAGCAAGATCCCACAAACAGCAGAGAGACGAAAGGCCAGATAATCTGGGGGGATTTTTATTTCTTCTTCCCTGGGTGATGTTGACCGAGGGAGGAATGTTGGCTCTCAGACAGCAGGAGATCGCCCATGCTCCTATTCCAACAGTGTCCAGAGATAGAAGCATAGAATAGTATAGCACAGGAGGAGGCCATTCGGCCCATCGAGCCTGTGCCAGCTCTTTGAACGAGCTCTCCAATTAGTCCCACTCCCCCCCCGCTCTTTCCCCGGAGCCCTGTGAATTTTTCCCTTCAAGTATTTCTCCAATTCCCCCTTTTGAAAGTTACTATTGAATCTGCTCCCACCGCCCTTTCAGGCAGCGCGTTCCAGATCACAACAACTCGCTGCGTTAAAACATTCTCCTCATCTCCCCCTCTGGTTCTTTTGCCGATTACCCTCAATCTGTGTCCTCTGGTTACCGACCCTCCTGCCACTGGAAACAGTTTCTCCCTCTCCACTCGTATCGAAACCCCTCGCAATTTTGAACACCTCCATCAAATCTCCCCCTTAACCTTCTCTGCTCAAAGGAGAACAATCCCAGCTTCTCCAGTCTCTCCACATAACTGAAGTCCCTCATCCCCTGGTACCATTCTGGTCAATGTCCCCCTTAACCTTCTCTGCTCTAAGGAGAACAACCCCAGCTTCTCCAGTCTCTCTGGGTAACTGCAATCCCTCATCCTTAAGAGCTGTGGGACACACAGATAAGACGGGGGGACCTCAGGTTAACACCTCACTGTCTCACCGCGGTGCGTCGCTTACCCGAGCCGCAGTTATCTTCGTCGCTGCCGTCCATACAGTCCGCGTCGCTGTCGCAGTGCCAGCGATGGGGGATACAGTGTCCGTTCTTACACTGAAACTGGTCAGCCTCACACCTGACCATACAGTCTTTCTGCAACAACAGAAGCAAGGGTCAGTTACATTAAATCCAGAGAGGGGGAGAGAGGCCGAGGGGGGGGAAGAGAGGCCGAGGGGGGGGAAGAGAGGCCGAGGGGGTGGAAAGAGAGGCCGAGGGGGGGGGGAAAAAGAGAGGCCGAGGGGGGGGGGAAAAAGAGAGGCCGAGGGGGGGGGGGGGAAAAAAGAGAGGCCGAGGGGGGGGGGGGGGAAAAAGAGAGGCCGAGGGGGGGGGGGGAAAAAGAGAGGCCGAGGGGGGGGGAAAAAGAGAGGCCGAGGGGGGGGGGGAAAGAGAGGCCGAGGGGGGGGGGGGGGAAAGAGAGGCCGAGGGGGGGGGGGGGGGGGGAGAAAGAGAGGCCGAGGGGGGGGGGGGGGGGGGGGAGAAAGAGAGGCCGAGAGGGGGGGGGGGGGAAAGAGAGGCCGAGGGGGGGGGGGGAAAGAGAGGCCGAGGGGGGGGGGGGGAAAGAGAGGCCGAGGGGGGGGGGGGGAAAGAGAGGCCGAGGGGGGGAAGAGAGGCCGAGGGGGGGAAGAGAGGCCGAGGGGGGGAAGAGAGGCCGAGGGGGGGAAGAGAGGCCGAGGGGGGGAAGAGAGGCCGAGGGGGGGAAGAGAGGCCGAGGGGGGGAAGAGAGGCCGAGGGGGGGAAGAGAGGCCGAGGGGGGGAAGAGAGGCCGAGGGGGGGAAGAGAGGCCGAGGGGGGGAAGAGAGGCCGAGGGGGGGAAGAGAGGCCGAGGGGGGGAAGAGAGGCCGAGGGGGGGAAGAGAGGCCGAGGGGGGGAAGAGAGGCCGAGGGGGGGAAGAGAGGCCGAGGGGGGGAAGAGAGGCCGAGGGGGGGAAGAGAGGCCGAGGGGGGGGAGAGAGGCCGAGGGGGGGAAGAGAGGCCGAGGGGGGGAAGAGAGGCCGAGGGGGGGAAGAGAGGCCGAGGGGGGGAGAGAGGCCGAGGGGGGGAGAGAGGCCGAGGGGGGGAGAGAGGCCGAGGGGGGGAGAGAGGCCGAGGGGGGGGAGAGAGGCCGAGGGGGGGAGAGGCCGAGGGGGGGAGAGGCCGAGGGGGGGAGAGAGAGAGAGTTTCTCTTTATTTACTCTGTTTAACTCCTTCATGATTTTGAACACCTCTATCAAATCTCTTCTTAACCTTCTCTGCGACAGTGCGGTGTTCCCTCAGTACTGCCCCTCCGACAGTGCGGCCCTCCCTCAGTACTGCCCCTCCGACAGTGCGGCGCTCCCTCAGCACTGCCCCTCCGACAGTGCGGCCCTCCCTCAGTACTGCCCCTCCGACAGTGCGGCCCTCCCTCAGTACTGCCCCTCCGACAGTGCGGCCCTCCCTCAGTACTGCCCCTCCGACAGTGCGGCGCTCCCTCAGCACTGCCCCTCCGACAGTGCGGCACTCCCTCAGTACTGCCCCTCCGACACTGCGGCGCTCCCTCAGTACTGCCCCCTCCGACAGTGCGACGCTCCCTCAGTACTGCCCCTCCGACAGTGCGGTGCTCCCTCAGCACCGCCCGTCCGACAGTGCGGCGCTCCCTCAGTACTGCGCTCCCTCAGTACTGCCCCTCCAAACCGCCCCTCCGACAGTGCGGCGCTCCCTCAGTACTGCCCCTCCGACAGTGCGGTGCTCCCTCAGTACTGCCTCTCCGACAGTGCGGTGCTCCCTCAGTACTGCCCCTCCGACAGTGCGGTGCTCCCTCAGTACCGCCCCTCCGACAGTGCGGCGCTCCCTCAGTACTGCCCCTCCGACAGTGCGGTGCTCCCTCAGTACTGCCCCTCCGACAGTGCGGTGCTCCCTCAGTACTGCCCTCATGACTCCGAGGCGAGTGTGCTACCCACTGAGCCACAGCCGACAACAAAAGAAAATAAAAGTATTGCTTCAAATGCAAGCCTTGGCTTGAAGCTCCCTAGGGCAGCACGGTGGCATAGTGGTTAGCACTGTTGCCTCACAGCGCCAGGGACCCGGGTTCAAATCCGGCCTCGGGTGACTGTCTGTGTGGAGTTTGCACATTCTCCCCGTGTTTGTGTGGGTTTCCTCCGGGTGCTCCGGTTTCCTCCCACAGTCCAAAGATGTGCAGGTTAGGTTGATTGGCTATGATAAATTGACCCTTCGTGTTAGGGGGATTAAATACGTGGGGTTACGGGGATAGGGTGGGATATGTGTTGGTGTAGGGGTTCCGGGGATTGGGAGGGATATGTGTTGGTGCAGGCTCGATGGGCCGAAATGGCCTCTATCTGTACTGTGAGGTTTCTGTGATTTCTGTGAAGCCACTGTCGTGTGTGTTGCGAACGGGTGCAGTACCACTAGGCGCCGGATGGGGGTGCTCTCGTGCTATTATTCGGATATTCGGCTGCAGCAGCAGCACCACCTTCGGGCACACAGCGGCACTGCGCCTAGATGCCACGTCACTGAAGTTTGTACGTGAATTGCGACCTCTTGCAGCCGAGGAACAGGCCAACTCCCCGCTCTCCTTTACTATCCCTGCTTCCTAACCTTCCCTCAAAAGGCAGAACATGCCCCCACAATCTGGCGATGGTGAACTGTACACATTCTAACCGCCCACCCTCCCCTGAAAGATTTACATGCTGACCTCCCCCCCCACTTTAATTCCTTTCGCGATTATCTTAAGCTCGAGGGCCCTCTCGTCGAAGAATCTCACAGCACAGGAGGAGGCCATTCGGCCCATCGTGCCTGTGCCGGCTCTTTGAACGAGCTCTCCAATTAGTCCCACTCCCCCCCTGCTCTTTCCCCCGGAGCCCTGTGAATTTTTCCCCTTCAAGTATTTCTCCAATTCCCCTTTTGAAAGTTACTATTGAATCTGCTCCCACCGCCCTTTCAGGCAGCGCGTTCCAGATCACAACTCGCTGCGTTAAAACATTCTCCTCATCTCCCCCTCTGGTTCTTTTGCCGATTATCTTCAATCTGTGTCCTCTGGTTACCGACCCTCCTGCCACTGGAAACAGTTTCTCCCTCTCTACTCTCATCAAAAACCCCTCGCAATTTTCAACGCCTCTATTAAATCTCCCCTTAACCTTCTCTGCTCTAAGGAGAACAACCCCAGCTTCTCCAGTCTCTCCACGTCACTGAAGTCCCTCATCCCCTGGTACCATTCTGGTCAATCTCCCCCTTAGCCTTCTCTGCTCTAAGGAGAACAACCCCAGCTTCTCCAGTCTCTCCACGTCACTGAAGTCCCTCATCCCCTGGTACCATTCTGGTCAATCTCCCCCTTAACCTTCTCTGCTCCAAGGAGAACAACCCCAGCTTCTCCAGGTCACTGAAGTCCCTCATCACTGGAACCATTCTGGTCAATCTCCTCCGCACCCTCTCCAAGACCTTAAACAGGGAGAAGCTGGTTCCAGTGGCAGGAGGGTCAGTAACCAGAGGACACAGATTTAAGACAATCAGCAAAAGAACCAGAGGGGGAGATGAGGAGAATGTTTTTAACGCAGCGAGTTGTGATCTGGAACGCGCTGCCTGAAGCAGATTCAATAGTACTTTTCAAAAGGGGGAATTGGAGAAATACTTGAAGGGGAAAAATTCACAGGGCTACGGGGGAAAGAGCAGGGGGGGAGTGGGACTAATTGGAGAGCTCGTTCAAAGAGCCGGCACAGGCACGATGGGCCGAATGCTGCAAGATTCGACGATTCTAACTACGAGCGAGTGTCCTGCACCCTGAGGCTCGGCCCCTTCCTTCGGTCTCTCAAGCAGGGAAGGAAATAAAATCCCCGGACCTACCTCGTCGGAGCCGTCGGCGCAGTCGTGGTCACCGTCGCACTTCCACCGGCCGGCGATACAGCGCCCGTTGGCACAGGCGAACTCGCTCTCCGAGCACGCCCGTGGAGCTGTCGGCGGAGGGGGGGGAAAAAAGAAAAAGGGAAACGTTTTATTTTCACCCATCACCCCGGAAACACATCACGTTACAGGAAACTCTTTGGTATACGGCACCGGCGTGTTGCCGGTTGATCAAAAATTCCGGATGACGGAGAGGGTTATCAGCCGAGGCTATTTTTTTTAAACAAAGAAAAATAAATAAATCAAGAAATGCGCAGTATACAATAACTGGGGTACTCACCTACAGAATGTTGTGTTAAATGGATGGTGGAAGATGCTTGATTAAGTACAGTCCTGCCAGTTGAGGGTAATGTAATGACTTCCGGCAGCACGGGAGACACACAGTAACCCTGTAAAATGGCGGATCAGGAGAGACTACCGGCAGCGCGGGAGACACACAGTACCCCTGTAAAATGGCGGATCAGAAGAGACTCCCGGCAGCGCGGGAGACACACAGTACCACTGTAAAATGGCGGATCAGGAGACTCTTCCGGCAGCGCGGGAGACACACAGTAACCCTGTAAAATGGCGGATCAGGAGACTCTTCCGGCAGCGCGGGAGACACACAGTACCACTGTAAAATGGCGGATCAGGCGAGACGACCGGCAGCGCGGGAGACACACAGTACCCCTGTAAAATGGCGGATCAGGAGAGACTACCGGCAGCGTGGGAGACACACAGTACCCCTGTAAAATGGCGGATCAGGAGACTCTTCCGGCAGCGCGGGAGACACACAGTACCCCTGTAAAATGGCGGATCAGGAGAGACTCCCGGCAGCGTGGGAGACACACAGTACCCCTGTAAAATGGCAGATAAGAGACTACCGGCAGCGCGGGAGAGTCAGACTCCTGTTATTGAGGTGTTCCGACTTCCGACAGCGCCGACAGTTTGGAGAACCAACCCCCCCCCCACTGACTAACTCGGCCACCGCGGGAGACTCGGACTCGTCAACATTGCCGGTTATTGAGGTGTTGTTTTCGGAGTGAGAATTTTGCCGGTTAATAGCGAATTCCTGATATTTAGGTGCCGTTTAAAACGAGAGTTTCCTGTACAAACGACCGAGCTCGCAAAGGGTCGCTGGAGGCACGATACAGGCAACACTGAACATCACAACAAGGGTCGGGGGTCCAATGAGATGGGTAAGTTGCGAGATGCACATTCTCACACACACACACACACGCCCAGACCCAGAAATTCGGGCCCTACAATGTTTCAGAACATCTATTTCTTAAAAAAAAAAGCTCCCCAGCCCACCATTCCCCGCAGGCTGTGAATTTTCCTCCTGCTGTTTCTTCCAAAAAGTGATCTCTGCCTTTCCGGCAAGCTGGAAGCGTCTAGCAGAGGCAACATGATTCCCTGTCAGGGTGAAACGGGGACACTGGGGCGGGGGGGGGGGGGGCGCGGAGGAGAGATAGGGAGGTGGACGAAGGAGGCCAGTTGCAGGAGCAGCCATGTCCCAGAGATCCGGATCGAGTCGGAGGGGACTGGGAATCAAATCTGCAGTTCTTCACTGTTTGTAAAAGTAAGCAATTATTAAGCATGCTAGATTAAAAAGAAAAAGGGACTACAATTGCTGAGAGAATAAATAAATACGCTAGAAATATACGAGAGGACCATCAGCATCTGGAGAGAGGCGGGCTTGTCGGGACAAAGAGGGTAAAATCGAGCTACCTACTATCGGATGCTGCCTATTACCAAGGAACAGGAGGCCATTCAACCCCCCTCGAGCCTGTTACATTAGGAACAGGAGGAGGCCATTCAGCCCCCCTCAAGCCTGTTATATTAGGAACAGGAGGAGGCCGTTCAGCCCCTCGAGCCTGTTACATTAGGAACAGGAGGAGGCCATTCAGCCCCCTCGAGCCTGTTACATTAGGAACAGGAGGAGGCCATTCAGCCCCCCTCAAGCCTGTTATATTAGGAACAGGAGGAGGCCGTTCAGCCCCTCGAGCCTGTTACATTAGGAACAGGAGGAGGCCATTCAGCCCCCTCGAGCCTGTTACATTAGGAACAGGAGGAGGCCATTCAGCTCCCTCGAGCCTGTTACATTAGGAACTGGAGGAGGCCGTTCAGCCCCCTCGAGCCTGTTACATTAGGAACAGGAGGAGGCCATTCAGCCCCCCTCGAGCCTGTTACATTAGGAACAGGAGGAGGCCATTCAACCCCCTCGAGCCTGTTACATTAGGAACAGGAGGAGGCCATTCAGCCCCCTCGAGCCTGTTACATTAGGAACAGGAGGGGGCCATTCAGCCCCCCTCGAGTCTGTTACATTAGGAACAGGAGGAGGCCATTCAGCCCCCTCGAGCCTGTTACATTAGGAACAGGAGGAGGCCATTCAGCCCCCTCAAGCCCTGTTACATTAGGAACAGGAGGAGACCATTCAGGCCTTCGAGCCTGTTACATGAGGAGGCCATTCAGCTTCTCGAGCCTGTTCCGTGACTCAGTCAGATCAGGGCTGACCCGTATCTTAGCTCCATCTACCCGCCTTGGTTCCGTATCCCTTAATACCCTTACCCAACAATAATCTGTCGATCTCAGTTTTGAAATGGTCAACTGACCCCCCAGCCTCAACAGCATTTTTGGGATGAAGCGAGTTCAGATTTCCACTACCCTCTGCGTGAAGAAATGTTGGATAAAGTACACGAGGGAGAAAGGAATGGAAGGATATGGTGATAGGGCGAGATGGAGTAGGGGTGGGAGGAGGCTGGTGTGCAGCATAAACACCGGCACGGACCAGTGGGGCTGAACGGCCTGTTTCTGCGCGGTGAAATTCTACGCCATTCCCCCGCGCTCCCTTTAACGAAGGGAGAGCCCCTCACATACGGGATCTTGGGCTTCATAAATAGAGGTATTGAGAACAGAAGTAGAGACGTTATGCTGAACCTTTATGAAGTGCTGGTTCGGCCACAACTGGAATATTGCATCCAGTTCTGGTCACCACACTTTCGGAAGGATGTGAAGGCCATCGAGTGGGTGCAGAGGAGATTTACCAGAATGGTTCCGGGGTTGGGGGAAACATAGAAGATAGGAGCAGGAGTAGGCCATTCGGCCCCTCGAGCCTGCTCCGCCATTCAATGCGATCATGGCTGATCATCCAAATTCAGTACCCGGTCCCTGCCTTCTCCCCATATCCCTTGATCCCTTTAGCCTTAAGAAATATATCTAACTCCTTCTTGAATATATTTAATGAATTGGCCTCAGCTGCCCTGTGCGGCAGAGAATTCCACAGGTTCACCACTCTCTGGGTGAAGAAATTCCTCCTCATCTCAGTCCTAAATGGCTTACCCCTTATCCTTAGACTGTGACCCCTGGTTCTGGACTCCCCGACCATCGGGAACATCCTTCCTGCATCTAGTCTGTCCAGTCCTGTTAGAATTTTGTAAGTTTCAATCTTAGCTACAAGGACAAGTTGGAGAAGCTGGATTTGTTTTCATTAGAGCAAAGGAGGTTGAGGGGTGATTTGATAAGAGGTGTACAAGATTATGACGGGCTTGGATAGGCTAGACGAGGAAAGGCTGTTCCCACTAGTTGATGGTACAAGGACCAGGGGACACAGATTTAAGGTTTTGGGCAAGAGATACAGGGGGGGGATGTGAGGTATAACTTTTTTACGCAGCGAGTGGTGAGGACCTGGAATTCGCTGCCGACGGAAGTGGAGACACTCAGGGTTGGATTTTCATTGAGGAGGCGGGACTACAACTTCCGGGGCTGCAGTCCTGCCTCCATCGAGTTCTGGCCAACCCACGCGATATTCACTTGATTGACAGGTGACGTCAGCGATTGACATTTCATCCGTCAAGAGATTTTGACAGATGAAATATCAACGTTTCACAGCTCTGTGAAATGGTCAAACACTGACAATCTTTACTCTAAGTTAATTCCTTCCTCTCAGGATGATTTAGAGATCTCCCCGCAACAGAAAGCTGAATGCTGCAGGTTTTGACAGCTGGCAGCCATTCTGCTTTCTGTGCCGGTGAGATGAGGGACTCCCGAGACCTGAAGGAAGGAAGCCTGTAAAGGTAAGTAAAACTTCTTTAAACAATTTACACATACCAAACACACTTACCTCTGCACTCATGCACCCATCACTCACCTGAACACCGGACATCTCGACCCCCTCCAAGCCCTTCATCCCGACGGCCCGCCTCGCTAACTTGGCGTGGTTTGGAGTCGTCGGGAATCCCACATTTCAACAATGAAAATAGGGATTAGGCTAAAAACTGCTCGTTAACTACCTGTTAACAGGCAGTTAATTGGCACTAATCTCCTTCCCGCCTCGGGGAGGCAGGTCCCTGCGCAGGTCGGGTAACCGCCTCCTTTGAAACTGGCATGGAGGCGGGTTGGGTTCGCGCCCCCCGATTTCAAGATTTTAACCCCCCACACGCCTCCAAGGCTCAATGAAAATCCTGCCCTCAATGTTTTCAAGGGGAGACTGGATAAGGCACTTGCGGGAAATAAACTTGCAGGGCTACGGGGAGAGAGCGGGGGCGAATGGGACTGACTGGATCGCTCTACAGAGAGAGCCAGCACGGGCTCGATGGGCCGAAAGGCCTCCTCCTGTGCCGTTACGACTCTATGACAACAAACCACACTCACACAGTCCGGTCCGAAAGCAATGACCTACCTCTGTAACGCACCCTTTCGGACAGTGTTAAAAAAGAGAGAAAGTAAAATATAAAATGAGGCGATGTTTCATGGTAACAACAGAGACAATGCAAGAAAAATATATACACACATGCGCGCACACACACGATTCTAACGATCGCAGATATTAAAAACCTGCAGGCTCCGGATAAAGCCAGACGTCGGGTCACTGTTAACTCTTTGCTTCACCTAAAGCCCGTCCTGTCAAATTGAAAACTATTCTTAGTCCATGAATGGGTAAATGCAAAGGTGGGCGAGAACATAAGTCGGCGTGAAAGCATGCAGGACAACGTGTGCGTGTGTGAGCGATCGGATTCTCTCTCCACCCTCCTCACGATCAGTCCCGACAGCAAACCAGACTGACCCCAGCGATCACGAGGGACTGGGAGCGATCGGTTTCTCTCTCCGCCCTCCTCACGATCCGTCCAGACAGCAAACTGGTCTGACCCCAGGGATCACGAGGGACTGGGAGCGATCGGATTCTCTCTCCGCCCTCCTCACGATCCGTCCAGACAGCAAACCGGACTGACGCCAGCGATCACGAGGGACTGGGAGCGATCGGATTCTCTCTCCGCCCTCCTCACGATCCGTCCAGACAGCAAACCCGACTGACCCCAGGGATCACGAGGGACTGGGAGCGATCGGATTCTCTCTCCGCCCTCCTCACGATCCGTCCCGACAGCAAACCCGACTGACCCCAGGGACAGAGAGCGATCGGGTTCTCTCTCCGCCCTCCTCATGATCAGTCTGACAGCAAACCGGACTGACCCCAGGGATCACGAGGGACTGGGAGCGATCGGATTCTCTCTCCACCCTCCTCACGATCCGTCCAGACAGCAAACCCGACTGACCCCAGGAACAGAGGGACTGGGAGCGATCGGATTCTCTCTCCGCCCTCCCCACGATCAGTCCAACAGCAAACCGGACTGACCCCAGGGAACACGAGGGACTGGGAGTGATCGGATTCTCTCTCCGCCCTCCTCACGATCCGTCCGACAGCAAACCCGACTGACCCCAGTGATCACGAGGGACTGGGAGCGATCGGATTCCCTCTCCGCCCTCCTCACAACCCGTCCGACAGCAAACCCGACTGACGCCAGCGATCACGAGGGACTGGGAGCGATCGGATTCTCTCTCCACCCTCCCCACGATCCGTCCTGACAGCAAACCGGACTGACCCCAGGGATCACGAGGGACTGGGAGCGATCGGATTCTCTCTCCACCCTCCTCACGATCCGTCCAGACAGCAAACCGGACTGACCCCAGGGAACACGAGGGACTGGGAGTGATCGGATTCTCTCTCCGCCCTCCTCACGGTCCGTCCCGACGGCAAACCCGACTGACCCCAGGGACAGAGGGACTGGGAGCGATCGGATTCCCTCTCCGCCCTCCTCACAACCCATCCGACAGCAAACCCGACTGACGCCAGCGATCACGAGGGACTGGGAGCGATCGGATTCTCTCTCCGCCCACCCCACGATCCGTCCCGACAGCAAACCCGACTGACCCCAGGGACAGAGGGACTGGGAGCGATCGGATTCCCTCTCCGCCCTCCTCACAACCCATCCGACAGCAAACCCGACTGACGCCAGCGATCACGAGGGACTGGGAGGGATCGGATTCTCTCTCCACCCTCCCCACGATCCGTCCAGACAGCAAACCCGACTGACCCCAGGGATCCCGAGGGGCTGGGAGCGATCGGATTCTCTCTCCACCCTCCTCTAGCCCCGGAGGCTCGGGACCGGACACTCAGTCCTCCCTGGCTGTTTTCGAAGCAGGGCGACGGCAAACCCGCTGCGGTGTCCGAGCGGACCAGTTTCTCTCTCTCGGCCACACGCGGGATGGCCCGTCCTGTAGCGAGGCCGCCGGGTAAAACGGGATGGCGTTACTGAAACCGTCACGTACTGCAGCCTTCCTCGTCCGAGTTGTCCCCACAGTCATTGTCGTAGTCACACTGCCAGCGGCCGGGCACACAGCGGTTGTTCCTGCACCGGAACTGATAGGGCTCGCAAGTCCTTTCGTCTGAAAGACAGGAGAACGGGGGAGGGGGGCGGGGAAAAGAGAACGGGAAGCGCCGTTAATTGGGCCCCGATAGCGACTCGGCAGATGTCTCCGAACGAGGAACGCGTCTGGCATTTAAATCCTTCTTTAGTCTCTTAAAATTTAACAACCAGTCCCTGACTCACGAGGGTAGCACTTTTTCTCTCTCCGAGTCAGAATGTCGTGGGTTCACGCCCCCCACTCCAGAGACTCGAGCCTCATAATCCAGGGCGACGCTGCCCGGTGCCAGTACTGAGGGAGCGCCGCACTGTCGGAGGGGCAGTACTGAGGGAGCGCCGCACTGTCGGAGGGGCGGTACTGAGGGAGCGCCGCACTGTCGGAGGGGCGGTACTGAGGGAGCGCCGCACTGTCGGAGGGGCAGTACTGAGGGAGCGCCGCACTGTCGGATGGGCAGTACTGAGGGAGCGGCGCACTGTCGGATGGGCAGTACTGAGGGAGCGCCGCACTGTCGGATGGGCAGTACTGAGGGAGCGGCGCACTGTCGGATGGGCAGTACTGAGGGAGCGCCGCACTGTCGGAGGGGCAGTACTGAGGGAGCGCCGCACTGTCGGATGGGCAGTACTGAGGGAGCGCCGCACTGTCGGAGGGGCAGTACTGAGGGAGCGCCGCACTGTCGGAGGGGCAGTACTGAGGGAGCGCCGCACTGTCGGAGGGGCAGTACTGAGGGAGCGCCGCACTGTCGGAGGGGCAGTACTGAGGGAACGCCGCACTGTCGGAGGGGCAGTACTGAGGGAGCGCCGCACTGTCGGAGGGGCAGTACTGAGGGAGCGCCGCACTGTCGGAGGGGCAGTACTGAGGGAGCGCCGCACAGTCGGAGGGGTCAGTGCTGAGGGAGCGCCGCACTGTCGGAGGGGCAGTACTGAGGGAGCGCCGCACTGTCGGAGGGGCAGTACTGAGGGAGCGCCGCACTGTCGGAGGGGCAGTACTGAGGGAGCGCCGCACTGTCGGAGGGGCAGTACTGAGGGAGCGCCGCACTGTCGGAGGGGCAGTACTGAGGGAGCGCCGCACTGTCGGAGGGGGCAGTGCTGAGGGAGCGCCTCACTGTCGGAAGTGCCGTTAGAACACTTGGCTTGGCAGTCATCAATAACATTCCTTTTTGCAGCACTACAGATATTCTACCTACCACATTCCTCTTTCGGTTCGTCCGATCCGTCGCCGCAGTCGTCCTCACCATCGCACTTCCACCGAGCGGGAATGCACCTGCCCGAATCTTTGCAGCGGAACTCATCCACTCCACACGTCATCTGAGCTGGAAACAGAAAGGACAGCGGTGTTAATTCACAACTGATCACAAGGCGAGAGCGAGGCCTCACACCGATCCCAATCGGAACTTCTCTCCACCCGCTCTCCCCACTCCAAACACAAGCTGTTGGTTCCAGCCCTCCTAGGGATGGTTATAGGGGGCTGGAGGAGGTTACAGAGATGGGGAGGGATGTAGGGGCTGGAGGAGGTTACAGAGATAGGGAGGGTTGTAGGGGGCTGGAGGAGGTTACAGAGATAGGGAGGGTTGTAGGGGGCTGGAGGAGGTTACAGAGATAGGGAGGGTTGTAGGGGGTTGGAGGAGGTTACAGAGATAGGGAGGGTTGTAGGGGGCTGGAGGAGGTTACAGAGATAGGGAGGGTTGTAGGGGGCTGGAGGAGGTTACAGAGATAGGGAGGGTTGTAGGGGGCTGGAGGAGGTTACAGAGATAGGGAGGGTTGTAGGGGGCTGGAGGAGGCTACAGAGATAGGGAGGGGTGTAGGGGCTGGAGGAGGTTACAGAGATAGGGAGGGTTGTAGGGGGCTGGAGGAGGTTACAGAGATAGGGAGGGTTGTAGGGGGCTGGAGGAGGTTACAGAGATAGGGAGGGTTGTAGGGGGCTGGAGGAGGTTACAGAGATAGGGAGGGGTGTAGGGGCTGGAGGAGGTTACAGAGATAGGGAGGGGTGTAGGGGCTGGAGGAGGTTACAGAGATAGGGAGGGTTGTCGGGGCTGGAGGAGGTTACAGAGATAGGGAGGGTTGTAGGGGGCTGGAGGTGGTTACAGAGATAGGGAGGGTTGTAGGGGGCTGGAGGAGGTTACAGAGATAGGGAGGGTTGTAGGGGGCTGGAGGAGGTTACAGAGATAGGGAGGGTTGTAGGGGGCTGGGGGAGGTTACAGAGATAGGGAGGGTTGTAGGGGCTGGAGGAGGTTACAGAGATAGGGAGGGTTGTAGGGGGCTGGAGGAGGTTACAGAGATAGGGAGGTATTTAAACAGAATGTTAACGGTCGAGAGGTTTGCGAGTCTTACTGCAGTTCGCGGGTTCATCAGAGTGATCCATGCAGTCGTTGTCTCGATCACAGACCCACACGCGAGGGATACATCGCTTGGTGGTGACACACTGAAACTGGTTTGGCGCGCAGGTCACCTCAGCTTTCAGTTTGAAAAATAAGACAAGCACACACTTAATTACACAGCGTCACTGGGAGGCTTCACACATAAGAACACATGTAACAGGAGCAGGAATAGGCCACGCGGCCCTCTCGAGCCTGCTCCGCCATTCAATAAGATCGTGGCTGATCATGGGCTCAAAGCCACTTCACCGCCCGCTCCCCATAACCCTTCACTCCCTTATCTTGCAAAAATCTGTCTATCTCCACCTTAAATGTATTTAATGACCCAGCCTGCACGGCTCTCTGGGGCAGAGAATTCCACAGATTTACGACCCTCAGAGAAGAAACTCCTCCTCATCTCAGTTCTAAAAGGGCGACCCTTTATTCTGAGACTGTGCCCCCGAGTATTTCCCCA